>NC_058130.1:594564529-594636791 GCF_016433145.1 Gracilinanus agilis
GAGAGAGAGAGAGAGAGAGAGAGAGAGAGACAGACAGACAGACAGACAGACAGACAGAGAGACAGAGAGACAGAGAGACAGAGAGAAAAGACCTTTGCTCATTGGAAATGGGGCCAAAACCAACACAATATTAAGCTTTTTCTCTCCAAATAAGGCTGAAGAGATTAGTTTGGCATTTCCTGAAGCTAATGCACTTCACCTACTATGGTGAATTGCCCTGCTCTCAAGTCCTGTGAACCAATATACACCTCTCTAGCCTTCTTTTGGCTTCCATCCTGCTCCCTGGGGGGGACAGAGTCCAGCCACTGCTCGCTGTGCAGTTCATAATAGTTTTCCTTTTTTCTGCTGAGCTCAAAAGATACACAAATACTACCAATGATATTTGAGATAAGGAAGAGACTTTAAAGCATCATAGATATTAGAATTGGAATGGACCTTATTGATCACTAATCCAACCCCCTCTTTTGCAGAATAAGAAAGGAAGCCAAGAGAGGTAAATTGACTTAATTAGATCCAACTAGTTGACAGTGCTCTGCTGGAGTCCAGGAAGACCACTTCATAGCTGTGTGACCCTGAGCAAGTCACATAACCTCTTTCTATTTCTGTTTCTTCAACTGTAAAATGGGAATAATAGCACCTATCTGTCAAGGTTGTTGTGAAGATCAAGTGCGATAACATTTGCAAAGCGCCCAGAATATTCTAGGAGCTTTCTAATATTTATTGCCTTCCCTCCCTAAAATCTCACAAGTAGCACAGTTACCAAATCTAGTACTCTTACCATGATTCCATGCTATCTCTCTAGTTCAAATCCCCCATCTTCCTTCTGTAGCTCCCACCTTTTTACAAATAAGGAAACCAAGGTTCACAGAAGTTAAGTTGTTTGCCTGATTAAAGTCATAGAGTAAGCCAGTGGCAGAGCCAACACCCAAATCAATACTAGTAGAGTTTCTACTGTGCCATCTTTGAGAAGGAAGTCACTGAGACAGAATATTTTCTGTTTTCTATAACATAAATGAAAGGTTGGGCATTCTCATCCTGTGGGTAACAGGTTGCTGTTTTTATATCATGGTTGTTTTTGCAGCCAGGGGCAATGATCTCTGTAGAGGGCAGGATGAAAAACATAATTTGGAGAAGACTTCTGGGGTCAGTGGCATCCATTGATCATTGTGCTATTCAAATGGTCAATTCATTTCAATTCAATTCAAGAATTATATATTAAGGAGCAGCTAGGAAGCACAACAATTAGAGACAGGAGGACTTGGATTCAAATCTGGCTTCAGACACTTCCTAGCTGTGTGACCCTGGGCAAGTCATACAACCCCCAATGACAGGAGAATAAGGGTTTTTTAAAAAGAGGAATTATTTATTAAGTACTTCTTATGGGATAGGTACTGGGTATACAAATATCTGAGTAAAAAGAGCATACTTTCAATATGGGAGAAATCAATATATAAATAAGTCACTGAGTACTCTCCAAAGAGAATACACCTCATAAATATAAGGCAGTTTGGGGAAGGATCAGGAAAGGACTGCTGAAGGAAATGACATATGAAGGGACCTGAGGATTCTCTGAGGCAGAGGTGAGAAGGGTGGCATTCTGGGTTGTGGAGGTCAGCCTAGGCAAATGAGCTGAGGTGAGAGATGGAATGTTGTCCTAAGGAACAGCAAATGGGTCATTTGACTGAAACATTGAACAAAGATCAGACAAAGAAGGATTGGAGAAGAGGACAATTTGGGCAGTCAGAAAACATTTTACCTGAAAACTTAAAACTCTGGAGTGTTTATTTCCTGCATGTGCCTGGTGACTTTATCTTGACATGACTATTCATCATAACATTAACACTTTCTGATTCACCCTCTGCCACTTCAGTGGAATGATATCAATTTGCCCTATGGAATGAATGACAAATGCGCAGGGTAGCCTAATGTAAAATGCTAGATTGCTTCAATGCAAAGAAAGGCCAGAGACTAGGGCATGTTTAGAAGAAGATTTCCAACTGCTTCCCCACTTTCCTCACTTTTCACTGAGTCAAAATTGTAGGCTTAAATAAGGTAGGATTTGAAAGGATCTCAAACTGATTCACTTCCCCACATTTTTGGTGGATTCTGGGGGAAAGGAGCTAGAAAGTGTCATCTCAAATGGCCTGATAACCATTCAAAACCTGTCTCTGCCTCTCAGTGATTCTCACTTTCTCTTTCTCTGTCCCTCTCTTCTTGTCTCTGTCTCTGTCTCTGTCTCTCTCTTTTGTTTCTCTCAGGCTCTGTCTCTCTGCCTGTCTTTCTCAGTCCCTGTCTCTATCTCTGTCCTTCTGTCTGTGTTTGTTTCTGTTTCTCTCAGTCTCTGTCTCTCTCTGTGTGCCTGTCTCTTTCTTTCCCTGTCACATTCTATATCACTTTCTCTTTGTTTCTTTAGCTGTGTGTGTGTGTGTGCCCATCTCTCTGTCTTTCTGTTTCTATCTCACTTTCTCTCTGTTTCTTTAGCTCTGTCTCTCTGTCTCTGTCTCTCTCTGTCTCTCTGTCTCTCTGTCTCTCTGTCTCTCTGTGCCCATCTCTCTGTCTTCCTGTTTCTATACCACCATCTCTCTGTTTCTCTAGCTCTGTCTCTCTTTTTCTATCCATTTTAGCTCTGACTTGTGAGATACTTGGTACACACAGTGTAACATAAAAAGGGTGCTAGGTTACAAGTTTTGCCTTTTCAGTTTTTTCCACACTTTAGAGCTAGCCAAGACATTCAGACTCCAAAATTGGCCAGCCTTCATTGCCTGCAAAGTGTTTCTGGAACTGATGTTTATTGTACCCTATTCCGTACTTGCCCAGCACAGCACACACAGCCCACCAAGGGACTTTCCCTTGCATGTTCAGCCGTTAGCACTGAATCTTCTTGGCAAAGCTCTCCGTAACTGCATATTCTCACACCTGCCAGCGCTGGAAAGTTCTAGAAATCAGGCATCTTTGCCAGGAATTCCTTTAGAGCTGTCTTCATCTCATCCAGCTCCTCACTCTCCTGACTGTTGGAGGCGTAATCCAATCTCTTGAACTTTGTTAAAGGTGGCAAGGTAACAATATGAGTGGAAGCCTAGACCAATAGAACTAGAGAGAACACTCAAGGAGAAAATGGGCCCAAGTTTGAGTTCCTAATTACTTATATTTGTAAGGCACTTTATGTTGAGCAGGATTTAGATTTAAAAGGACCTAGTCCAAAGGTTGCATTTTACAGATGAGGAAACTGAGAGCCAGAGAGGAGACTTATTTTATCTAAAGCCACACAAGTAGCAAAGAGCAGAGCCAGAATTAATATCCTCTGGCTCCAAACCCAGAGTTTTTTTTTCCCTACTCTTTTCAAAATTCCCTCACACTCATCATCCTCTTTGATCCTTATAATAATCTTTGTGAGGTACATGAGGCAGATAACATTCATGACATAGAGAATAGAGCCAGTCTCAGAGCCAGGATGACTTGAGTTCAAGTCCTGCCCTGACATATACTGATTGAATGGCCCTGAGTAAATCAATTCACTTTTCAGTATTCTAGATAATTCTCTAAGGCCATATGTTACCCAGAAAGTGCTAATTTACATTGTTAAAGTCACCAGAGAATTTTGTGTGCAGGGAAATCACAGATTCAGTTGTTGTTTTGTTTTTTTAAAACTTTACCTTCTATCCTAGTAACAACTCTAAGACAGAAGGGTAAGGGCTAGGCAAATGGGTTAAGTGACTTGCCCAGGGTCACACAGCTATAAAGTATCTGAAGCCACCTTTGAACCCAGGCCCTCCTGACTCCAGATCTGGCACTTTAGCCATTGTGCCACCTAGCTGCCCTAGATTCAGTTCTAATAGTATTTGGATTTTGCAAACGAGGAACCAAGGAAATATATGTATTTATTTACTCAAGGCTTACTAATTATAGGTAGACACTTGTTTTTAAATGTCATATATAAAGTATAAATATAATCTTTATGAGGGCAATGATTCTCTGGCTTCGATAATATGATGAGAACTAGGTTAATGGGCCAAGATCTAAATAGAAAAGAGGGACTTACTGAATGTAAAAACAGACCTCTTTGTACCGCAAGGAGTGCTATTAGAGATGACAAACTGCAGTCATTGTTATTGGCTGAATAAATTCAGGAAGCCAAGTATGCTTCAAGGGATGAGGTTGGTTGAAAACTCAAGTCAGAGGTCAGACCCACACATGAAACTGCTGTTCCAACTGATACTCTATTGATGCTTCAATTAGAGTAATGCAGATGAGTCCTTTCATCGAAGGCAGAGCCCACTCCATCTAAAAGGGATACAGTCTATTTAGTCAGTCAGTTAGTAAATCAATAAGCATTTTAAAGTGTTTATTCTATTCCAGGCACTGCATTAAGTGCTGAAAATACAGTGGTAGAAGTATAACAGTCCTTTTCACTAAGGGAAATGACATTTTTACAGAGGAGGCACCATTCACATAAAGGGCTCAGTTCTGGGAGCATTGAGATTTAGTGAGCTTGCTTCTAGAAGTTCCTCATGACTTTGAATGTAGCAGTCAGTGCTCCAATTTGGACCTTTGAATATAGGCTCAGTGCCCTTTTTTTTATTCCATAATCATAAACTTAACTCTGTTGTCTAGCCAGATTCCTCAAAGGAAAAGGAAAAGGAAATCCAAAAAGAAAAGTACCATAAGGATTAAAGAGTACAAGAGCAAGTAGGGGCACTCTCTCCAGGTACAGAGGATTGGTTTGGTGGCTAAGACAAAAAATAAAATAAAATAACTTAGATATATAGTCAAGAATTTTATGAAGAAACAGATTTTTTATTGGTTGCTAAGCTGGAACTGGGTATGCATTCCAGAGCATTAACTGGCCAACAAAACTCTACAACTCTCTTATCTGCCCTGTCGTTTTCAAGTAAAGGAGCAAGGATGGCTGTAAGCCTTTGGGAAACAGATGGAAGACCAACAGACAGAGAGAACTCTCCAGCAGCCTGTTTTCCCCACCATGCTGGATCATGCCCCTGATGTTTCAACAATACATGACTGTGCTGTTGTTTCTGTTCCTGTTTTATCTATTCTTTCCTTTCTTAAGGAAAGGAACATTAGAGTGGAAATGGAATAGACTTCAACCTTATAAGCTGCTAAAGGTCAGAAAAGTAAATTGTCAGAGGTCCAGTGAGAAGAGTCCATACTAGAGTTTGTATGCAATTGATCCTTATAAGTTGCAAAGTCCTGAAAGATCTGCTCAATCTATTGTATCTGATCTATTGTTGGACGTGAGGCAGCCAAAAAGAAGCAACTCATCCATCATCTTTGCCACTTGTTGAGGAAGATGGTGAATATGTTGCAGTGTTTGAGATCTCATTCACAAAATGACAAATATGGAAAAATCGTTTTAAGATTGTATATATAAAATCTATAAAGATTGCTTATATCTCAGGGAGGGGAGAGAATAGAAGGACATTCGGGAGGGAAAGTGGAAAGGAGGGAAGCAAATTTGGAACACAAGATTTTTAAAAAAGAATGCTAAAATTGCTTTTGCAAGTAATCAGGGGAAGAAATTTAAAGATCAAGCCCATTCTCACCAGGGAATAATATTATATGGGGAGGAATGTATAGGAGACAGCTAGAACTGGTTCTTACTCACCAATTGCTGAATTTTTAGTATGAATATGTACACATCTTAAATTAGCCAATGCCACACATCAGGACTTGGTTCATTGGGGTTTTTAATTGTTTAGTATTAAGGAAATGATGTTAATGAAAATTAAACTTAAAAGTGGATCATATATACATTTCCCCCCATAATAGGGGACATCAATGTGCCCCTTTCCAACTTAGACAAACCTAACCAAAAGATAACATTAAATAAGTTAAAGACCTTAAAAAACTTTTAAGGAAGTTTCAGGATCAGTAATTTATGTCAATTATGGAATGGGAATAGGAAGGAATATGTTTATTATTCAATTGTATATGACCCCTTTATAAAAACTGATCATATACTAAAACAGTGATGGGCAAACTATGGCTTGAGGGCCAGATGTGGCTCCCTGAAATGTTCCATCCAGCCATGCAACATTATTCCCAATCTGATGAATACAACGAGTAGGATACAATACAATGAAACTTTGAAAGAGTTGCCTTAGAAACAGACTGACAGATGAGCATTTCCTTTCCTTTGGCCCCCTCTTTAAAAAGTTTGCCCATCATTGTACTAGAACATTAGAAATCTCATCAATAAATGCCAAAAAGCAGAAGCAGGATAGGTTTAAACAACCATTATTGCTCAAAATTCCATAAAATTATAAATAATAAGGGCGTAAGAAACAAAATATCTAAACTCAAATGGAAACTAAGTATTATAATCTTAAAGAATATTTGAACAAAAGAAGAAACCATAGAAATAAGAGATAATTTCATAAAAAATGATTAGACGAGTTAACATATGTAAACACTTTATAAACCATAAAGCACTACATAAATATAAACTACTACTGCTGCTGCTTCTAGAGGAAGAAGAAAATAATGACAAAAAGACAATATATCAAGACTTTAGTGATTCAGCCAAAGCAATTTTTAGGTGAAAATTTACATTTCTAAATACTTTCTCAACAAAAGAAAGAAAGAACAAATCAAGGAATTTGGTACAACTAATCAAAACTCCAGAATACCAATGATGAATCATGATTCTTACCCCTTAGTCCCGAGTCAATGGACCAAAGATGAAGAATGAAAAATTCTTCTCCTCCCTTATAGAGCCAGTTGTTAAATGTTTAACACCACACTTTAGTACACCAATTTCATATTTGAAATTTCAAGTTCTCAATTTTCAAAAACTGTATCAGCCTACATGTATTAAAAATAGTATTCCAAATAATGACAATAATAATAAAAGTTAACATTTATATAGTGCTTTAATGTTTGTAAAAAGAATATTGTCTCAATTTATATGACATTTTAATATAACTGACACAATTTTGACCACTTGCATCATAGAAAGAGCTGTAGATTTAAAATATCTTTGAAATGTATTATACCCACAAATGTTCATCTCTTTGTGCTAATTAAACAAAGAGGCTTCAAATTATTCCATTTTATTTCTCTTATTCCATGCATTCACATAAAAACAGATGCTACTTCAGCTTTGATCCTTGATTTCTTTACCCTCATAATGTGATTTCCTACTTCTTTCCCCAAATCTGAACCCCCTTTTAAGTATCCTCTGCATTTTTTTCCTATATCTTCTTTACCTGTGGTTATTTTTTGACATGGGTTGAACTTAACTGATTGTATTTATTTTATCGGTATTCAAAAGATACTCTTCTTTCTATCTTTAAAAGTTTAATAGTCTATATGCTAATGGAAATAGTTATCTCATTGTATAATATAATCAAAATGTCAATTCTTGACATTGACACGGAGATTAGGACTCGGGATATGTATGTCAACTGATTACAGGCAGAATCCTGTAGGCATACTCTCCTAGTACCCTGATGATTTTGCTCTGCCCATGGGACTGATAGAGCCCAATTTTGATCAACAACCCATTCCAAGTAATTGTTAGGAGGGAAAGTCAAGAAATCTCACAGGAAATAAGACTGTTTGGCTAGGGAAGAGAGAGTTCATGGAAGCCAGTTGTCAGAAGTCACAGAAAATGGGTGCCAGAACTCTAGGAATCAGATAGTGTGATTGAATCAAGCATGAAACATAGGATAGACATTGCATTCCCTGAACCAGTCAGTCAGAACTCCTGAGATCATAGTTTGTTAACCTTCATTCCACTCATCATTCCCCCTTTTCAGAGAGGCACAAAATCTAATACCTTCCTTAAATTACTAGGGCTTTATTTCTGCTTTATGAAAAGTTGTTTAACTGTTGTTTGCTTTGTCTCTTAAGTGGCCTTTTGATAAAATCTATCATTTTTATCCTTCTCAACTACTGCATTGCTAATCGATGTATATCCTTACTAGAATGCAATCAAGAGTAGCAACAACAGAGTGCCAAAGAGGAAAGACAGATTTAGGGTGTTTTGCCTGAAGACTATCTCTGGGTGGGAGCTCAGAGATATTGATTCATTTTTTTAAAGCTTCCCAAGGCAGAGGCATAATTTTTGCCAGAATCTTTCTAGGCAATGAGTGAAAAGCATTTTCTGGGAAAACTTGGCTAATTGGACTGGCCCTGAACTAGAGCTTCTGCTATTTTGATTTGGTTTGAGAAGGAAATTCCTCCCAAGCCCAAAAGGAGAAAGAGATCTGCACATACATATGTGGGGACAAGAAAGTTACTGACAGCCCTGCTAACTGGAATGTGCCACATTACCACATCAAGGCTCAATAAGAAAAGGAACAAGGACTTATACTACAATTTCAAACATACATAGCAACTTTTCTGTTTCCTGCCTACCTGTGGAAAGCTGGCCCCTAAGAATACCAAAACTACTTAGTGCTTTGAAAAAGAAAATGCACTTATGTATTTCAAAAACCAAAATGAAATATTATCCAATTATTCATCCAACTAAACAGCTCATTGACCATCTCATATTTTTCTAAAAAATATATTTTCTGAAGCATGTTTGGTTGTGACCAAGGTTCATTTGTCTTTTAAGATGTCTAAAAGTCATTTATTTTTTCATATGGAGTCTTAAGAGAGGCCTAAAGGGACAAAGAAGGGCCCATAGCCCAGAATAGCCCATTTCCTCCAACATGATAAAGAAATAGTAAAGATTCTCGAAAATAAAATCGAAGCTAGAAAATACTTATGGTAGAAATAGCATACAGTGAGAAATTCTAACATGCTGACAAAATAGTATAGAACAAGAAGAAACAAATGAGACTTGGTATCTGAAACCCTGGGTTTGAGTCCTGAATTTACTATCTGGTTCTTGAGTAAATAACCTCAGTTCTTTGAGTCTTAGCTTCCTTATCTTTATAATGAAGATAAAAATTCAATGAAATAAATACTATTATGTGCAAAGCACTATGATATGTGTTAAGTATACAAAAAAACCTCCTTGCCTTCAAAAAGCTTACATTTGAACTGTAGTCTATCTGACAGGGATATTGGGAATAAAGTGCTTCATAAACCATAAAGCACTACAATAGCATGAGCTATTATTAGCTCCTCTTTCCTCTGCCAGCTGCCAAGAATATTGGTGGAAATAAATAACTATTTCAGAAGCAACCCTCCCATTTGTATTTACATGGATTCTATCACACCAAGTCCATGCTGAGTTTAAGTAGACAAGCTTCATTGGGACTCAATGTGAAAGATCAAGGGTTCTTCCCAGAAATCAAGGAAAAGAATAAAACTCTTATTCAGGATTTGAAAACTGCATGAGTTCCACGCTTTTGCAGATAAGTTCTCAATTTAGATAGTTTGGGTTTCCCAGGGCTAGCTCAGAAAAATTCATAAAATTCCCCATCCCTCTCCCCATTCCACAGATTAGCTTCTTAGGAAGAGACCAGGATTCTAGTTCTAGCTTTGTTATTATCTAGCTAGTTTTCAAATAGTCATTTACCCTCCCTGGACTTCCCCTTCCAATTTTCCTCCTCTTCAAAATGAAGGCATTGGCATCACTAAGGTCCTCTCTCAGTGTGATGGGTCTCTCTCTTAGACAAGTTTATTCCTAGTCTGCCCATATTCTTTTCTCTAGAAAGAGATGGCTTCTGCCTTCCTTCAAGCTAGTGTTTGACTATGAAAATTAGACTTTTCTGGTTTCAAATATTCCTATCTTGATAATAAAGTAGATCTTCTTTTCATCACCTCTATCTCCTAAAAACTTAGCTTCCTTCAAGTTTCAACCCAGATGCCATCTCTTCTAAGAATACTTTCATTATTCCCCTTACTGTTTCTTCCGTCTTGAAATGATCAAATACTTATTTGTTTAAATGTTGTGACTTACAGAAGAGTTTAAGACCTTTGAGGGCAGGGGCTGTTTTTTATGTTTTCTTTTTATGCCTAACACCTAACATAGTGCCTGGCACACTTAATTAAGGCTAATTAAATGGAATTGACTCCTAGAATATTCCTACGGTGATAAATTCATGCAGATTGCTGACTGCCACTAGTATCCCAAGAGGAAATAAACTAAGCCATCTGGAAACCAGGGGTCAGGAGCAGCCCTAGTCTGCTGACCCTGGAAACTTTGCCTAGCATCCTGAGACTTTATGAAGGCGGTCTCAGGCCTGCTCATGGGCCCCTCTCCGAGGGTCTTTATCTCCTGGCTGGATATAATCACTGCTCGAAAACTGGTGACTCAGAGCAAATCAATTTCAGGGTTCAGCTGTGATTATTCAAAGCCTCATAGGAGCTTCAGCTTTTCAAAGTGAACCATGCAAATGAGCGTCAGTGCCAAAGCCTGAAGTGATTAAGCTGGGCCTAAAAGAACCCAGGCTGTGGGGAGTAGTAAGACAGCCTCAAAATCTAAAATGAAATTCCCGTGATGAGGACTTTTTCCCCGCAGTGTGCTATTTACTGCCATAAGATGTAAGATTCCATTAAAATGATAAGTGTGGAAGAACTGGGGAAAATCTCTGTGAACCTACGAGCTTTTTCCAAGTCAATACACAAATCTCAACTTGTATCAATGGCAATGTTTCCACTTACCCACAAAGAACATGCCCACAGAGATCCATCATCCACTAAGGAACCCCTATGCAATTTCATCAACTCTGAACTGGGACATAAAACATCAGGAAGCATCTTTAAAGGCTTTTTCTAAAATAGTAACCCTTGGGAAAGCTGCATATAAATTCCCCCATTTTCCTTCTCAGTTCTCAGTTTTCCTCGGTGAGGCAAACATCTTTAATCTTTAAGACCAAGCACTGAGCTTGTCTCCCATGTCTAGAACGGTCTTCCTTCTTCGCAATCTTCGGACCTCCTATCAGTCTTTATTCTTTATTTATTTATTTGCCTAACACCCTTAAAACTGAGCTCAAGTTCTGTCTCCTTTAAGAGGCCTTTCCTGATTTCCCCAGTTATTAACATAATTACTATAGGTTATTAATATAGCATTTAAATAATTTTTATATTTAATAACTCTCAGCAGTGTTATTATGTTGCATAATTATATATTATTACATTGATGTCTTTTATATTAAATAATATATTATATTGCATGTATGAAATAATATAAAATATTATGTCACTTATATTAAATAATATAAAATATGTTGCATATAATATAATTATTATAACGATCACTAATTATATATTATCTATTGATTAGATTATATCAAACCATCATTATTTATTTTATACATAATCTATATTTAGAGAAATAGAGTAATAGCATGGATAAAGAGCTGGCCTTGAAGCCAGGAAGACCTCCATTCAGTTCTTCCCTCTGACACATCCTGACTATGATACTCTGAAAAAATAACTTAACTTGTCAGGCAACTCTTTATAACAGTGATTCCCAAAGTGGGTGCCACCGGCCCCTGGTGGTTGCTGCAGCGATCCAGGAAGGCAGTGATGGCCACAGGTGCATTTATCTTTCCTATTCATTGCTATTAAGTTTTTAAAAACATTAATTTCCAGGGGCACTAAGTAATATTTTTTTCTGGAAAATGGGTGGTAGGCCAAAAAAGTTTGGGAACCACTGCTCTATAAGTTGGGGAGATACCTGTATTGGTAGAGGAAGTTTCCTTACCTGGGAGTTTCTTATTTGAAATCACAGATCCAGTCCCTAGCCTCATAGGCTTTGTTTATTCACCCATTAAATATGCTGAATTCAAACCTATCTTTGCACTCTCAGCACCCAGCATAGTGCCTGGAAACAGTAGATACTTAATAAATGCTAATTGACAGATAGGTGTGTCAGGAGCATTATTTGAACCCAGGTCTTCCTGACACCAAGGTCAGCCCTGTAAATACTAGGCATGCCTTCCTGCCCTTGAGAAAGAAGATTAAAGTTCTCAAATTGCTCTTCCCAAAGCTTAGTCCAATGAATCACCTGCTTTCCCTCTTCTCTCTCCATAGGGTATGTCATCAAAACTTCAGTTACAGTCTCTACCCCATTTATTTTGATCTTAGGCACAAAAGCGACACCTTAAAATATGACCCCAATAATTTCTAGTTTGTTTTGTTGTTGATGTTGTTGCTTTTGGTTCTTAACTTCTATAAAGAGCTTTAGAATTTCTTGAAGGATTTTTAAAAGAATAGTAAGTGATTAAAATATTTCCCAGATATTTTAGGCTTTATTTCCTAAACTACATTCAGAATTGTCTGGGTTGGAATTAGATGATACAAAATAATGAGGCATCATAGTCCAGATATCCATAACTGTTGAATGATATCATTTGGCTTTTTTTTTCTAGATTGTCATCTCTCAGACATGTTTTAATAAAATCCCCAGGACTGCCAAGAGGACAACACATACATGATTAATTACAAAATCAATTATACTGAAAAGCAGTTGAACTCTGAATGAATTGGAACTCACAATCTCCATCCTGCAGAACACTCTTTCTCTCAATATAGAAGTGGTGACTAGGGATGTGGAATACAGTATATGCTGCCAGAAATGGTTACTATGTTGCTTGTCTGGGCTTAAATGTTTTCCTTTGTTATAAGGAAGGGTTCAATGGCTCAGGATGGGTGGAGATTATCAATAGGAAATGACTGTTATGGAAACAAAAGGCACTAATAGATGTTTTAAATAATATCTGATCAAAAAAGATAAAATGGACAATTTCCTTTACATAAAATTAAAAAGTTTTATACAAACAAATTCAATACAATTAGAAATAAAAAGGAAATAGTCATTGGGGGAAAATCTTTATGGAAAATTTCTCTGATAAAGGTCCAATATACAAAATATGTAGGAAATTGATACAAATGTATAAGAACAAGAGTGTTCCCCAATATATAAAAGGTCAGATAATATTATGACTTTGTAGTTTTCAGAAGAAGACATGCAAACTATCAATAATTATTTTTGATGCTCTAAATAACTAATAATAAGAAAAAAATCAACCCTAGGTTATTATCCCAATCCTCCATACTAGTGAAGAAAACAAAAAGGAAAATTACAATTATTAGAGAAGCTTTGGAAGAACAGGAACACTAATACACTTGGTGGAATTGCAGATTGATCAAACCATTCTGAAAATCAATTTGGAACTAAGCCTCAAAAAATCATAAGTGAAGTAAATATAGTGCATATTCTTTGTCCCAGAAAAACCCAAAGAAATCAAGGACATATGCAAAGGAGTCATATTTACAAAAACATTTATAGCAATACTTTTTGTTTTAGCAAACATAAAATGGAAACAAAGTAGAATCA
This sequence comes from Gracilinanus agilis, assembly GCF_016433145.1. Taxonomy (NCBI): domain Eukaryota; kingdom Metazoa; phylum Chordata; class Mammalia; order Didelphimorphia; family Didelphidae; genus Gracilinanus; species Gracilinanus agilis. The sequence goes on from NC_058130.1 coordinate 594,577,788, forward strand.
ATTGAGGAATCCTGAACAAATTGTGGAATATTAATATGACAGAATTTTTTGTTACCATAAGAAATTACAAGAAACAGGTTCAGAGAAACCTGGGAAGCTCTGTGTGAACTGATGCAGAAGAGAGCAAGCAGAGCAATGAGAATTTATACAATTTATACAATACTGTAAATAAAAGCAACTAAAAAAGACTTGAGATCTCTGACCAATGGAGTAACCAGTTATGAATCTAGAAAAATAGTGATGAATCATGTTCCCAACCTCCTGGCAGAAAGATGATGGATTAGAGGTGCAGAATAGAATATATATTTATTTTCAGACACAATAAGGTATAAATTTGTTTTGCTTGACCATACTATTTTATTTCAAAGGAGAGCTTTTGTGTGGGGCATAGTGGATAGGAATAATTGTAGGAAAGGACAGTAATGCAAGAAAAGAAGAAAAAGGAAGGAAGGAAGGAAGGAAGGAAGGAAGAAGGAAGGAAGGGCTAAAAAAGAAAAGAATGAAACATTTGCAAGCCTACAGAAGAGAGCAGAAAGTTCAGAATAATAGAACATAAACTTAAAATATACTTTTTAAAAAGCACTACCATGTATGTAACAGATGTTTATGGCTTTATATAAAATATTCTTTTTATTTTTCTTTGTATAGGGAAACAACTTTTTTAATGCTTGTTAAACATAATAAACAAAGGACATTTTGTCAGAATTCTGTTGTCACTACCCAGCTTGTTATTTATTTCAAGTTAATAACATATGATATTTATGATTTTACATAACATTTTAGAGTTACAAAGCACTTTATGTGCAGTGTCTCATTTGATCCTCACAATTCCTATAAGGAAAGTAGTGCAAGTGTTATTATTCTCTTTTTTGAAGTTACATGACTGATAGGATCATAGATATAGAAGTGGAAAGGACATCTAATCCAAATCCCTTATTTTACAGATGAGGAAACTGAGGAGTAGGGAGGTTAAATGACTTGCCAAAAATCACACAGTGTTTAAGCATCAGAGATGGAGTTTGTGCCCAAGTCCTCTAAGTCCAAATCCACTGTTCTTTTACAGGTTTTGACCTTGTTTTCATACAGTTCATACTCTAGGAAGAAACAGAGATAGAGAATGTCACTCCAAAATCCTATATTTTCTTCTCCTTCCTGCATATTTATAGCAGGTAGTTGACTATAGAAAAGTAAATTTACTATAGTAAAGGAGGTTGTAATTGGAAAAACCATAGAATCAAAGAGCAAGAAATGTCAATACCCTAATGCTCATGGCAACGTAGCCTTTTCTAGGTACAACTAAGTAAGTGTAACTAAGGGTTCAAAGTCCATTTGCATAAGATTTTCTTTCTTGGTAGAGACTGATTGTTCAGTGCTCTAGGTCTGACTGAGAAGTGGAGGAATTGGTAAGAGTTCAAGACAAGAGAAATCTTGGTTTTGCTTTGAGGGACAAGACAATTCTGGGAAGAAACTCTGTACATGTTAAGGAGCCAGGACTTCATTCATGTCCCCATCCCATATCTCCAGTATACTACACTGGAACTCTGAGGAATTTCCCTTTGGATGAAATATGAAACTTTCTTTGTTAAGCTGATGAAATAGCTCTCTCCCAGGGGGTGAGTTCATTCTCTCTGTGTATTATCTGGTATAGTCTCATCTGCATAACTTCTCTGATTTCTTTGTGCTATGGGTTTGGATAAATAAGTTTATTTGCTAATCTCTATGTGTGGGCTGCATGCGGTGGAGAGTCAAGGCTTGGTTGTATAAACTGGAATGATTCTTCCTTGTGAAGGAATAGCAATCAGGAGTACAGATGGAACCTAAAATCAGGTTCATTTCTCAGTTGTTTTTCATTTCTAGATATTTCTTCTAGACTAATAATATTTAGAGAAGTGGATGGATATAAATGTAAGCCCCTTTTTCTAAGTAGAGCAGAGTGGCCAGCCTTCTCACTTCAATCTCCTGCTCCCCATCTGGCAGCAATCAATGTCTCCCTTGGAGAAGGGTGACCAGAGGGACAGCTGTTCATGCCTCCCTTCGAACTTCATGTAGACAGACCCCATGTGAATTCATATAACCTCCATGGGCAACATACACACACATCCTTACACATATGTTTATTTGGAATAATTCAGAAAGACAGCTCCAGGCTTTCTTTAGCCCTATCATTATTTTCTCTTCCAAATCTTTTGAACTCTAAATGTATGCTATGGAATGGCACATCACAGCTCTAGAATAACAAAAAAAATTCATGAACAGTCCTAGGACCACTCCTGAAAGCTCCAGACCCCAATACTTCATACACCGTGGTTGTGTACCTCTCTGCCCAACCCCTCGCACTCACACCAGTCACTCTTGTTACAAGTTTTGCTCACCTTCATGTATGGGATGAGCTGGTCTCTTATATATCAGCTCCCTTCCTACTATCTGCCTTCCCAAAAATACACTAGCAAAAGTATTTGGTATAATTATGTTTCCTTCCTTTCAACTGTTCCCTTCAGCCCTAGAGCACTGAAAATATTCCAGAGGAATCGTCTACATATTGTACAAAGTGCTATATTGGCCCATGGCCACTTATAAGCCCTGTCTTATTGGTCTCTCCTGTCCTACCACTTTCACTATTAGTTACATACTGTAATGAATGCTCTTTTCTCTGTAGATAGAAACTCCCTCTGTCAGGTGATATAAATGTAGGCTTTGCAGATGTTAGTTTTATGTTACAGAAGTTGACAGACAAAAATAGGACAATGGGAAAGCAGATATCTTGAATTCATAAGGTAAATGGGTTCCTGGAGAGGAGGTAACTGTTGGGAAAAGGAAGAAAACCTGAAACTGATTTGGTACATCTAGAGCCAATAGCAAGAGCTATAGCAAATAGTGTAGAGTACAGCAGATAAAAGACTTGAGGAAGTTTGTCAAGGGCAGAGATGGAAGAGGAATTCTTTAGCAACCTGAGGTTTAGGGGTAGGGTTGGGGAAAAGTGGTAGTGTAGGGGTGAAAAGGACTCAGAAGGTAATGATCGTGTAATCCAGAGGAAGAGGCAACTTGCTCAGGGTTAGGTATCTGTGGAAAAGACCATTTCAATCTTTATAATTATGGTCTTCCTTAGAAGTGTTTACAAGCCCTAAAGCTGTGTTGGTTAATCTATGGCACACATGCTGGAACGGGCTGCTCTCCTCCCCCTCTCCACCTTGCCTGAGGACATTTCTCACACCATCTGCCCCTCTGCCCAGCAGCCCAAAGGGAGAACATCCTCCCTCCCCTGCTGGGGTAACCTCCCATGTGAGTGAGGGTCACAGTTTGGGCAATTGGTCTCTAAAATGTTCACCATCACTGCCCTAAGGATTAAGGTATAGCCCCATGACTTTAATAAGCTGAAAAATGAAAAACTAGGTTTGGATATAAAAATGTGACAGAGAATAGTGTTGGCACAGTAGAATGCACACTGGGATTGGTATAAAAAAAAAGAACAAAACAAGTAATAAGAAGGTATATTAGCTCAAGGAATCTTAATCAGGAACCAGTCTTCACTAAGTAGTAGGTGACAATAAAAAAAATGCCAGATCAGAGCCCAGGTTGGACCAAATCTAAAAGGTAGATAATATAGCATTTGGGGAAGAAGCCACAAAGAGTAGCAGGAGAGATGCGAGTTGCTTTAAAAAAAAAAAAAAAAGAGGAGATTTTCATGAATTTTGCATAAATCCAGAAGGCAAAACTATGTTCAAATAATAAAGCTAAAGAAAAGGAATAGGCAAAGTGCAAGAAATAAGCAGATGACAAGAATGTAAATTGTCTGAGGTCAGGAACAGTTTAAAAATTAATCCTGCATCCCTAATATCTAGCATAGCACTTTGCACATTATTATTATTGAGTTGTTATCAGTCATGTCCAACTCCTTATGACCCCGTTTGTGTTTTTCTTGGCAGATATCCTACAGTGGTTTGCCATTTCCTTCTCCAGTTCATCTTACAAAGGAAGAAACTGAGGCAAACAAGGTTAAGTGACTTGCCCAGAGTCACCTAACTAATAAGTATCTGAAGTCAAATTTGTACTCAAAGATGAGTCTTCTTGACTCCAGGTCTGGCACTCTATTCACTATGCCACCTAGCTTCCCCTCACTCCAATTCTATCACCCCTTTATGGGTCGTATTCTCCTATGAGAGCATAAGCTTCTCCAGAGCAGGGACTATCATGCATGCTTGTATTTGTGTCATAGAATTTAGCACAGTGCCTGGAATTGAGTAAAGGCTTCATCATTTTTTTAATCCACCTTCATTCGTGTGCAATATTCTAATCTGTTTAGGATAACATCGTACCATACTTGACCTGGTATGGCAAAAGAGTTCAAAGAAATCTTGCTGTTTTGAGCGATTTTGACCCAGATGAAGTGTGGTCCCTGGGCTTAGCAGGGCATAATTTCCGAAAGGTAACTCTGATAGTTCTGATATGACAAAATCCTCACTGCACTAAACCAGGAGGCTCAGAGACTCCTCAGGATGTGCCATCCAGTGACAGGGGGACCCTAGGCTGACAGAGGCTCCCTGATGATTATTCTAGCCTGGGGAGAAAAAAACGCAATTTAATTCAAAAATGGCTTGTTCTTGTCACGGTAAATCCTTAATGCTTTTAATGAAAATTCTTCTCCTCCATGAAGTATTTTTGACTTTAAAAGAGGACAGCAAATTAATACAGCATTTCAAATATTCTTAAAGTCAGGTTTAATTGGGGCAATTCCCTCCAGTGAATCGATAGATGACATTCGTCTTCATTGCCTGGGTGGAATGTTAAACTGGAAGCAGGGCTGAAATGTCAAGGTAAAATAATGCTAATAATTATTCTGGCTGTTACATTCTCCTTGACCTTGGAATTTAAAGGGCCGAGATGAAGGCTTTTTGTCAAAAGTCAAGAAGTCATCTGGAGACACTGCTGACATTTATGATTAATGTAATCTGGCAATATTGGGGGAGAAATACCGATTATGATTAGTTCCCACTATTGAGGTAATTCATTTTTCTATAATTATGGAAACCATATAGAGCACCAATATAAAAAAGAAATGACAGCCTAGGTGTAATCCTAATTTCTGGGATTTTCAAAAGAAGCCTCTAAAGCTGAGCAAGACTTTTTAATTAAAGTAGCAGTGGCCAAATAATTAAATTTAGAGCTTTGTAGTAAAAGAGGAAAGAAAGTGTACCTAGTCTTATTAGGGAAAATGTGATTTCTTATGCATAACACCCACATGCACACAAAAGAAATCAAGCATTTATCATGCCGGCTCCTGTCACGTTGGAGTATTTTCTGGTTCATTTATAATGACAAGAGAGAGTGGAAGCACTATATGGGGAAGGTTCTCAGGCATCATGGCCTGCTCTTTTAAGTCACATAGCTTCTGAAAAAGCAGGCTCCTGGTGAGAGCAAATCCAGGCTCTAATTGGTAATCTGGCTTCATATAACTCTTTGGAAGAAGCCTAGTTTATTTTTGAAATATTGGTTGTGGCCTGAGGGGCCTGCAAAAATTGGGGGGTGGCGGTGGAAATAGTGTAGTCCCTTAGGAGGAAATCACAAGAATGTTCCCTCTCTTGGTCTCCATTTCTCTACAGCCTCTTCTCACCATCAGCCCTCTAGCCCTTCACAGAAGACTTATTTTTATTTTATTCCTCTAATCAATCACTTTACTAAATCACCTCAGTAAATGATCCCACTTAAATGAAGAAGTTTTGTTGGGATTTTTTTTAACCTAGAATCACTGATCTACACTAAAGAAACCCAATTAAAGGCAGGCACAATTTTAAAACAACTTCTTTTGGAGGAAAAGAGAGAAACATAAAAGATAGATCATCTACTTTTATTATTAAAAAAAGATAAAACTATTCAATAAATGTAATAAATTATGACATATATAACATGTGTATTTATTGTGTGCTTACATGTGTTTATTTGCATATACATTTTTATGAATAGCAGGAGAGTGAGAGAAATTGAGAAAGAGAGAGGGAGAGGGAAAAAGGAGGAGAAAGAGGAGGAAGCCAAGAGGAGGAGAAGGAGGAGGAATAATGGAAGAAAGGAGAAAGGAAAGGGAGGGGGTGCAGAAAAAGATCCAGGCACATAGGAAGACTGAGAGAAGGAGACTTAAGAGGTTCAGAGGTAAATGTGTGGTGAAAAGTAAACTGCTCATTGTACTGAGCTCAACCTTCAGTCTGAAAGTCTGAGAGTAATTTAGCTATTATACAGCCTGCTTTTTTATTTTCTTTTTTACTGTTAAAAACTTTGCAAAATCAACAAATATGACCATTTCTATTTGCAAATAAGGAGAGAAAAAGGAGACTGATAACGAACCTCCACTACATGCAGCTTGTTTCTTAAAATACATAATAAATTCAACTGTAGTTGTAAAACTGTGCTGTATGTCTGTGTTTTCCTCCTAACTTCTACATATTTTTAAAATGTTACATTGATGCCTTCCACTGTCCTTTTCTCTTTTGGGGGGCATAGTTATCATTAAACTCCCTTTTTTACCACAAATTCCTTATATAGATGCACACTATTGAAATCTTTCTCTTGTAACAAATAAAGATAGTCAAGCAAAAAACAAATCCACGTTACGACTGGATCTGTATTTTTCTATTTTCTTCAGCATCTCTAGTCCTTTACTTCTTTGCCACAGAGGAGGAATCATAATTCATCATCTTTCTTCTTTGCAATGAGGCCGTTGTATTGATAAGTGTTCTTAAGTCTTTCATAGAAGTTTTTCTTTACAATATTGTAATCACTGTACAAACTGTTCTCCTGGTTGTTTAGTTCACCCTGAATCAGTTATTTGAGTCTTCTCAGGTTTCTCTGAATTGGATCCTTTTTTTTTGTAGTATAATAGCATTCCACTGATTCCTATGCTTTTTAATGTTTAATATAAATGTGCATTTCATTCCATCAAAAGATTTTTCCATATATTAACATAATAATTTGATAATTTTTTCAAAGGCTTACCAAAGATAGAAATAGTAGCTTAAAGGAAATTCCCATTAAGTATCAACTAGTGCAAGTACTCAAGAAGTCCACTTATACAGCTTATTGGGGATATGCCATCAACTAACCAGTACATGTACTATTCATTCTAACCATCCAGATGAGCATGACAAACTTATCATCCTTGAATAGTGTTTAAAACATATAGATGGAAAAAGTCACCATCAACATTTATCCATTGATTGACAAAAATTTTCCCCCCAGCCTAGAAAGCATAATGTAGTCTATTTAATCTTAGCAAATTGTTTATTTTCAGCATTTCCTAATACTCCTTCAGATGTCATTGCAATCAGAGAGGCAAGACAACTGTAGAGATGAAGAAAGGCAGAGGCTACTGCCAATATCCCTAATGAGGCCTTAAGTTACTTTCCCACTCTGAGGTGCTTATAGTCAATAAATAAAAGCATGGAGTGCCAAAACCTTTAGATTTGGGTTTGTTATAGGCTAGACCACTTTATTGAAGTTGAATAGATGATTTTCTTGTAAAGATGGGTTTCTTATTTTTATTAAGGAAAGTAAAGGGCAGAACTTCCATCTGATAGTAATAAACGGGCCACTTCTATTGTGAAGCCTTGCAGAATTTCAAAATATGTGTGACTTGAGTTTAATTCAATTGATGTTGCTCGAATATCATCATCTCAGATGATATAGTCAATGAAAATAAACGCAAAACATTTCCTTCCCGAGAGTTTAATACTTTTGACTTCCTTGTGCTTTTATAAAATGCAAAAGAAATGATCTCTTTGGCTCAGTTTATATACTTGCATTTCTTAAAAATGATGTCAATTTGAACTTGTTCATGCACTTCCATATTTGCCTGCTTGCTCCTGGTTATGCTATCTTAGAGGAAGGCCAATTACAATTGCTTCCTACAACATACTTTTTCTAGCCTGGCTAAGAATGACTTCAAAAGTAATACAGAATGACTAGATTAAGGTTGCTGGCTTCACAATGATTCCTTAACTCTGAGGTGCTTCGAATCTAATTGAACCAAGAATGAACCACTGGATGTGTTTTCCTTTGGAACTACAAATACCTTGGCTTCACCAAAATCTATTTGCAAAATACAAATTGGTTAAAGTGTCCCCGTGCAATCTACAGTGTAATATTAAAAATACTGGAGATGGGTTCTAACTAATCTCTGCAGAAGACAGTTATTCAATTTGTTCCATGATCATCAATTATTTAAAAGATTGCTAGATGTTGTTAATTAGCTATACCACATGCTGCAAATCACAACTTGACCCTATAATAAGTGTTAGGCCTTTGCAGTAATTTTGAAGAGACAGTAAGAGAAAGGAAACTGGGCACAGACAGGCTAATTTATAAATGTTTCTATCATGATCCTTCCCACACATCCTCTTCAGCCTTTTCTTCCATCATTCCTTCCATTTGCCTCTCCTCCATGCCTTTGTCTGCCAAATGGCCCGGAACCAGTGGAATATTCTGACCTAGTGGACTCAGACATATGATATAAACATTAACGGAGAAGATCTCTGACACAATTGTCTCAAGCTAGTTCCTAGAATATATATTTTTGGTTGCAGGATTTTCTGTGTATAAAGACAGGATGTGAAAACCTGTTTTAGTAATACTTTCTCCTACTTTTAGTAATACCCTAGAAGCTTACAATTGGGTGGTGTCTGAGATGTCTTCTAATCCCAACCAATTCCTAAACAAGATTCCCTTCCATATCATCCCTAACAAGTCATCTTCCACCCACTATTTACATATTCAGTGATAGGAAACATGGCACCAACCCAAGCAGACACTTTCACTTTTTGGACAGCTTTGACTGTTAGGAAGATTTTTTCTTTTATATAATCTGAAATCTGTCTCCCTGCAACTTCCACTCACTGTTTCTCAACATCCTGATTGCCCTCTTCTGTATACTTTCTAGCTTCTCAAACTTTTTTTCCAAATGAGCCACTTTTATGGTTTAACTAAGATATATAGAGATAGAAATATATAGTTAAAACTTAAATGGTTTAACTAAGATAGATGATAATCTTCTACTCCAGAACTGTACAAAAAGTCAACCAGACTTTAGCAATAGAAAAGGGGACCACCAGCAAAGCCAGGACCAGCAGAAGAAAAGAAGCCTCCCAGTATGACCAATAATGAGCCAGAGACAGATAACTGTGTTCAGAGATAGCAAGAGGTAAGGGCAATCTGAGAAAGTCAGAGGGAGGAAAGGCTCAGGGTAGGGACATTGGAAGTCCTGGGAAATAGCCTACAGGGTCCCCATGATTCTGTTCTGAGATGCTATCGAGAACCCTAAAGATCCATTGCTCTGAACATTAAAAATAAAAAGCAGCTAATTCTAGACAATAGAGATCAGTGCAGGAACCAAAGGATCCTAGGGCAATACCAAGCTGGACCAATCCAAACATGCAGCAAAGGACTGAGCAAGGCCCTGGCACAACATCCTAATTCAGTAACTAAAGCAAAAAAAAAAAAAAAAAAAAAAAAAAAAAAAGTAAATCAAAGAAAAAAAGCTCACCACTTTTTTTTTAATTATAGATTTGGAGATTTCCAAAGAGAAACCAGAAATTCCCTAACCATTGCAAGGAGTGACTCAAAAGAGAAAATTGATTTTCCCCAAACATAGAATTAATATCTAGGAAAAAAGTAAATAAAGACTCTGGAGAAAAGGATTAAAGGAGAATAAATATATTTTTAAAATAAAATATTATACTGTACCTTACTCAAGTAACAGACTCCTTAAAAATGAGACCAAAGAAAAATCAATGATTCCACAAGACTGCAAGAAATATCAGAACAAAATTAAAATGTTAAAAAAGCAGAATAATACATAAGATATCTGAAATAAAAACCAGACCTAGAACACAAGTCAAACAGAAATCATTTTAAAAATCACTGGAATCCCTGAAAACCCAGCTCTAAGAGATGGTAATAGCCAGGACAATGACAGAGTTCCTGAAGAACCACATAGCTGAAGCAGACCTGTACTTTCTTACTCTGCCCAAGAGAACAGTATTCTTGAACCCCAACCTCCTGTATGAAGGACAGGAAATTTTTCTTTCTTAGGTGATATGATCTTGGAATCTAATCTAAATTGAGAAAGGGAATTGCTTGGACAATGCCAGTTTGGGGAGTCGCCTCAAGGCAACTGTGAGTTCTGGAGTCCTAAAATCTCCTTTTGGCCAGTGAATAAGAATCTTTTAGACTTGGAATATAGTCATCAAAGTCAGAGAAAGAAGATTGTTTGGGATCTCAAGAGTAACCCCTAATTTAAGATGTGAGAAACCTGGCCTTCTAGAAATAGCATGCTTTTTTCAAAGGGCACAGTGGAAAGTATGCTGGATTTAGAGTTAGAAGACCTGATTTTGAGTTAGTGTGACCTCAGATCACTTCATTTTTTTTGGATCTCAATTTCCTTTTCTATAAAATGAGAAAAGTTAGACTTGACAGACTCCAAGGTATCTTTAAATTTGTAGTCTTCTGATCAAAAAAGAGGATTATCCATATAGTTCCTTCAAAATCATAGAATTGTGTTAAAAAGGATCTCATCTAGCTCAAATTATCCTTGGACAGAATCACCTATATAATAGTCCAGACAAGAACTCTCATGGCCTCACATATAATGGAAACATTGAATGGCTGACCATCACTTCCAGCTGTAGTTCCCAGACAACTCCCGAACTGACATTGCCTCCCAATACCTAAAAGCTTGAGGTATATTTAGCATATTCAAAGCAGATGTTGTCCTTCATATAGACCGGTGATTCCCAAACTTTTTTGGCTTACCACCCCTTTTCCAGAAAAAATATTACTTAGCACCCCCTGTCACATACTATCACCACCCCCTTACAGTTATTCACCACCCCCAAATGCACCTGTGGCCATCACTGCCTCCTTGGATCGCTGCAGCACCCACCAGGGGGCAGTGGCGTCCACTTTGGGAATCACTGATATAGACCATTTAATTAGGCAATCAGATTAGTATCAGAAGCTCCAATCTTGACCAACTAGACTCACTTGTTGACTAGGCCAGAGGCAGTAGAGACCAGAAGAAGGAGTTATTCTGATCTTCTAATTCTCCATCCAGAACCTTGGAGCTTTTTGTTTAAAAGGAGGGGTAAAAGGGGTTCTCTAAATGGATGTGACCCAACTATGAAAGGATCATAAGATCATGGTGCCCACTTTAGTCCAAGAAGGTTGAAGTCAAAAAGAAGAGTAGCAGACCTATCAAAATATTCATAAGCCCTTTTTGAGGTAGCAAAAAAGTGGAAAGAGCATTCAGCTCTTCTATGCAAAAAATGTATGCCTATCAAACAGGGAAAGGCTAAACAAATTGAAGTCTAAGAATTAATGGAATATTTTGGCACTGAAAGAAATTATGGGTGTAAATAATTCAAAGAAATATGAGAAGATGTGAACTGATGCAGAGAAAAGTAAGAACTATTCACAATGACTATAATTATGCAAATGAAAACAATATTTGGCAGGCAAACTCAGATTAACTGCAATGACCCACATGAGTCCCCCCAAAAAGGAAATAAAATAGATTTCTCTCTTCTCAGTTTTGAAATGGGAGATAACATATACAGTATGTTGTATATGTTGTCAGATAAAGTGGCTTCATCAGTCAGTTTTGCTCAAACAGTTGAGTTTTTTGTGTTACAAGGGAGTTTAATGGGAATGATATAAAAGTAAATAGCTGTGTCGTTCCCCCCAAAATATCAATATAACTTTTTGTGTGGAACTATAGCTAGCACGACTAAAGAGCTGTGAATGGCATCACCACTTGGTAACAGTATGCCTATCTTTAAAACTCTATTATATGGCAGGCAAAGTCATCGAACTGAACTTGATCTGATCTCAAAATGACGGAGTGATAAGCAGAAGAAAGAATTTTAAACCTGTAGAATATTGCTTTCTATATGCATGTTTGTATGTTCTCACAGTGTTCCTGAATATTGTCTTGAGACTTGCTTAGAAAGGAGGCTGGTTGAGAGGATTATAGATGATGAATCAGATAGGCAGCACAGTGGGCAGAGTGTCTGACTGGAAGTCACAAAGACTTGCGTTCAAATCTTACCTTAGACATTTAATAGATGTATGTCCAGAGGGAAATCACTCTGAAATCCTCAGTTTTCTCATCTGTAAAACAGAGATGATAGTAACACCTCACAGGGCTATAGGATTATTATGAGGATCAAATAAGGTTACAAATAAGTAGATCACTTTATAAGTCTTCAAATCACTATGAAAATATAGCTATTATTATAGGTTAGATGACAGATTATTGACTGACATCAGAATTCACTTTTACGTTATGGAACAAAAGATATGCTACTCAAACCTGTGGAGAAAAAGAGAATGTCAGTTGCTTTATAATGCTGTGCTCCCCTTAGTAGAAAGGGGGACCTGGAAACCTAGAGAAGAAGTGGGGAGAAAAAGGAGATTCAGAGGTGAGCCCATGGGTTTCATAAATTAGTCACTACATCATTTTAGTAAATTAAGTAAGAGCATAATATCTTGGATTTAGAGTTGGAACAGAACTCCGAGGTGGTCTAATCCAACCCTCTAGCTTTATGAATTAATAAAACAAGGTCCAGGGAGATTTGTTCAAGGTCACAAAGGTAGTAAGTGATGGAGACAGAATTGGAACCCAAGTAAAAAAGGTCTTTCTTTTCCTGATGGACAAATAGTCTATTGGAAGGAAAACTCCATCTTCAGGAAAAGAGAAGTTTAATGGTTCCCATAAAAATAACTAACATCCCAAGCCCAGTAATCTTTTTGTTATTGGCAAACAGAAAGCAATAGTTCAGAATTTATCAAGCTTATCAGTTCCACCTAATTAAGGAGAGAGCCAGAGGGCATAGTAAACAAAACACTAATAACTCACTTTTCAGAGGCTGGCCCCAGTGAAATCTAATATCTTCCCTGAAATAGGCTTGGTGGTCTCAGCTCATCTTGACCTTTATCAGGCAAGCCACCACATAGAAACACTATACTCTGTTGAAGCCTGGGGTGGATTTACTGTATTAAGAGATTAAATTCTTGTGTGCTCTCTGTGAGAGACTGATGTCTCTAGCACATTGCTAGAGGACACATGAAATTCATATGAGCTACCCCTTAAAAAACTAGAGCTGTGGGACATGGGGTAGGATAGCTTAGGAATTAGACTCTCAAATATTGCCTCAGTCTCCTACCCAAGCCTCTGATTTCCCTGGAAACCCTCCTTAGGGAAACTGAGTTTTAGTTGTCCCATCTATAAAATGGGGGTGACATTATCCTCCTCAAAGATTTTCTTTTAGGGTAATCATTTCTAAACCTTAACTTTTTGTAATTGAACTTTAAAAGAAATTTTCCTATAAGTGAAACTATGCTTGGAGGATAATATTAACAATAAACAAGAAGTAACAACAGTTGACATGTGCATAATCCTTTAGGGTTTACAAAATGCTTTGCAACATTATTTTACTTGATAAAGAGGGGGAACAGAAGGGTGAATTCCAAAAGAGTGAAACACACGGAATCCCAATGACCACCATATAATTCTTTATGATCCAAAATTTATCTACTTTCAAAGGATCTTCAGAGATGAAAGATACTGTACTCTAAAGGGATGATCCAAATTATCAGTGCCTGGCCTGTATTGTTTAATAAATGCCTTTGTATCCTTTCATTCATTCAAAGAGGGCCATAGCTTAGGGAATGGAGATAGCCATAGGATAAGGTTGGCCACACCAGGTTAGAATTAGGAGGCCAGTGAAGATGGGGGAAGGAGGAAGGTGTTGGCAGATTTTAGAGATTAGGAAGACTAGCTATTGATTTATAATAGGATTCTTGTTTGTCCTTCATTTAAAAAAAAAACCTTCCCTTCTATCTTAGAATAAATATTGTATATTGGTTCAAAGGCAGAAGAGCAGTAAGCACTAGGCAATGGGAGTTAAGTCCAGAGTCACGTAGATAGGAAGTATCTGAGGCCAGATTTGAACTCAGGATCTCTCATCTCTAGAGTTGGCTATTAATCCACTGAGCCACCTAGCTCCCATCAGCCTTCTTTTTTGAAGACTAATCTGTGATGTCTTGATTCTAGAATAAATGGGATTTAAGTGAAGCAGAGTTGCAAAGTCATCTGCCTCACTCTCTTCCAGTCATTGAAGTCCAATGGCAAGACAAAAATCAGGGCAACTAGTGATAGGCTGGGATGCAGATAGAGGAAAGTACTAGACTAAGAAGCAAGAGATCTGAGTCCTAATAATAGTTTGTCTGGGTTCAACTCTAGTGTGACTGAGCAAAGAATTTAATCTCAATTGCCTGTTTCTTAGTGCTCTTCTACTTTGAAACTGGTACTTAATATAGATTCTTAGACAAAAGGTAAGGGTTTTATAAAAAATAAACTGCTCCATAATTCTTTATTTCTGGTTGTCTCCTACCCTTTTTGATTGATACCCTTTTAACTTCACATGCATGTAGCCAGCCTCGAGTCTAGTTGTAATAATCAAGTATTTATTGTACCTGGTATGTGCAACATGAAATGGCATAGAATATGGTCCCTGCTTTTAGGAAGCTTATAATTTATTTGAGGAGACAGGATATGGCATAATATACAAACAAACAAACAAAACCCTTTGTTTTTTGAGGGCACAAAAGGCTTCTTCTGCTCTACACGTATCACTTCTTCCTGCCTAATTCATGCTATGTCACCTCTTTTTCTAAAACCCTTTATAATCTAGAACCTTTCATGTTAGAAACCTCCATGTCCCTTAATTATAGTGGGGACCTTCCTGGATATTCCCCAGAATTTCCCTTCTTGTGATATCAGGTGTGGGAGGAAAGTCATACGTACACATATGAGACTCTGCCCTTTCCTCTAAAATCCTTGGCCGTTACTTGCAGTCAGGAAGCAGCCCTGAAGTGTGAATGACAGAAACCAGGCTTCTTTACACTGGATTATGTAGAGCGATGAAAGCTTGGTGGAATCTGGGAATATCAAGTCTAGAGGGCAGCCTGTGCTAGAATTATTCACCTCCTTCTTGCCCATGCTGGAGCCCAAGGATCAGGGCACCTGATGCCCAGCCATTACCAACCTTCCCCCCCTCCCACTCCTTTTCCAATGGCTGATGTCTGTTTATAGCTCTGTCTTGTCTCTCTGGTGACTAAAACCTGGATACAGTCTTGGCCCTGAACCAGTCCTTTGGCTTGTTGCTGCTCCCTCTTCCCAGGATGTCTTCAGTTATGCTCTTTTGTTTTCCCTCGGGTGTGTTAAAATGTACCCCTGATGAAGGCCTGTTGCTTTTAGCATCACTGGCCTTTTGACCTCTTTTGTAAAAGCCTTTAATTCACAAAGAGGCAGAAACAGGCGGGGATACAGGACATACAAATGAAAAGGTAAATAACAGTACAGAGTGTTGCTTCCTCTCCTCCTCACCCACATAGTTTTCCATGGGATCAGGAGTAAATTCTTGGATTCATCTAAGTCTTTTCTTGTGCCTACATAGTCTTGGATATTAGCAATGGAAAGCACTCTTAACTGGGCGATATTGGACAAATTCCAACTACCCCTGGTTCTTGGTGTTCTTGGCTTCCTTTGTTTAGCCCCCATAATGCTCAATATAAATGACAAATTTTAAGGGACTCGTATAGATTCTGCTATTCCATGGAGCCTTTTGCTGGTAATGGAAGTTTCTAAAAAACCAATAAACTTGGAAAGGTGGGGTGGGGGGGAAATCCTTTCTTAATTTCCATTAACCTATGCCTGAAATTAAGCATTTCTTCTCATTATGAATTTTAAAAAACATTATATTGAGGAGTATGTAAAATTCACCAGACTAGAAAGGACTGTATGATATAGCAAAGGTTAAGAACCTCAGTTATAGTGGAAAATCCACTACATTTAGAAAGAGATGTGAATGCAAATACTAGCTCTGCCACTTCCTATTTTTTTAGCCTTGTATAGGCTTCTGGGTACTTAATTTCCTCATATATAAAATAGGGATAATCATACCTTTGCCTGTCTACCTCAAAAAGTTATTGTGAGAAGGGCAGAGGCCATGTCATATGTATACTTTATTCCTCCCCAGGTCTATTACAGGTATTATAAATATTAATAATTATTTGTTGAATTGGATTAAATAATGCATGTAAATGTTATGTTCTGGAAATAGCTAGTGGGCCAATTTAATTGGAATGAAGAGATGTGTAAAATAGATTGGACTGGAAAAACATCATAGCCAGATTGTGGAGGGTTTTCAGTGTTTGGTTGACAATCTCTAAAATTAAATACAAACATTAAAGTCGTATATGGGATAGAAGAGATGTATGTAATATAGCTATTTATTTTTATTTAAAATCTTTGATTTCTAATTCCAGCAGCTAAGATGGTGGAATAAGTAATACCCAAACCCAAACTCACCTTCAAACAACTACATACACACACAGAGCCTCAAAACAAATTCTAGAGCATCAGAACTAAAAAAAGAAAGAGTAAAGCAAGATTTCAGGTAAAGAAGATATAGAGGGGCGGAAGGAAGGACTTGTCTCATTGAAGTAAGAAGGGAGAGCAGGGGAACCAGCAGTGTGAGAAGCAGGCCAACACATGTAAAGGAGCATCCCAGCCCATACTGAGGAGTGGCCCAATGCAAGAACAGCCAGGGAAACCCTCAGTGGAAGGAGCAACCTGAGACTCACAACACCTACTGGGACTGGCAGGTGAGGAATGGAATTTACCTCAATCTAAGGAACTCAGTTACAATATTCCCTTTGCCCCAGGAGTGGAGTTGAGATTCAATATATAGAAAGGTCACAAAAAAAGCCCTACCCAACTGATTAAAAGACAAAGAAAAAGCCTGAGCCTGGAAAACTATTTCAGCAACAAAGACCAAACTGCAAGCTCAGAAGACAGTAATGCCAAAACGGAAATGTATGAAGCTTCAAAAGCTAATGCGAAAAGATGTCAGGCAGGCCCAAAATGAACTCCTGGAACTCCAAAAAAGGAACACAAAACAAATAAGAGTAGGAGAAAATTTGTGAGAGGAAATGAGAGACCTAAAAAAGCCTCAAACAAAAAAAAAATGTACAAAGCCTCAAAGAAAAAAATGGCTCCCTAAAAATTATATTTGGATAAACAGGAGCTACTGATTCCATCAGACAAGAGGAAATAGTAAAACAAATTCAAAATAATGGAAAAAAAAGAAGAAAATCCAAAATATCTCACTGGAAAATAGATTCAGGAGAGTTAACCTAAGAATCTACCTGAAAGCCATGATCAAAAAAGAATATGGACATCTATTGCAAGAAAATATCAGGGAGAACTTCCCTGATGTTTCCTGATGAACAAGGGAAAATAGATATTAAAAGAATCTACTAATGACCTGCTGAGATTCCAAAACTTTAAGTCTCCCCCAAATTTGATTATTATAGCAAAATTCCTGAACTCCTAGGCCACGGAGAAAATATTTCAAATCGCCAGATAAAAAATTTGAATATCATAGAGCCATTTGCAGGATTACACAGTACCTAGCAGCTTCTACATTAAAGGACCAAAAGAAGTAGAATATGATATTCTACATAGTAAAGGATCTAGGGCTACAACCAAGAGTTACCTATCCAGCAAAACTGAGCATAGTACTTCAGGGGAAGAAATGCATATTTAATGAAATAGAGGACTTCCAGACATTCCTGACAAAATGACCAGAGCCAAAAAGATAATTCAATACTCAACAGGATTAAACTAATCACATTTCTATATGAAAAAGTGATAATTAATTGTTAAAACTTTGACACAAGAGATTCTTAAGGTACTTAAGATACTTAAAAGTAATTGAGGGAACCAATGCGGTTAAACTAAATACATTACTACATAAGAAGTCAATAACTAAGATACTCTGGGAAAGGAGTTTCTCTCCCCATTATTTTGCTTGTTTGACATCATCAATCAGTGACTTGGAAGTTGTTTACCAGTGAGAAGTGCAGGTATAGACAAACCTTCAGAGAAAGGAAGTTGAAACCAACAAGATAGGAAACTGATCCCTTAGGCACTGTCCCCTTGGGCAGTCCAGGCAAATTAAGGAACTATGATTGGTTCCTGAGATGTGATATGGGAGAGCTAGAGGGTGGAGAAAACTGCTTATAAGGCAAGACCAGGAGTCCTGAAGAAACCCCTGTTGGTGGTGAGCTTCAATAGTAAGCTAATTAACTCTCTACCTCTTTCCTACATTTCCCTCTCTTTACTCTCACTACTTTGATGTAATAAAGCTACTAAAGCTACTAGCAGCCTCATGATTTAATTTTAAATATTACAATATTTAAGGTATCTATCATACTTGAAGCACCTAAGGTACTTAGAATACTTAAGAACTTTATCAGCTATTTGGGTAGTGAATAGGAACATATATAGACAGAGCAGGGAATTAGCTGAATATTATGGGATGATATAAAAAACAGAATCAAGGGATAATTAAGAGAGAGACACTAGGAAAAGAGAAAAGGAAAGAAAGTTGTGAGTAAATTATCTCACTTGAGTACATGCATGAGAATCAATACAGTGTAAGGGAAGATGAGGAGAATAAGGTGGCAAACAATGCTTGAACCTTACTCTCTTTGGAATTGGTGCAAACCAGGAATCACATCCATACTCAGTTAGCTATAAAACCCTATCTTACCCTATAAGGAAATGGGAAGGGAAAGGAGAATAAGAAACAGGGTTGGGGGAGAGACGAAAGGAAGGATGAACTAGGGAAGTGGTCAGAAGCAAAAACATTTGTGAACAAGGAAAGGCTGATGGGAGAGGAAGAGAAGGATAAAAGAGGGGGGAAATAAGATGGTGGGGAAAACATATTTAATTATCATAACCAGGAAGATGAACAGGATAAAATTTGTGATGTACTTCACCTTTTTGTGCCAGATTTTTGTTTGTTCGTTTTGGATAGGGGCCATGCCCTCTTTTCTTCTTTCTTTGGGGGCAGAGACTGTTTTTTGGTTTTGTCATTTTACAATATGGCTCTCATAAGCAACTTGAGGACCTGTAGCTGTGGGGTCTTATTTCATAAAAGTCAGGGCACCGTTTTAAATATCTTCCATGCTATTTAGAGAAGTCTTTTCTTAATGCAAACCATCCTACCCAGTTCAGTAAAAAACAAACATAAAAAAATAACTAATCCTTTCTTAGCATTATTTCTTTCTCGGATTTAAAAGCAGAAATTAGGAGGTTTTCTGCACAATTCTGGAGGAACCAAAAGTCATACCAGAAAACTTTCTCTCCAGTCACTTGGGAAAGCAGCCTTTAGCCTTGATGGCCTTGAAAAAATGGCAGAATTCTACCATCCCTAATTTCAATCTGACATAGCTGGTTCCATTCTGCTTGGTCTCTTGGAAAGAAATCCTGGTTGATGTGTTTATTTATTTATTTTTTTTAAACTAAGCTTACAAACATCTAACATGACAGTTAAGGAGTTTCCAAACTTCAGATCACATTATACAGCTTGCTCTGATGGTCTAAGACATTCACCAAGCCATCATTTTACTAGAAATTCTGATTCTGACTTGGCAGTTACTAACTGGCTACAATCTTAGGACTTTGTTAGAAGCAAGAAGCCCTCATTCAGATCAATTGTATTCTACTTTTTAGTCATGTTTCCTGCTGTGGCTATTTGAACTGAAGTTTTTTTTTTTCCATTTTTGTTCTACAACTATTAATTATCTGTGGAATCTAGAACAAGTCATTCTATGAGCTTCTAAACAATCATAGCTACCCTGTCTACCCAGTAGGATTGCTGTGAGGATCAAATGCGATTATATTTATATTTTGAAAAGTATAAAGTGCTATACAGATATAAGATTTTTATAATAATTGAAATTCAACAAACTCCTGTAAATTTACTAAATGTCTTATATTTTCCAGGCAGTATGCTAACACTGAAGATCCTTAATTCATGAAGAAATTGCCTAACAACAAGAGCTGTCCAAAAGTGGAATAGGCTGCCTGCCTATCCCACAAGATGCTGGGTTTCCTCACTTTGAATCTGGATGGCCACTTGTTAAATCATCACCATTGGGTGCTGCCAGAGGACTTGGGGCAGCCGACATCATTCCCTCACTGACTCCTCCGCCTTGCATTAGGTTGTGGGAAGAGGGGGAACTCTAATGTTAGTCTAGATCAAAAGTTTTTAACCTTCTTTGTGTCACTGACCCTTTTGGCAGTCTAGTGAAGCTTACGGGACCTCTTTCAAAATAATGTTCTTGAAAGCATAAAATAAAATGCATAAGATAAGTAAAGGAAACCATTTATTTTGAAATAAAGATGCAAATTCCCCCCAAGGCCATGGACTCACTGGAACCTATCCATGGACCCCAGTTTAAGAACCTCAGGTCTAGTGGTATATGTGAATCCACCAAGAACCAAGAAAGACTTTTAGCTTTCTTGTTTCAATGTGAAACTTTGAGTGGAAACTTTTCAGGGGTCATATGCTTGAGATTAGTCTCAACATAGTTTACATAGTACAGTATACTGTATCCCTCTTTCTGGAAGAATGGTAATGATAATCTGGGAAACTTTTCTTTTTGTATTTCTTAAGTAAGATGAATAAACATTTTAAACCTTTTTTTAAACTTTACCTTCTGTCTTGGAATGGATACCAAGTTTTGGTTCCAAGGCAAGAAAAGTGGTAAGAGCTAGGCAATAGGGCCAAGTAATTTGCCCAGAGTCACACAGCTAGGAAGTGGCTGAGGCTATAT
Organism: Gracilinanus agilis; assembly: GCF_016433145.1. Lineage (NCBI taxonomy): Eukaryota > Metazoa > Chordata > Mammalia > Didelphimorphia > Didelphidae > Gracilinanus > Gracilinanus agilis. The sequence continues at coordinate 594,598,518 of NC_058130.1, forward strand.
TTGAACCCAGGACCCCCTATCTCTAGACCTGGCTCTACATCCACTGAGCCCTCTCTCTCTCTCTCTCTCTCTCTCTCTCTCTCTCCTTCCAGACATAGAGACATCATATGCATTGAGAAAATGGATTTTACATAAATATTTATAAAATAAAATTATTTGAAAAGCCAAACATCATACATTAGTAAACAGGGAGTTTGAATGAATCATGTACCTATATCCTAGTATTGCAAGATACACATACTTTATAATTTCTTCCTACTATCTTTAAATAGAAATGCCCCTGAGCTGTTTGACCTTGAGATAAAAAAAATCCAATAAATAGGAGAATCGAATAGTCTAATAAAACTATCAAAAAATTATCCTGAGACTTGGAATCCTCTGCTATATAATTGTTACCAAAGAGTATGCACCAATCATCCTTTCCCGCTTCCCAGCTGGGCATGAATTAATCAAAAGTGTGGCAAATTCCTCTGGGGCAAACCTCTACTTTATTCTAATAATACTCAGAATTTGTGCAATATTTATTCTTCCTCAGGTTGTAGCATTAAGCTGAGCTGGTAGAGGTTGAGAGGGAAGAGGTGGGAAAGAAGGAGAAAGGAAAGAGAAGGGAAGGGTCATTGCCATAAAAAAAAAATAGGGAAAATGGATGTCAACATCCATAATTTCCTCCCTGAAGAGACCACCATCCCACCACCTCACCTTCAAGTGGTCTGTAGCACGTTGCACAATTCTGACCATGAGCCTTATTGCTGTGGCATCCTTCTGCCTTCATACCCAAAGTTCAAAAGTAAGAACCAAGCTGTCTTTTCTTCTCATACCCACAGTCTTGACTGCTAACATTGTCCCTTCAACCTCAACTTTTTTCTTCTTCGAAGTGTAAAAAAAAAGTTATAGCTCTAGGAAGGATATGTTACCCAACCTTCTCTCTTGCCTTTTACCTACACCAATAAACTTGCTTAGAAGAAATAATCAGCTGCTAATTTTTCTAGTAGAGGGCAAGCCAAGTCTAAGTGCAAAGCCAGGGTTTTATGAACAGAGATCCCTCTTAAAAGAAGCAGATTGCCCAGAAGTTTGGTAAACCAGAGGACTATGTTTGTAACTTTTTTAAAAGTCCACCCCTCTATGACTTAGCTGGAGCCATGTCAACAGTAACAATCTTGAACCCTTAATTCACAAAAGTAAAGTGCCAGTGGCCATTTAGCCTAGTTAAGAAAGAAGACAAATAAATAGTAATTGGTCAGATTGGGTTCAGCCAGATGAAATATTTCTGACTTTGCAAATAGGAAGTCTGGGGAAGTTATGCCACAAGGTCTCTAGGTAAAAAGTATTGAGAATTGATCATTGCCTCCCTCTCATTCGGTGTGCCTTGCCTCCAATCTCCAGGGACCATCTGAGGTCAATTTCCCCTTCTCTTGCTATAAACGGGTCACGCTCCCCCTGAAGCACCCCATCTGGGTCTGTCCCTAGAGAGTCTTAGGGAGAGGTAGGGGCAGGTGTCCTTGTAATCATGCCACATAGATCAGAGATGGGGGTGATCTGACTGTGACATCTGTCACCCCATTGATCAGAAGGGTTAATTTATCTGAAATGGCTCAGTAGTTATCTCCATACTTCCCAATCCTTGCACATGTGCTCCTCCCAATGCTTCATGGGAAAACAACATTATTGTGCCTTAATTAATAGTGCCTGCAAGCAGCCGAGCTCTCCTGCTAGAACTTCCCAAAAAGCTTTCGCTGTTCATGCTATGCACTGGCACTTCCCTTTCCCCCAACTCAAACTCCCTGCCAGTGCTGCAGTTGGAACTTTCATTCTGAACAGATTTTTTCACTTTTCTTAAGATAAATCATATAGTCAAATAGCTTGCCCTGCAGTGACCAATCTGTTTCTGTAATTCAGAAGGAAAAGGTGAGCAGAAGGCTTTGGATATAGAACAACTGTATAGTGTTCTTCTGTTAAGGGACAGTGTGAAAGGACAGCTAGGTGGCACAGGAGATAGAGCACTGGTCTGAGGTCAGGGAGGCATATTCCTGAATTCAAATCTGTGCTCAGACACTTCCTAGTTGTGTCACCCTAGACAAGTCCCTGAAACCTATTGGCCTCAGTTGCCTTGTCTGTCAAATGAGCTGGAGAAGGAAATCACAAAACACTCCAATATCTTTGCCAAGAAAATACGAAATTGGGTCATGAAGAGTCTGACTTAGATTGAACCCTGGAGTCAGCAAAGGCTTAGGTTTGAACTCTGCCTCTAACCCTTAGTGTGACTATGGGGATGTCATTTAACCCCCTTCCAAACCTCGGTTTATTCATCTAGAAAACTGGGATAATCCAAGCTGGAGTTTCTATACTGCAGAGTGGTTGTAAGGTTCAAGCACTGTGTAACCCTTGGAGCAGCCTCACCACCATCATCATCCACACTAATCCTCTGGCTAAGAAGGGGACCTTTCCCCTCTGAATTTTAATCTTCTCTTGACCGTCGGTTGTCTGTAGTAGAACTGTTGCTCTCACCATTTTAATTTTAGATTTCTAGAGGGCTTTACATCTGCCACAAAATGTCTTTCCTAAAAGCTTCTTCTAGGTGTCATGTTGAAGCTGGATCTTTGTCCAGTAAAGTTGAAGTTCTGTCTAGTAAGTTCTACTTTGCTGATGACAGATTTTATGCTGGTGATAGCTATCAGAAGACCAGCCAGTGAAGCATGGAGAGGCTCAGCATCAGGAGGCTGGCCGCTGTGATTTCTTTGGTGACAGCAACACATCAAACAAAGAAAAATATAAAATGGCCCCTCAGATCTTTAGACTTTCTTTCTGCTTTTACCTAGATCAGGGCAGAGTGTGACAAGAAGTACACTGGAAGAGAAAGTGTGAATATATTATGATCTAAGGAAATGAACTCACATTGATGAGGCCTTAGATTGGTGATGGCAAACCTATGACACGCATGTCAGCATTTACACATGTAGCCATTTTTGATGACACACGGCCAGAGAAGAATGGGTCTGTGTGCCGAGGATGAAACATTTGCTGTAGTGTAGTGTAGACACTCTGTGCACTATAGATAACAATTCTACCTATATTAATTTACCTATTTTGGTTTATTAAATACAGTTATATATTACAATTATACATTTTGTTATTTAAACTATAAATATCACAAAATTATGGTTTTTTTCTCAAAGTGACATACCACCTGAGTTATGCTCGGTTTTTTGGCGAATTTTGACACACCAAGCTCAAAAGGTTGCCCATCACTGTCTTAGATCAACAGAATATTGAAATATTGCCATTTACAAAGCATCTTCTTCCCAATGGAATTAGCCCCATTTTCCAGAAAAGGAAACTGACGCTCACAACAGTCGGCAACCTTTTTTGGCTGTGAGAGCCATAAACGCCTGCGGAAGGAGGAGGATGGATGTGGAAGACGCTGGAATATGGGGCAGGGGCTGAAGTGAGGTGGAGTCAGATATGGCTGGAGAGCCATACGTTGCTGACCCCTGCTCTAAGAGATTCTCCATAGTGAGGTCCTTAAGCACAGGACTGTTTCATCTTTATTTTTCACATTATCATTGTTTTGCCATGTCCAACTTTTCATGACCCTATTTGGGGGTTTCTTGGCAAAGATCTAGAGAGATTGGCCACTTCCTTCTCTAGATCATCATAAAGATGAGGAAATTGAGGCAGAGTAAAGTAACTTGCCCAGGAACACACAGTAAGTGTCTGAGGCCATATTTGAACACAGGGAGATAAATCTATCTGACTCCAGGATTGACACTCTATCCACTGTGCCACTTATTTGCTCTGTTTTTTGCATACTTGCCACCAAACTCTACCTGTTGGTTGGTGTCAGGGCTCCTACCTTCTAGGCTTGTATTCTTCCCAATAGGACTGTTCTGCCTCTTAAACATCTTAGTTTGAGGGACTGGGACAGGACCTGTGACTTTATAGGCATAGGGAAATCTCATTGAGGAAATTTTCTCTACCAAAGGAAGTCAGCACCTTCTCTACAACTTATTTTCTTGGGGGGGGGAGTGTACGTATGTGAGGGGGGTTGCTAACCATTTATATGGAGCTTACTGTGTGCCAGGCATTAAACTTAATGTTTTACAAGTGTTATTTCATTTAATCCTCACAATTGGAGCTTGAGAGGCAGGTGTTATTATTATCACCATTTTATAATTGGGTAAAGTGAGTCAGAGTTGAAGTGACTTGTCCAGGGTCACACATTTAGTGTGTGTCTGAGGGAGGATTTAAATTCAGGTCTCTGACTCCATGTCTGGCAGTCTATTCACTGCACACCTTAGAGAGTCTCCTGGGACACTTAGAGGCTAGGTAATTCACCCAAATCACATAGCAATATGTATCAGAGGGAGAACTGGAACTCAGCTCTCCCTGATGCCCAAGCTAAGCTCCCTTTCCCCAATGCCTCCGCTGAATCTAATCGAGAATACACTCTTTTAACAATGTCACTCTATTAGGAAAATCATGTCTTCTCCTGGGCTTTTGTTTTCTTCTTCTGTACAACAACATGCATCTGTTCCATTGAGATGTTGTAGAGAATATTTAGTGAAACTCTTTGTAAAGGGTACATAACAATCATCTCATTATGGACCCACTTTAGGGCTGAAAATTCCCAAGATACCAGATCATTAGGCAGAATTTTTCTAGGCAGCAGCTTATTCATTCTCCACTGCCCCTTCTCTACTCTGCCATGATACTTCAGTCGCCATCTCTCTCCCCAGACCAGGGACAGACATCCCCCTTCTCTTGGCACAGTGGATCCTGCCATCCATGCCATTGCCTCCTCTCCCTTCCCACCCCTGCCATCTCCTCTTACTTCCCTTGGCACCCCTGCCCCATCCCCCAACTTATTCCCCCCAGGTGAAAGAATTCCTAGTTATAGCCCAAGCCATGCAAACAATAGATTATTCTGGAATTTAAATGGGCAGTTTTTATGGTTGCTGAAGCAGGGTCAGTATTTGGTGAGCTGAGAGGAGGAAACCATTTTCTACCTCTTTTGAACCCATCTCAATCTGTTCCTCAACCATTTCATTGATTAAAATTATGCTATTGCTCAAACCTTGTGATGTCTTTGTGTGTGTGCCTGTTGTGGAGAACAAGGCAATCTGGGCCTGCAGCACTGAGATTTTAAAATTTTAAATGCTGAAATTTCAAGCAACATTATTTGTGATCTGACAACACTAAGTGTCAGCATGCCATCTTCTTCCTTGACAGATGGGAATGGGGCTAAGAATTGGGACTAGAATGCTTAACACAAAATAACATCCAATGAACTGGTCTAACCCCATAAAAGAATTTCCCAAGGACAAGGGAAGTGCCTGTTGGTGCTTCTATCTGTCAAAGCAAAGTAAAATCATTCTCTTATTATTTAGATTTTAATTATATCTAAAATAGAAAGTAATTGTGTCAGTCCCATCCCCATTAGTAGCCAGATAGCATCTCTCCTTCCTAAGGCTGCCCTATTGAGCTTTCCAAAGAGCTTTGCTTGATATATCTTTGCTGTCTTTTTGGCCACTCTAGCTCACTAACAAGTCTGAATACAAATCAAAACAAACCCCAACCAATACAATTATAGACTTGGCTTAATAAGAACAACTTGTATATTAAAAAGCCCAGGACCTATCAAGAATGTCAGAGTTAAAAAAGAATCAATCAAATTTAATTTGGATGAAATATTTTATCCCTTCCTTGCCTTGGTTAGCAGCCTGGGGCTTTGTTTTAATGCACAGGTAACCTTCAGAAGATTTGTTGAATTCAATCTGATTGTGAATAAGGAGAGAAGTGGATAGGATGATAGAATATGTTTGCTCAGGAAAGAAGGTCCAGGATCAGAGATAGTGTAGCCATACCAAAGAGTTCCACAAAACCTTTACTGGACTGCTAAGACCATCATGTCACATTTTTAGGATGCTCCTAGACTTCCCAAATCCATGAGGGTAAGCTTGTCCTCGGATGTAATGGGAAGTTGCTGCAGTTTGTGAGTAAAGAAGTGATGTGGACAGATTTGAGCTCCAGGAAAATTACTTTGACAGCTGTGTGGAGGATAAATCAGAGTGGGTGGAGAGAATTGAGACACAAAGACCAACTAGGAGTCCTTTAGAATATGCTGGTGAGTGATATGTAAAAGCAAACCTGGACTAGAATGGGGATAATAAGCATAGAAAAGGGAAGGAGTGTGAGACATTCTAGAAATATAAAAAAATAAGAATAAGCAACTGATTGGATAGATGGTATGAATAAAAATTGAGGTTGATCCCAAGATTTTGAACCTAAGAGACAAGAAGGAATCGGATGGTGATGGCCTTCACAGAAATAGAGAAACTCAAAGCGACGTGGATTTGAGGAGAAATATTGAGTTCCATTTTAGACTTGTTGAGTTTAAGGTAACTAAGGAACATCTCATTGGGAATGTCCAAAACAGAGTTGGTGACGGGACACCCAGATTGGAGCTCAGGAGAAATGGGATCTATGATTCATCAGCCTAATGATGATCTGTGAATCCATGTGAACTAGGAAGCCACCAAGACAGAAAGTGTAGAAGGAGAAAAGAAAAGCTCTCAGGACTGCATAATTGTACACTGGCAATACGGAGGTTTCTATTGAGCAAAGTAGACAGAATATATATATATATACATATATATATATTTATATATATATATACATATATATAATTTTCATTAGCAATTCAAATAAATTTATTGAAAGATCTTTAATTAATGTAGGCAATTTCTCTACTGGAGGAGACGATAATCCACAAATATTTTCTTAGTTTTTTCTTCTTCTTTATAATCTTCTATAGAGGATCTACCCAACATATGAGAGGTATTGCTAAAGAATTTTTTAAAAAAATAATCTGAGTACACCAGGCTAGTACTAGGGCTGTCTGAGATCCCTTCTTCAAACTGCATGACCAGCCCATCTCTCTTTATAGTCATCCAAAGCCTTGAAAATGTCTTTTATGCCACTTCTTTTGTGTGAATCATCTCTGGTAACACACTGTAGCCTCCTTACACCATCCTGCCAAATACCAGTCCATTGTCCTTTTGGTCTCTCTATGGTTTCTTTTTTTCTTTTCTCTTTAGAACTGGGGGGTGGGGATGGGGGTGGGGAGGGTTGGCAAACATTTCTTTTTGAACCTTATCAAGGATAGTGTGAAGATATAGGACACCTTTGGGATGGGTTCGAAATTGGTCTTTTTGCAGTTCAGGGAAAGTGATAAACTGTTTGGATTTCAAAAGTCTTTTACAGGTTATACAGGACAGCTAGATGGTTCAGTGGGTAGGACACCAGACTTAGTGTCAGGAAGAATCCCCAAGTTCAATCTGGCCTCAGACACTTCCTAGCTGTGTGACTCTGAGTAGATCATTTAATCTTATATACTTCGATTTCCTCATCTGTAAAATGAGCTGGCGAAGGAAAAGGCATACCAGTCCAGAATCTTTCCCAAGAAAATCTTAGATGGGATCATGAAGAGTTGAACAGACAGAGAAAACAACTTAATAAGAGTAGGAAAGTAGGTAGAAAAGATAGTGACAGCAATAATAAAACTATGGTATAGTCACAAACCAAGAAGATCTGGATTCAAATTCTTCCTTTGTCATATATTGGTTACCCGTACCTACATAGTCACTTAACATCTTTGTACCTCAGGCTACTCTTTAAACATTCTAGTTTTAAAGAAGAGTTGCTGATTTGCATTGGTGGAAATTTTTCCCCTGAGGATTCCCACCACCAGTGAAATCATAGGTCTGGACAATAACAACAGTCATAATTAAAATAAAATCCGACAAAGTAACCAATTTGTACACAAGCACCTGCTTTATACCAGGCATGGTGCCAAGTGCTGGGGGTACATAAACAAAAGTGATTCAATCCCTGCACTAAAGAAATTTACAGCCTAGGAGGGGGGAGACCACACATAATGGATGCAAAGTAGATTTAAGACAATTTGAGGGGAAAGGCATCAGCTATGGAGGGGATCTGGAAGGGCTCCATGTAAGAGGTGGCAATTGAGCTGAGCGTTGAAAATAGCTAAGTATTTGAAAAAGTGAAGGTGAGAAAGAAACTGCAGGCATAGACAACAGCCTGTATAAAGACAAAGAGAAAGGAAAAAAGAAATATGTATATATATGTGTGTGTGTGTGTATAAATATATATATATACACATATGTGTGTATGTGTGTATAATAGCAGTCACAAAAGTTAGGATTTGTCTGGAAAGATAACTGACTTGAAAATAACAAAGATTTGACTATAGTTTTATCTCCACAGAATTACAGTTGCTGAGGCTGGTATATAACATCAAACTCTTTGGTTCTTTCTACATTATAATTCTTAGGGGAAGTAAAGATGGCAAATCCCTTTGCAGTTGCTGTTGGTAGCCTGTCATGTGTGGCCTTGAACATTTTTTAAATTCTGGCTATCATATTCTAAGAAAGACACTGACAAAATGAAGGACCAGCAAGATGGTATAGACGCGAAGGGTCTAGAAACTGAATCATATGGCTGAGCAGGATGATTTCAGAAAACCTGTAAAGCCATGCATGAACTGATGCAAAGTGAAGTGAGAAAAATAGGACAGAACATCATTATACACAGTAACGGTGATCAACTATGTATAGATATATATATATGTATATATGTTATATATTTATAACTTATCTATTCTCAGCAACAAAATGCACCCCGACAATTCTGATGAAAAATGCTATCCATCACCAGAGAAAGATCTGATAGAGTCTAAATGCAGATTTAAGCATGTTCTTTTTCTTTTCTTTTTTTACCTTTTCCTTTTTAAAAACCCTTACCTTCCATCTTAGAGTCAATACTATTATTGGTTCTAAGGCAGAAGAGTGGTAAGGACCAGGCATTGGGGTTTAAGTGACTTGCCCAAGAGCACACAGCTAGGAAGTGTCTGAGGTCACATCTGAACTCAGGACCTCCCCTTTTCTAAGCCTGCCTCTCAGTCTACTGGGCCACCCAGCTGCCCCTACATATTAGTTTTTGCTTTGTTTTCTTCATTTTTTATTTCTTTTTATGAGTCTTCTACAATATAATCAATATGGAAATATATTTTTCATGATTACACATGTATAATCTAGATCAGATTGTTTATTATCTCAGAGGGAAAGAGAGGGATAGAATTGGAAACTCAAAATGAAAAAAAAACAAATGTTTAAAATTGTTATTAAATGTAATTTGAAAAATAAAACATTATATCAAAAAACAAAACTAAACCACATGATATAAATTAATTGATGAATTATGATTGTTTCCCTAGAAAAGAGATAGCTTTGGAGAGACATGATCGTTTTCTTCAAAGACATGAAAGGCTGTTACTTAGAAGAAGGATGAGATTTATTCTTTATAATTCCAAAGAATAGAATTAGAACCCATGTGTAGAATCTGCAAAGACAGATTTCAGCTCTAAATAAGGAATTACTTCTCCATAATTAGAGCTGTCAAAAATGGAATGGACCCCACCTCAACAAATAATAAGCTCTCTGTAACTGAAAGTATTCAAACAGAAGTTAGAAATCACTTATCAGAGATACCAGAAGGTATTATAAATTGTATTGACTGCCCTCAGAGTAACAGTAGTAAGCTCTGTAGTGGGGATGGGGAGAGTAGTACAGGATCATGAGAGCAGTCTTGGAGTATTAAGAAGGCTATCATGGGAATGAGAACACCTGGAGCAATTCTGTATGGCTTTAAAGGGCTGAACTAGTAACAATAGAAAGAAGAATTGCCAAGGAGACAATTTAGGCTTGAGGTAGGGAAAAACTTCCTAAAAGGGCTATCCAAAAATGGAATGGCCCCTCGACTTTATGATTCTGGATTTTATGGTGGATTACACTCCATATTTACAAAATTTTAGTGGTATAAAATTATGGTGGTTTTTACTGGCTTACTTCTTATTTATTTACAATTCATGGTCTAGCAGTCACTCCTCATTTCACTTTCTGAGAGCAATGCCAGCAGGACCAAGCAGAAACATCAACTGGAACTGAGAAGCAAGAGGAGAAAATGCCACATATTACAGAGAAACTAGACTGGACTTATTTCTTTGTTAATACCAGATCCAGACATAAACTATATTCTTGTGTTCACTAGGGAAATCCTGAATGGGAGCACAAGCCAGATAGATTTGATTTGCGGCCCATCCTCAAGATTGAACTGAGTCATGTAAATATAAACCTGGGGGGTCTGAGCCACAAGTTTTCAGCCATGCCTGACTACGTAACCTCATTTGAGTTGGCAAAAATACTGGAGTAGTTTGCCATTTCCTTCTCCAGTTCCTTTTACAGAGGAGGAAACTGAGGCCAACTGGGTTAAATGACTTGACCAGGATCACCCAACCTCTGAAGCCAGGTTTGAATTCAGGGAGATGAATCTTCCTGACTCCAGGCATGGTGCTCTATCCACCTCACCACCTACAAGTTTCAAAGGGTATTATAACAGTCCATTTGAATATGACTTTATCCTTTCCGTTACTTTCCAAAGCATGCTCACATGCTCTGAACAATCCCCTTAGTTGTTAGTGCTCTAATTAAGTACCTCGCATTTACTCATCTATTTGCTTATAACTTCTAGCAAAATATGAGTTCCTTAGGGGCAGGTAGAGATTTTTTTTTCCATTTTTTTCCCTTTGTATTCCCAGCACCTGCACAGTATCTGGTACATAGTAGGCAATTAATAAAAGTTGGTGGCATTGAATTGAAAGAACATTGCCAGTATTAATTAGTCCCCTTCTAGTACAATAACCCATTCAATTGCTTTCAGGTGAAACACCAGGAGCTTTTTGGAACATATATGCAAAAGCACTAAATTAACACTAGCCATTATTATTGTCACAAATATTGCTTGTGAAAACCTCTGGGTTATATTAGGGTATTTTATGACATCCTAAAGGCTAGGGATGCTGCCATCAACACAAAGTGTTGCCCTAACCTCAGAGCCAGAGATAAGTTTTTAATAGTTGATTCCCAGGAACTGATTTTTTCCTCAGTTTTTCTTTAACAGCAGTGTGGTTAATTCCCTAGCTGCAGGAAGCCTGGTTATTTATAGGTGCTGGTATTCTCATCATTACCGTTGCCCTTCCCTCTTTGGAAATGGCATTTAAAAAAAATTAACATTTTTTTTAGCTTTTCTGCCTTTACCTCAAGATGCTGGGCTTAAGGGTCCCTGTCTGGCCCCCAATGTCAGTGCTAGGGCAGGTTTTTTTCCCTCCTCCACCAATCCCCGACCCCCTCCGTCTTATTACTGAGGTGCAAAGTAGAAATCCGCAGATGCCCATTCCGCTTCCCTGCTGCTAATGGCCTGTTCAATAATTTAGTTATCTTTCCCTCAAGGAAATTTGGTTGCTGTCGGCTGTCACGTAAGACAGCTCAGAGACAAGGACCAAGGATGCTCAGAATTCCAGCCCCCAACCCTCTCCCTCATTCTGTTCTTCCCATCCCACGCTTTCTCACTCCCTTAACGTCTCCCCCCTCCCACCACCGCGTCGTTCGCCCCTGTTGGTCATTTCCCTTTGCCTCCTCTTCAATCCCTCTTCCTTTCACCTTGCCCACCGGGCGGCCTTCATCCCCTCTCCCTTCCATCTTCCTCTCCCCCTTCAGTTCCCCATCCCCTTCTCTCCTCCTCCCACCTCCTTATCCCGGGCTCCAAGGCTCCCAGGCTCCCAGCTCTCTCGCTGGGGGCCAGGGGCGGGGGTGGGCTTCCGTCAGCCCTTGGCGAGCCACAATTGTAGCCATTTAACTCTTTGGCACCCACAGGCCCTGCCTCCTTTCCGAAACGCCTCCTCAGCCCATCCTTCCTTAGCCCCCACTCCTCATAGATTATCAGGGCAAATTGATGGTTATTTAAAAGAACCGACACAATAGGAGACAAAATACTGGCAACAGATAAAACAAAAGGAGGCTCAAAGCTCCTTAATTAAGCTCCATGAAGGGCTGGGAATGTGAGCTCCTCCTCGTTTCCCTGCTGGGCCGCCGCCTGATTAGCTCCCCCGCATCTGCTCGATTTCCTAGCCTCCATCTGCCCCGCCAGGCACTAACGGATTCCGGGGGCGCGGGTGCTCAGAGAGATGCCTCCAAGATAGCAGTTGTTGTAGGAAGAGGCTCAGGGTGGGCACGGCGGAAGCGTGGTTGAGCTGGCAGGACGCATCGCTCGGTTCATTTGCCCCATCCCTCTGCCCTAGGGACACCCACGCAGACCGCCCGATGACATGCCCTGATTTCCAGGAAGCACAGAGAGGACAGGGTCCGAGGAAGCATTCCTATGGGCAAAGAACCGTCAGCTACGTTTCACCGACTCTTAACAGCCCAGCGTAGCAAAGGCTGTGGACCTCAGCATCTTTCTCTTTTTGAACAAAGGAGTGGAAAATCCACTGCGCCCTCAATTTTGGCATTTAAAGAAACGTGCTGTTTTAAACGAATCAATAGGACATTAAGGGTGAGTGGGTGCCACTGTAGGCAAAGAAAGCTTGTTTCTAAAAAAAAAAAATTGACAGCAAGACAAAAGTGAACCTAGTTCAGATGAGGGGGAGTCAAGGGAGGAAAAGAAAAGGGAAGGGGGTATGTCAGGTAAGGAAAGGAAAAGAGAAGGAAGAGAGAAAGTGAAAAGAAGGGAAAAGTGAAGGAAGGAAAGAAAGGAGAAAAGATTTGATGTCAATTGAACACACTTTATTAAGCAAGTACTATATGCAAGGCAGAGAGATGATTTGGTACAGGATAGAGCTGGCCTCAAAGGCGGGGAGCTCTAGGTGTGTTTGCTTGTGTGAGCCCTATTCAGTCACTTCTCAATGCCCCAGGCAACACACTTAGAAGCCTATCCATTGAAGAATAAGCCTTAATTTCCTTTGATAGTTGGAGTTTCCTCACTAGGAAGGGGTAAGGGAAAAAAATAAGCATTTATTAAATGCCTACTAAATCCCTTGCAATGTCCTAAATACTTAACGATATTATCTCATTTAATCCCTACAACAACTCTGGGAGGTAGATGAATTATTATCACCATTTTATAGAGGAGGAGACTGAGACTAGGCATTTTATTCCCCATAGTCACAAAGCCAGTAAGTATCTGAGGCCAGATTTTAACCCAGCTCCTCTGGATTCCAAGTTCAGCCCTTCATCCTCTACCAGGAGCCTATTAAATCCAGGATACAGTAAAAAATATAGTGTGCAAGGCAAAAGAAGAGAGTGGCATAAAAGGATATGTCTGCTTGTAGGGATTTCCTGATCCATACTAACTATATGACCAAGGACAAATAAATCATTTAATTTTTCTCAGATCCTCATAAAACACTAGACTATAAGTTACAGAGGAATTGGCTCTCCAAGTGGGCAGAAGGAATTTACACACTAAGAATTCCCTACCTTGAAATCTCAGGTCTGAACAACAAAATATGGAATATGCAGCATTTGCTAAGTCCTGGGATAATATCAAAGGCAGTGAGGTGTAGCAGGATGAGTCAGATTTAGTATTCAGAGAAATTTGGGCATTTGACTTCCAAACACTTATTAACATACCCTTTCTTAGGCTTCATTTCCTCCTCTGTCAAATGAGGATAATAATATCTCTAGAACCTATCTGAACTGTGAGGGCAAAAATGTAATAAAATGTTAAGTCCTTAGCAAATCTTAATGCACTATATACATTTCAGCTATTATTACAAACTCTCCAGAGTCCCACTCAATGCTTCATTTTTGTGTGAAGGTGAGCCTGTATTGGTGGATAGGGTTCTAGTCTTGGAATCAGCAAGACCTGAATAAAAATCTGGTCTCAGATACTAATACTGGCTGTGTAACCATAGACAAGTTACTTGATCTCTGCCTCAGTTTCCTTACCTGTCAGGGAGATAATAGCATCCACTTGCCAAGGTTGGTATGAGAATAAAATAAAGATAACATTTATAAAGTGTTTTGTATGCTTATTTCCTTTCTTCTAAGATTTTACTAAAAGAGTGGAAGCTCTGATAGGTTTAATCATGGTAGGAAGAAATATAGATCTGGCTACATACTGAGTTGCATGTATATATTGTTGTTCACTTGTCTCAATCATGTACTTCAGTCATACTCTTCGTGATCCCATTTGGGGTTTTCTTGGCAAAGGTACTGGAGTGGTTTGCCATTTCTTCTCCAGCTCATTTTACAGATGAGGAAACTGAAGCAGACGGAGGTAAATGGCCCAGGTTCACATATCTAGTAAATGTCTATGATCAGATTTGAATGCGAAAGATGAATTCTCCTGATTTCAAGCCTGGACTCCATTCATTGCATCACCAAGCTGCCTAAATAAAAACAGCTAAAACTAAGCCTAGAGTAGCTGGCTCAGCCCCAGAAGGCAAGTCTCTGAAGAATTCTTTGGTCAGTAGAATGTAAATTCCTTCAGGTGAGGGAAGCATTGTTATTTTTTCTTTATATCCCCAGCACATATGTCATAGTTAAACCTTTTAATAAATGCTTAGTGAATTGAATGGAATTAAATAATTATCCATGAGACAAAGAAAAAATTTAAATGGTCCTCAGCCTTATGTACCCAGAAAGTTCCACCCCCCCCCCAGTTATGATGACAGAGTATTAGAAAACTAGACAGAGGATGCTAAGAATCATTGTTTTCAGACCATCTCTAAATATTAACCTAACCACAGGTATTCTAAATATAAGTTTATTGTCCAGTGACTAACAAATCAATATACTATTAAGAAAATGGAAACACATCAATATTGAAGGCTAAATATAGTTGTAACTCACTGCTAGAATGACTAGTAGGTCTTCCTCAGAGACGTAATGGAGATGGTTGAGTTCTGTTCAAAGGCATCAATAAACATGGATTCAGGAAGAAGCCATTTCCTTTAATAATTCTTTTTTTCCTATTTATTTACTTTATTTTAAAACTAAATTTTATTTTATTTTTCCCAATTATATGTAAAAAATTTCGAACATTTTTCAAAGAACATTGAATCTCAAGTTCTCTCCCTCTTTCCCTTCCCTCCCACTATCTCCTCACCCCCATTAATATGGCAAGCAATCTCATATAGATTTTACATTTTAAATCAGGTAAAACATTTTTTCATGTTAATCCTGATGTGGAAGGAAACTCAACTAGAAAAAAAAAAAAACCTTAAGGAAGTGAAAAAAAGTTTGCTTTGATCTGGATTCAGACTCTTAAGTTGTTTTTGTTTTTTTCCCCTCTGGAAGCAGGTTATATTTTTTATCATGAGTCCTTCAGCTTAGTTTTAGGTCATTGTATTGCTGAGAATAGCTGTTATTCAGTCTTTCATTGTACAGCATTCCTATCACTGTGCCATGTTCTCCGGGTTCTGCTTATTTCACTTTGCTTTAGTTCATGTAAGTCTTTCCACATTTTTCTGAGCTCCTCCTATTTGTCATTTCTTATAACACAATAGTATTCTATTATAATCATAGAGTATAACTTAGTCATTCCCCAATTGATGGGTATCCCCTCAATTTCCAGTTCTTCACAACTCCTCCACAAAAGAGCTACTTTAAATATTTTTGTACATATAGGTCCTTCCTCTTTTTAAAAAAATATCTTTGGAATACAAATGGTATTGGTAGGTCAAAGAGAATGTACAGTTTTTTAGCCCTTTTGGGCACAGGTCCAAATTGTTCTCTAGAACGACTGAATCAGTTCACTACTCCCCCAATAATGCATTCATGTCTCAATTTTCCCATATCCCCTCTTAAGTTTTGTCATTTTCTTTTTTTTTTTTTGGCAGAATAGCCAATTTGATGGGTACGGTGTGATATCTCAGAGTTATTTTAATTTGCATTTCTCTAATTAAAAATTGGGGGCAGCTGGGTAGCTCAGTGGATTGAGAGTCAGGCCTAGAGACGGGAGGTCCTAGGTTCAAGTCCGACCTCAGACACTTCCCAGCTGTGTGACCCTGGGCAAGTCACTTGACCCCCATTGCCCACCCTTACCACTCTTCCACCTATGGGCCAATGCACAGAAGTTAAGGGTTTAAAAAAAAAAGATTCAGTTCTAATTAAAAATTATTTAGATCATTTTGCATGACTATAGAGAGCTTTAATTATTTTTTATAAAAATTGCCTTTTCATATCCTTTTACCATTTATCAATTGAGGAATGACTTATATCCTTACATATTCAACTCAGTTCTCTATGTTTTTGAGAAATAAGGCCTTTATTAGACTTATAAAAACATTTTACAACATTATAATTACTGTTTATTACTCTCCATCCTATTTACCCCTGTTTAGTTTCTTATATCCCCTCCCCTAATTTGCCCTCTTTTCTCTCAGCCCCAACCCCCTTCTCTTATCTTCTTCCACTCCTACTTTCCTAAAGTGTAAGATAGCTTTATATATCCAATTGATTGTGTATGTTCTTGTATCATTGAGCCAATTTGATGAGAGTATCGTTCATATGCTCTACTCCTACTTCCCCCATCTTCTCCTCTACTGTGAAAGCTCTTTCATGTCTCTTTTATGTGCAATAATTTACCCCATTTTATTTTTCCCTTCTCCTTCCTCCCAATGCATTCCTCTTTCTCATTCCTTAATTTTATTTTTTAATATAATTCCATCATATTCAACTCACACTGTCTATGTATGCTCCTAATTGCCCTAATAATGATGAAGTTCTTTGGAGTTATAAGAATCATCTCTACTTGTAGAGATACGTATATTTTAACTTTATTGAATGATTTTTAATTTCTCTTTCCTATTTACCTTTTCACAATTCTCTTGAGTCTTGTATTTGAGAGTCAAATTTTCCATTCGACTCTTTTCATTTCAAACATTAAATAATGTTTGAAATTTCCCTATTTCATTGAAACCCATTGTTTAACCTGAAGGATTATGCTCAGTTTTGCTGGGCAAGTGATTCTTAGTTGAAGTCCAGGTTCCTTTGCCTTCTGGAATATTATATTGCAGGCCCTCCAATCCCTTAATGGAGAAGCTGATAAATCTTGTGTTATACTGACTGTGGCTCCATGATACTTGAATTTTTTTTGAATGCTTACAATATTTTCTACTTCACCTGGGAGTTCTGAAATTTGGCTATAATATTCCTAAGAGCTATCCTTTTGGGATCTCTTTCAGAAAGTGATTGGTAGAGTCTTTCAATTTCTATTTTGCCCTCTGGTTCTAGAATATGAGGACATTTTTCCTTAATAATTTCTTGAAAGATAGTATCTAAGCTCTTTTTTTTATCATGGCTTTCCAGTAGTCCAATAATTCTTAGATTATCTCTCCTAGATTGATTTTCCAGGTCAGTTGTTTTTCCAATGTGATAGTTCACATTTTCTTCTACTTTTTCATTCTTTCAACTTCGTTTAATTGTTTCTTGATGTTTCATGGAGTCATTAGTTCCACTTTCCCAATACTGATTTTTAAGACATGATTTTCTTGAGTGAGCTTTTGTACCTCCTTTTCCATTTGCCCAATTCTACTTTGTAAAGAATTCTTTTCCTCAGTGAATGTGTGTACCACTTTTTCCCCACAAGGCCAATTCTGCCTTTCAAAAAGTCCTACTCTTCCTTGAATTTTTCTATATATTTTTTTCCATTTAGCAAATTCCGTTCTTAAAGAAGTTCTTCTCTTTATTGGATTCTTGTTCCTCTTTTACAAATTGGCCTATTCTGTGTTTTAATGTTTTGCTTTCTTTAGCTTTTTTGCATCTCCTTAAAAGCTGTTAACTTTTTTTCATTATTTTCTTGTATCACTCTCATTTCTTTTCCCAATTTTTCTTTTACCTCTCTTATTTGATTTTTAAAATCCCTTTTGAGTTCCTCAATTAAATCGTTTTAGGCTTGAGAGCAATTAATATTTTTCTTAGAGGCTTTGGGTGCAAAAGTATTAACTTTGTGGATTTCTTCAGAGTTTGTGTTTTGATCTTCCTTGTCACCAAAATAACTTTTCATGGTGAATTTATTTTTCATTGTTGTTGTCTGCTCATTTTCCAGCATTTTTTCTTTTAGTGAAAAAAATTGTTAAAGTTGGACTATGTAACTGTGGTGAAGTGAGCACTGTTAACAAGCTTCAGGTTCTTTGTGCATTTGCCTTCAGAGCTGACCCTAGGGATCCATTTACTTTCAGTTCTGCCAAGGTTATATAATATAAGGAGAGGTATATTTACTACTCTCCCAGTCTGTGCTATGGTCTGTGAGTAACCTCAAGCATTCTTTTCCCCATTGGAACTTACACCACAGTCCCCTGCTCCCCTATGCCCATAAGCCTTGGGGTCTGCTAATTCTCCTCATCCTGAGATCTCACCCATAGACTGTGACCTGGTTCTGCATTTAGGCAATTTGACAATAGTCTTGCACCCAGAGTCAGCAAAGGGATTCTGTAATCTCCTTCTGAGAAGTTGGTCTGTGGTTGAGAGCTCAAAAAGCCTTAGTTGCTGCTTCAGGAGCACCCAGGACTATTGCCACAGTGGGGCATGCATTCCACCTCCACCATGATATACTAGGTCCCTTTCAACAGGCTTCTAAGTTGTTTTGGGCTGAAAAATTACTTCACCTTATCTTTTTGTGGGTCATACTGCTCCAGAATTCATTTTGATGAGTTATATTATAGTGCTTTGGAGAGTAATTTGATAGAAGTCAATGGGTCCATGTACTTCTCTACTATGTGAGCTCCCCTTTAATAATTCTTAGGATGAAATAAAAAAAAAAAGATTGCCATGATGATATCTATAGTTTATGGATCACTTCTATTGCAAACATGATGAGAAATTTTACAAACTTGGCATGATCCTTCAAACCAATTAAACATATACTTCAGTGAGGAGGTCACAGAGAAAGATGCTGAAGATACATTGACCAGTATGACCATGAAAAGCAAAAGCAAAGGATTTTAGACAAATCAGAAGCATTAGGTCTATAGACTATGAATATTTTCTTCCAGAAGAGACTAAAAAGGTGCTAGACAAGGTGAGCACTAAACAATATCACGCAGAAGATAGTTGGAATTGACTGTATCTTGACAGCTAGGGAAAAAATGGTTATGGGTAAGAAAATCACAAGGGGGAAAAAAATAGGCTGATGGGCCAATGGAACCTAGAGTGTCCCCATTCTCCCTCAAGTAAAATACAGATTCCCCTGTTTGTCATTTAAAGCCTTTCACAAGCTGGCCCCAAATCATTTTTTCCATATTGTTTCATAATATTCTCCCTTATGTGCTCTATTACACAGCCAAACTGTCCTGTTTAATGTTTCTGAAATACAACATTCTGTCTCCTTCCCCTGGGCTTTTAGACAGAATGCTCCCAATGCCTCAAATGCTCTCCTTCCTTATTTTTACCTTTTGTCATCCCGAACTCCATTAGCTCAAATCTCACTTTCTATAAGAAGCCTTTGCAGCACTCCTCAGTTGTTAACACTTACTAGTCCCTCCTGAAATAAAGGACTTTGTGTATATAGGCATCCCTTCCATATTGCAGGGGTTAGGGGTGCTATACCCCCTGCAATCTGGAAGATCTGTGTAAACACACTTGGCATCCCCAAACCAATACATAGAACTACAGTTCTTTTACTACAATTTTAATTTTAAGAAAAGAAAATTGTGTAGCTGTTCATTTATGTTACTAAACAGTAAAATGCATAGTGTACAGGTGATACTGTATATAATAGTACCTACATTTTATGCATTTATGAATTATTAAAGTTTTTAAGATGTCTCTACATTTCTAGTCTTTGTGTATAGTCTACTGGCTTTTGTGTTCATTTAGCTAACTTTAATCTTTTACTTATTTTAACTTTGAAAAAAGAAATTGTGTATATTTATGGTGTTAAGTGATAAAATATGTTGGTATCATATATATATATATATATATATATATGTATAATGCATTTCTGAGTTTTGTGAGGGGGAAGAAGGGATGAAGGTAGGAGGATTGGAGAAATGAAAGGAAGATAGAGGAAGGGAAAGGAAGGTAGTGGTCCCCAGCTCCAGCAGGGGGAAATTGATCAGAGCCCTTCAGGGGCTCAAATAAAAGATCAGAGAGCAACTTTAGGGTTTAGAATAGCTAGATTTTATTTTAATTAGAAAAGGGAAGGTCTAGGAAAAACTAAGAGGTAGATAGAAAGGGAAAAGGGCATCGAGAGAGTGCTCAGCATCTGAGAGCCTCAGGGATTGAGAGCCTCCAGGATAGAAAGAACTTGAAAAGGCACCAAACTCTCTCTTTTATACTCTCTCCTACACCTCCCACAAAGGAAGTGGGAGTTGTCAGGGGAAGTTGTAGAAGGGAGTCCTGGGAGTTGTAGTCTCCCAGGGCTTACAACAATTCCAAATGACATATTCCCCCCTGTGATCCTTTGGGAGACCAGTCTCCCCAATGGATCATAACAAACATAAATAAATTTACAATTACAATAAATAAAGGGTATATATGTCAATATAAAAGGGAAATAGTAACAATTTTTTACAACATAAGGAACTCAAATGGCACTTCTTTTACAAAAATATTCAGGGGGCAGTCCCCTTCTTTCACAACTAAACATATATATACATAAAACAAATGCATTTAAACAAAACTGGTGAATTTAACAAAATAAATGAATTTAAACCACACAAATGAATTTTTAAACCCCCCAAAGTTAAAAAATTTTGCACATCCAGTAGCTCTGTTAGGCTCCTGGATCAGCATGCATTCTTCATGTGGTCTCCACAGGCATCTCCATTTGGATTCCAGGAGGCAGGTAAACGTCTTTTCCTAAAATAACCTAAGAGTCTTTTCATATGAAATAAAAACACATTCCCCCCTGAGGAAGATATAAAGAAATAAATGAAATCACAGAGGGATATATGGCTGAGGCAGGAGGCATATGAATCACTGCCAATCAAATTCATCAGAAAAATTAGCACAAAAAGGCCAAATGACAAGTGGATGAAAATTCTAAACATCCAATCCTAAATTTCATATAGAAAAATTCTAAATAAAAAAAAAAAAACAAAATCACACTAGGTCTTTGTATAATGCCCAATTAAAGTAGTCCATGTCTGACATCATGCACTTACCCACTTAGCAGCCAGGACCACAGTCAACAACCATAGTAAGAAAATTAGAAAAAAGGACTAGATTTGTATTTATTAGTCTGATATTATGTTGTGTCTTCTTTTCTTCTTTTGTCATTTCTTCTAAGGGATAGAATATGGAGCCAGAACAGCCATTTATTAGGTACTTGACATATAAATTTCACAAGGAGTGTGGTTCAAGGTGTCCTACATCTTAATGTATGTTAAGCATCGCAACTTCAATTCTCACATGAGGTTCAACTCCTTTTTATTGGCATAGGAGTCTTAGCAATCCTAGTAGGATTGGTTTCTCTATTTGACCTGTGTGCTCGTTTGGCATCATGCAAGTTAATTACGTGCTTCTTTGACACTATGTAGGTATCTGTGCTTCTTTGGCACTGTATAGATGAACTCTGTGCTCCTTTGTTGATCCCATTTTGTCGAATCAGACATATGTTCAAAGTCCCATATTGGTTAAATACCAATGGCAGTTTTAGTAGTCTAAGACTTTTGGGTAGGCAGTTATTATTAGAACTAATGGATATACTAAACCTACACTAATCTAATAATCAAAAAGTCTTTCAATTTAGATAGATGACATGTGCTTAGGAAAATTCAAATTGTACATGCAATTATAAAAAAAAGTGCTAAAAATTCCTATATATATATATATATATTTATATTTATATCCTATAATCAGTGACAATGAGAAAAAACATATGCATATGTATGTTGTAATTCATGTCACATAAGGAGGGGTAGGATATAAATGTTCTTACCCAAGAATTTAGATGCATTTCCTCTTAGATTAGCCATGATCCATAGTGTGAGTGCAAATGAGGTAAAACAATGGAGTTATAAAAGCAATAATACATTTAAGAAAATACAAAAATTTCACAAAAAGCATGAAATGCAAATCAATTCAAATTCAAATCAAATCAATTCAATAGAGGTAATATATGTTCAAATACAGTAAAACAACAACAATAACAAAATGAAAAAATACAAAGTACAGATGTAGCAAGTCACAAATACAATCAGTAGTCAATTTCAATACAGGTCAATTATTCAGTATCAATAGAAGGTACTTGTTTTACATGGCTACAATGAATCCATGAGTCCTTCTCCACAATTTTAATAGCTGTTGGTGTAGTCAATAGGATTTGGAATGGTTCATCATAAGCAGGTTCAGTTGACCGAGGGTGTTTGAAGTTCTTTACATACACGCTATCACCTGGGTTTAGATTGTGAAGCGAGAAGTCAATGGGGCCTGCCTGAACAGCAGCTCCAGAATCGTGGAGCTCTCACAGTTTGGTTTGTAATTGTTTGATGTATATGGCAATGGTAGTATCCCCTCCTAACAATGAAGTATAGGCAGGGGTAAATGGTTGAACCTGAATAGGTGTGATATCCGAATAGCATCTCAAAAGGTGAGATGTGCAAATCATCTCTGGGTCGGCTTCTGAGATAAAATAGAGCCAGAAGGAGAATTTCAGGCCATTTTTGATGAGTCTCTGTGCACAATTTTCCAGTCATAGTTTTAAGTTCTTTATTCATCCATTCAACTTGACCAGAGCTCTGTGGATGATAAGGTATATGAAATTTAGGAGTTATCCCCCAAAATGAATAAATTTGTGATAAGACCAAATCCATAAAATAGGCTCCTCTATTCAAATCAATCCATGCTGGCAGTCCAAAACGAGGAATAATTTATTTTAGGAGGACTTTGGCAATAAAAGCTGCTATGGCCCAAGCAGTAGGAAAGGCTTCAGGCCACCTGGTCAGCTGATCAGCTATGACCAGGCAAAATTTATACTGTCCAGCTTTTGGCATAGAGATAAAATCAATTTGTAAATGCTCTATGGTGTGTAAGCAAGAGGATGTCCACCAAAGGCTTTGCCACGAAAAGAATATTGATTGAAGGCCTGACATGTAGGGCAAGCTGTATATATTTTGGAGGTAATTGTAGTTATTCCAGGTGCTACTCATACTCTTTTAACAGAGTCTACAATGCCTTGAGAGCCAAAATGACCACATATGAATGGATTGACAAATTTGGGTGTAAAAATTTCTAGGGAGCAGGGGTTTGCTGTCTGATCATACCCATACTCAATTAACTTGTTTGGCTTTAAATTTCTTTTTCCATTGTTCCACTTCCTTGTCAGTATAGGAAAGGGATAGATCTAAATCATCAGTGATTGTCAGTGCCAAAATGAGTTCAGGTCCTTCCAAGGCCACTAGCTTTGCTGAGGCATTTGCTCAGGCATTTCCCCTGGAGACAAGGTCAGTACCACATGTATGTGCAGAGTAATGAACAACAGTTATGACTTTGGGGAGCTGGAGGGCAGAAAGAAGTTCCGTAATAAGGTTTCCATTAGCAATACATTTTCCAACTTATGTCAGGAATCCCCTTTGAAGCCATAGCATGCCGACGACATGACATATACCAAATGCAAAACGGGAGTCAGTGTAAATTGTGGCCCTCTTATCCTTCACTCTAATACAAACATGTTTTTAAGCTGTGAGTTCTGCTCCTTGTGCGCTTAGATTTGAGGGTAAAGAAGTTGACCACAGAGTGGCAAATTCAGTAACTACTGCAGCTCCTGTATAGCGCATGCCATCCCTTATAAAGCATGAACTTTAATAATTTTAATTTGGGGTTGTCCAAAGGAGTGTCCAGTAAATCATTGCGAGGTTTATAAGCAAGGGAAACTAAAGAGGTACAGTCATGTAAAGGTTCTCCAGAAGTTGGCAAATCAAGGAGCAAGGTTGCAGGATTAAGAACTCCACAGAGCTTTATTGTGATATATTCATTGTTCAAGAGGGTTATTTCATATTTTGTAATTCTTTGATCTGTAAATGCCTGTGTCCTATGTCTCAATAACAATGCCTCAACCTCATGTGGGTACATTATGGTCAGAGGGCATCCTAATACTAGGTCAGCAGACTTAGTCACTAATAGAGCCATTGTAGCTACTCCTCTAAGACATGGTGGTGCCCCTGAAGCTACTGGGTCCAACTGGGCTGAATAATAGGCTACTAGGCATTGAGCAGGTCCGAAAAGTTGAGTCAGAACACCTGAAGCAACCCCTCTCTATTCATGGACATATAAAGTAAATGGTTTATCATAATTTGGCATGCCTAGAGCAGGGGCAGACAGGATAGCTTGTCTTAAATTAGAAAGAATTGTCAGGTGTTCTGTTTCCAATTTAAGTGGTTTAGAGACCGAATTTTTTGTAAGTGCTAAAAGAGGTTTTGTGATTTCCCCATAGCAAGGGATCCACTGCCGACAGAATCCTGTTGCTCCAAGAATTGCCCTTAATTGCTTCTTTGTGTCAGGAGTGCTTAATTTTTGGATATTTTCAATATGTTTTGGAGAAATAAGAAGGGACCCAGCAGTTAAAATGAAATCTAAATTTTGGACCTTGGGGAGACACCACTGAACTTTGTCTTTTGAGACCTTATGGCCTCTCTTATATAGTTCCAAAAGGAGGTGCTTGCTATCCTCCTGACATGCTTCAGCACTTGGTGAAGCCAAGAGCAAATAATCCATATATCAGATTAAACAGCTGTGTTTGAATTTGATGGCATCTGCAGATTTAAGAATTGCACAAATAATGTAGGGCTGTCCACGAACCCTTGAGGCAATCGAGTCCAGGTCCATGGGAACCTTTCCAGGTAAAAGCAAAGATATGGCTGGAATCCTCATGCACAGGTATAGGAAAGAAAGCAGAACACAAGTCTACAACAGTAAAGTGTGTAGCTGTGCTGGGAGTAGAAGAAATTATTGTGTTAGGGTTTGAAACCACATGATGTCTTTTTATAACATGATTATTTATAGCTCTTAAGTCTTAGACAAATTGATATTGGGCTTTTCCATCTGGGCCTATTTTTGGCTTTTTAACAGGTAAAATAGGTGTACTATATTCCAATTTACATGGAATTATTATCTCTTGTTCAATTAATGAGTTTATCACTGGAGTAATTCCCTCAATTGCTTCCTTTGGTAGAGGGTATTGAGGAATGGAGGGAGCTGGACCTCCTTTTGTCTTAATTTGAATGGGAACTGCTGATTTAAGCAGGCCTACATCAGAAGAAGGCATGGCCCCAAAAGACTCAGGGATGTCAGTAGGTATTCCCAAGGTGAGAGGCTCGTTCACCTCCTGGCTCTCTGAGACAAGTACAGGGAGCAAATTTAAAGATTCCTTGGGTATTTCCAATGACATAGAGTCATCTGGAGAGCAGGTTATTGTGGCTCTAAGTGTGCACAAAAGGTCTTTTCCCAGCAAATTTATAGGGGATCCAGGCATTAAAAGAAATGAATTTTCTACAGTTAGGGGTCCCAAGCTTACCATGTGAGGACAAAGCTCTGGGACCTGTTGAGGTTTTCCAGATACACCTACTACTTTTAGGGAGCCAATAGAGTCACAAGCTGAATCAGGTGTACTTCTAAACTTTTTCCCTGTCATCTGCAGTTTCTATAAAACTCTAAAAAGAGTCCCACTTAATTTCTTATGCCAAATGGTGATATATCGAAACCTCAATGGGGAATGTTGCAATACAGAAAGGGTTCCTGTATTATGTATTAGTGTACATGTGTTAGAATGTATGATCCTAGAGAATAGGTGCTGTTTGTTCATTTTTGTCTTTTGTCCCCAGATCCTATAATAGCATCCAGTGCCTAGGAGGTACCTAATAAACAAACACTTGTTGAATTAAACTGAATATCACAACCAGCTATTTGTGTACAATAAGACCATCAACTGGTTAGAGCAAAGATCAACATCAACATCAAATTATAAGAAATAGGATGAGAAGATACTGTAAATAATTGTGACAACTTCAACCTGACTTAATCAAATGAGCTGTCAATGCCAGAAAATGGGAAATGGAAAAAGGCAAAGATTTTGATTAATTTGCTATCTTGCTGTTAAGACATTTCTGTTGGACCATTTTTTATAAAAAGCAGTTTGATATAAGGAGAAGCCAAATATCTGAGGAACTACATTGGCCAGCAAATGCCTGATCTCCTTACTCAGGGGAGAGACATCATGTAAAAGGGTAAAACTAATTTAAAATACAAATTCCTTTTTAAAAATCTATGGAGAAGAATGGTAGAAGATAGCCACATTACACCCCCAAAAAAGTAGGAGAAATTGTAGCATCAAAAAACAATTCTGGAGAAAACTTAACATCACTCCTAACTGAACTACACCATCCCAAGAGAATTCATAAATAAAACTGTCAGGAGACCTACAGAGTCTTGGGAAATGGAACAAATTTGCCAATGTTTCTATAACAATCTAAGGGAAACCAGCACAGTAGTGACCTAACACTTCAACCTCTTAGCCACTATAAGAAGTTGAAATAATACTGTGCCATTTGGAATTATTGTAAGCCCTGGGAGACTACAACTCCCAGGACTCCCTTCTACAACTTCCCCTGACAACTCCCACTTCCTTTGTAGGAGGTGTCAGAGAAAGTATAAAAGAGAAAGTTTGGCACCTTCTCTCTCTCTCTCTCTCTACTCTGGAGCTCTCTCTACTCTGGAGGATCTGCTCTCGAGCCCTGAGGCTCTCAGATCCTGAGCTCTCTCTCTTGGTGCCTTTTTCCCTTTCTATCTACCTCCTAGTTTTTCCTAGACCTTCCCTTTTCTAATTAAAATAAAACCCAACTATTCTAAACCCTAAAGTTGTTCTCTGATCTTTTATTTGAGCCCCTGAAGGGCTCTGGTCAATTTCCCCCTGCCAGAGCTGGGGACCACTAATTTCCTTTCCCTTCCCTTCCCTTCCTCTCTCCTTTCTCCCATTCCTACAATCCTCCTACCTTCCTCCCTTCACCACCCCCCCTCACAGTACTAAAGGAAAAGAGGTTAGGAGGCTATTATGAACCAAAAAATAAATAAATACCAGGGAATAAAATGTTGATGGTAAAATAATCTTAGAAGCATCAAAGATACTTTTATAAGCTATTTCAAGGAAGGGAAGGACAAGTGGATGGAGAGCTAAGTCCAAACCTTGTCTCAGACACTTACTAGCTGTGTGACCCTGGAGAAATCACTTAACTTTGTTTGTCTTAGTTTCCTCATCTATAAAATGAGCTGGAGAAGAAAATAGCAAACCACTGCAGTATCTTTGCCAAGGGAACCCCAAATGGGGTCATGAAGAATCAGACACAACTAAAATGACTGAATGACAATAATCAGCATAAACTGAACTTAGAAACACATTTTTGTTTCAAATCTTTAAAAACACTGAACAATAATAAGGAGAAGATAAACAGTGACACATACGTTTATTTTCTTATCTTTATAGGATCAAAGCCAAAATCTGTTATAGGTTAAACCTTGGTAGTCAAGAATGAGGAAATCACTGGCCTTCCAGATGCTGCTTTGCAGCAGGAGTAGTTGTCAGAGCTACAGGTAGAGGGAGGAATGAGGAAGGCTCAGATGGGGGTAAAATGAGGTTAACTTACCTTAATTTCTACAATGCTTTTTAACTTCCAAAGGTCAGTCTCCATGTTTCACTCCTAGAATATATCTTATTTATTTATTTTTCAACATCCCATGGGCCTCTTGCTGTTGAAGTTTTTGAGGAGAAGCAGAGACCCTTTGTCCTATAGGACTGATGTCTCAACAGGGAAGCAGAAATGAAGATGTAGTTTGAGATATTTCAGGGACTTCCAGGCAGCCTGGACACAAGGATAAAAAGCCCAAACTGGGACCCTGCCCAAGAAAAATGTGCCCCCAAGATTAAATGCCATTCTAACACAGAAATTGTTAGTAGCTTCTTATTACATGAAAGCTCAGTTAAAATGAGGAACCCTTAATGGAGTATGAATGGATAAATGATTTCATGTTTACTATATGTGGGAAATGGGGATATAAATACAAGCAAAGAAAACATTGTCTATTCTCTAGGAAAGACAGGAGAGACAGAGACATATACATAGGCATAGACACAGAGACAAAGACAAATGGAGAAGAGACAAATAGAAAGACAGAGATAGACAGGGACAGAGAGATAGGGCGAGAGACACAGAGAGATTAAGAGTTTATTAAAAGGGGCAGCTGGGTAGCTCAGCAGATTGAGAGTCAGGCCTAGAGACGGGAGGTCCTAGATTCAAATCTGGCCTCAGACACTTCTTAGCTGTGTGACCCTGGGCAGGTCACTTAACCCCCATTGCCTAGATCTTACCACTCTTCTGCCTTGGAACCAATACATAGTATTGACTCCAAGATGGAAGGTGGTGAGGGTTTAAAAAAAAAAAAGAAAAGAGTTTATTAAACAAGGATGCCCATTATCACCACTACTATTTAATATTGTACTAGAAATGCTAACAGTAGCAACTAGAAAAGAAAAAGAAAGTGAAGGGATCAAAGTAGGCAATGAGGAAACTAAACTTTCAATCAGCAGATGGCAGGATGGTATACTTATAGAATCCAAGAAAATCAACTAAAAAACTAGTAGAAACAATAACTTTAGCAAAGTTGCAGGGTACAAAATAAACCTACATAAATCATCACAATCCCTATATGTTTCCAACAAAACCAAGCAGCAAGAGTTAGAAAGAGAAACTCCAATTACTCTAGACAAGAAAAATACCTGGGAATCTACTTGCCAAGACAAATATCAACATAACTACAAAACACTCTTCACACAAATAAAACTATATCTAAATAATTGAAAAAACATCAGTTGCTCATGGGTAGGATGAGCTATTATAATAAAAATGGCAATCTTGCCTAAATTAATATAACTTTTCAGTGCTATACCTATCAAACTACCAAAATACTTTTTATAGAATTAGAAAAAAATTATAACAAAGGTCATCTGGAAGAATGAAAGATCAAGAATATCAAGGGAAATAATGAAAGAAATTGTGAAGGATGGAGGCCTAGCTTAACAGATCTTAAACTATACTATAAAGCAGTGGTTATCAAAACTATGTGGTACTGGCTTAGAGATGGAAGGGTGGATGAATGGAATAGACTTGGAAATAACAGTAGCAAGATAGTGTTCAATAAACCCAAAGATTCCAGCTTTTGGAAAAAGAACCCACTATTTGAAAAAAACTGCTGGGAGAATTGGAAAACAGTATGGGAGAAATTAGGCTTAGGTCAATATCTTACACCCTCTACCAAGATTAACTCAGAGTGTGTAAATGACTTAAATATAAAGAAGGAAACCATAAACAAATTAGGTGAACATAGAATAGTATATCTGTCAGATCTATGGGAAAGGAATGAATTTAAGACCAAGCAGGAGATAGAAAATACTACAAAATGTAAAATGAATAATTTTGATTTTATGAAATTTAAAAGTTTCTGTACAAACAAAACCAATGCAACCAAAATTAAAAGGAAGCAATAAATTGGGGAAAGAATTTTATAACAAAAACCTCTGACAAAGGTCTCATTTCTCAAATTTATAAGGAGCTAAGTCAATCATACAAAAAAATCAAGCCATTCCCTAATAGGCAAATGGTCAAGGGACATGAATAGGCACTTTTCAGATAAATAAATCAAAACATGAAAAAGTGGACTGTGATGACTCTGGAAAAGAGAGTGAGGTTGATGACTCTGGACAATGCAATTCACTTCAGGCACTTCAGTGGACCCATTAGACAGTTTGTCAAGATTACAGGTCTGCGGGGATTACTAGAGTGCAAACCTGGGAGTGAGCTACTCTTGAAGCAGTACAACCTCACTGTCTATTTCATGGTTATCATACTAAGGCATCGAAAAGTCAAATTCAGTGGACGCAAGATTCTGGGCTACACAGAACAAGCTGATAAGGACAGGGTACTTCCTTTTCTTCCTCTTGCCCTCCAGCAGCAAATGGAGACTTTCCCTGAGGTCTACTTTGCCCAGAGCATGGTAGAGAGAGAAACAAGTGCTGGATTGGGTGTCAGAAATGTCATTTCTAGTTGAGATGCTGTCACTTTAATTAGCTCTATGACCTTAATTTCTCTAAGTCTTAATTTTCTCATCTGTAAAATAGGAATAATAGTCAAACTACTTATTATGCAGGATAGTTGTGAGGAAAGAATTTTTAAACTGTAAAGTTCTATGTAAATGTCAGCTGTGATTAGTAATCATGGAAAGACTACACCCAATTTATCTGCTAGTTTTCATCCAAAGCTATTTGCTTATTTTCCCCCTCATACCATTTCTGTGAGTTAGAGAGAATAATAACCAGTCTGCTCAAAGAACTCGTGAAAATAAACACGTGACAAATAAAAAGAAGTGGTTTGCCAAAGGTCTTTGCCAATGATTGAGGAACTCCAAAAGAGAATCCAAGTCTAAAAGTCATGCTCAGCTGATAGTAAAGTCCTCCAAATAAATATGTTTGTGGACTATATTGTGCTAACTGAATCAATTCCCAGTCCATTTCAGAACTTCCTGGAACAGCTCTACATTTACTGAAGGGACTTTGGCCTGTCCATCCACACAGAAAAATCAAAGTGGATGAAGAATATCTATTGCTCAGATTTCAGCATAATAATGTATATATCTGGTATATGACAAGTTTGGTCCAGAAATGAAGAGAAAGAAACCATCCTCAAGCTCAGGAGGTCTCGTCAAGTTTCACATCTCTTCAGGTTTTTTCAGTCACTTTAGGCATTTCTGGCTTTCAGCTTCAAGAGAAAAGATGGACAAGATTAATCTGTGTTGAAGGAAAAGACTCTGGGAAGACTTCAGAGGAGTTGGGAGTCTACATCATATCCTTATTCTCAACTTACTACACTAAAGACTTTGGGGAACCTCTCCTTTGGTGAGATATAAGACTTTCTGTCTCTCTCTCTGTCTCTTTGTCTGTGTGTCTCTGTCTCTCTCTGTGTCTCTCTGTCTCTGACTGTCTGTCTTTTTGTCTTTCTGTCTGTCTCTCTCTCTGTGTCCCTTTTCTCTCTTTCTCTTCATATGTAACATCACTCCCAATGAGAGAGAGCTCTTTTTCTATCAATTGCCTGATACATATTCTATTACATATATTTCTGTGATTCCTGTTTTGCTATTAAATTGGATAAATAGACTTCTCTCCTAATTGCTATATGTGTTTGGTGAGGAAATGAGATTCAGTGGTAAAGGAGTCAAGCCTTACATTTTAAGTTTGGGATTTTCCTTCTTCCCAAAAATGTTACTGGACTTATAATTTCAGTCATAGGGAACTCCCAGTGAGGAAAGTCACTCCACTAAAACAGATCTAGTTGTTCTGTGTTTTGAAAATCTTAGAGACAATTTCCTGGGGACACTGAGAGATTAACTGATTTGTGCCAGATCACACAGTTCCATTATATGTCAGAAACACACCTTGAGTCAGGTATCCCCAACCCCAAGGCTGTATCTGCATCTGCTATGCCTCTCATATTCCATTTAGGAAATGAGAAAAATAGACTTGAAATTGTTCAATGGTGTGATGAAAGGTTGATACTGGGGTTAGTCAGTGAAGAGTAGAGTCTAACCCTCCCTTTAATATCCTAAAGAATAATAGAGTACCATATAATAACTTTGCTTATCTATGAAGATTTATGGTTGGTTACAAATGAGCTTCACAGGCATTCATCTCATTCAGTCCTTACATTGCAACTGAATAAGTAGCCATCTGATTTCATCAATCGGTACAAATCTCTTGGATTAACATTTAATGGGCAAGGAGAGAGGCTCAAAAGTGACTACAAGAAAAGCAGATTTGATTGAGTTGGGGAAATGATCTAGCACTTTCAGTGATTCCAAGCTATTGAAAAAGTACATCTTTTTTCCTGGTGACCTACAAGTCAGAGAATCATAGAATTCTACTGCTTTTACAGAATTAAAATAGCAAGAGACCTAAGGGTTTACTAACAACGATTGTGGATGAGAAATTTTATAAAAGATCTCATTGATGAACTTTTATTGTGTTAAAAAGAAAAGAAAAGCAGGATGCTTTCAGAAAAACCTGGAGAAACTTATATGAACTGATACCAGAAGAGCAAGCAGAACCAAGAGAAGAGTGTCCGCAATAATAGCAATATTGTACAATGATCAGCTGTGAATGACTTAGTTATACTTAGCAATACAATGATCCAAGACATCCAAAGAACATATGATGAAAAATGCTATCCAAACCCAGAGAAAGAACTGGGGGAGTGTGAATGTAGATCAAAACATACTTTTTTCACTTTTTTTGCTTGTTTTTGTCTGTTTTCTTTCACAACATGACTAATATGTCATAAATATATTTTGCATGACTGTGTGTACATAGCCTATAACAAATTGCTTACTGTCTCAACAAGGGAGAAGGAGAACAAAGAAGGGAGGAAATTAGAAACTCAGAACTTTTAAAAATAAATGTTAAAAATTTTTACAAGTATTTGGAAAAAATAAAATTTTTTTTAAAGTATCACTGAAGACATAACAGAATGTCCCAAAAGTCTTAGCACATTTTAAATTCTTACTAAAGCTTACAAAGTGTCTTAAAAGTCTTGGGATGGTTTTAAGCCTTACTAACTTTTTTAGGGCATGCAGTATAATTGGAAAAAAGAGGTGTGCCTGCTATGTAACTATAGTGATGGGTAGCAGACTTAAGTGTTGTGCTGGTAACCAAACAGTATCTAAAGGATCAGTGGACAACCTCTAGAGTGTGGCACAGATCCTCTATGGAGGATTTACCAAAGAGAATATACCATAATAACTTGAAATAAGGTTTAAAATGGTTTGTGATCAGCACCAAGGGAGGGAATAGCTATACCAAGGAGAGCATGGATTTGTTGGAAATGTCAGATTAAGACTTTTATGACAACTTTATTCTCAGATCAATGAAAGTATTATCCCCATTTTAAAGGGAAAAGCATTGATACTCTTCAAGGTTAAGTTACTTCCCCATGGTCACACAACTAGCTAAGTGACTGACTTGGGATATGAACCAAGTTCTTCATTTTCCCCCCAAACTTCCCATTATTCCCAGTTCAGGTTCTTGCCATTACTCCCTCTGCCATCAATATTCTGGCTATAAAGAACTACAATGGTCAACCTGTTAGGATTCATCCTTTTCTTAGATGATATTCTGCTTGGTGTCCATCAGAACTATCATTTATTAAGTGAAAAATAATTCTTTACCATGAGTCATGAGATACATACTTTCCTCCCCTTGGAATCCAAACTTGACGTTTCTATCTTCCCTTGGCTAATATGTTTCCCTGCCATACTGGACAAAATATTGATTTCAGGAAATTTGTGACATGAAAGTTTTCACTTGGGCAGGAAGTTCAGTATTGAAGGTGACATTATTTCTGTAAGTCTCTCTCAGGCTCCAATGTGTCAGCTGTTAAGAAAATATCTCAACTGAAAAGACTGGGAATAATATGGTCTATCTCAAGAAGGGTATCCCACAAATTCTAACCACTTGATGTCTTTGCAAAACTATCTAAATTCTTATGAGCATCTATGGAGCAGTGGGAAAAGTGTGTTTCCCAAATTACTTTTGTTTCTCCACATCTTAATATTTCTTTGAAGCAGTTAGGTGGTACAGTGGATAGAGAACTGGATCTGGAGTTAAGAAGACCTGAGTTTGATTCTGGTCTTATACACTTACCAACTGTGTGACCCTAGGGAAGTCACTTAACTATCTACCTCAGTTTCCTCATCTGTAAAATGAGAATCAGAATAGCACACAGGATTGCTATGAGGAACAAATGAAATTATATTTGCAAAATACAATGCCCGGAATATTCTGGGTGATTAATAAATGCCTATTCTCTTCTCTTTGGCCTAATGTTGTTGGTAGTTGTTCAGTTGTTTCAGTCCTCATTTTGGGTTTTCTTGGAAATGATTCTCCAGCTCATTTCACAGATAAAAAAACTGAGGTAAATAGGGGTAAACAACTTGCACAGGGTCACATTGCTAGCAAATGTCTGAGACCAGATTTGAACTCAGAAAGATGGGTCTTCCTATTTCAGGGTAGCTGCACCATTCACATGCTTGATAATTGGCTTGTAATTAAATGATGCAATATACTAGAAGTTTAAATTTACCTACTAGAAACTATTAACTTTTAAAAGTGGAAAGAACCTTAGAAATCATTCAGTTTAAGACCATCATTTTACAGATAAGGAAACTGAGATCCAGACAGACTAAATGACTTGAATAATGTTGTTAGGTTGCTTTTGTATATTTTGGCCATTGTTCTTATTCAATTGTACCTGACCCTTTGTGACACCATGGACCATAGCATGCCAATACTATCTTGGGGTCTTTATGGTACACATCTTGGTAAAGATACTGACTGGATTTGTCATTTCCTTCTCTAATGGATTAAGGTAAACAGAGTTTAAGTGACTTGCCCAAGGTCACCCATCTAGTAAGTTTCTGAAGACAGATTTGAACTCAGGTCTTCTGGACTACGAACCGAGATCTTTGTCCACTGAGCCACCTAGTTGCCTCCATTTTGACCACAGAAAATTAAATTCTTCAAAGGTTAGATGGCTTTTCTTTTGTTTGATTTTTTAAAATTAAAATTTATTTATTTATCACATAAAAATACCCAGGTAACTTCTTCCCAACCCTCCCTCCCTTAGAGAAGGCATCATTTGACAAAAAGATATATGTATATATAAAATGAAGCCTTACTTATTTCTATTTATCAGTTCTTTCTCTGGAGGTGGACATATACACTAAGTTCTTCTTCAAACAATATTTTTATTGCTCTATATAATGCTCTCTTGGTTTTGGTCTTTCACTCTTTATAACAATGTAGGTCTTTCCATTTTTAAAACATTTACCTGTTTTTCATTTCTTATGGCGGTACTATTCCATCACAATCATATACCACAACTCGTTTGGCCATTCCCCATTGATGGACATTATTAAAGGCAGTGTAGCATCCCACCCAAAGAAATTCAGTGAGGAAGAAACACACCTCAATATAGAGAGGCCAATCCAGGCTACATGGCATATTCTCTCTCTCTCTCAGTCTATCTCTCTCTCTGTTTCTCTGTATGTCTGTCTGTCTCTGTCTCTCTTAAAAGAATACAGCCCTGGAGGATATATTTGCTTACTAGTTTGAAAAGTAAGCTGAGAAAAGGTCTGCCTTTATTCCTAGGGGAGAATAATGTAGCTGTTATAAGTGGCTGTGTTACATCAATTTAAAAGTAATTTTTATGAATTAAGAGAAAATTGAGTGGGAAACTGCTTCCTTTTGGAAATTTAATTCCCAGCTGAGTATTTATGTGCTGATAGTCTCCTAAGGAACACAAGAAATGAGCTGCTCTCAAACCAAACCAAATCAACAAGAGTGAG
This sequence comes from Gracilinanus agilis, assembly GCF_016433145.1. Classification (NCBI taxonomy): domain Eukaryota; kingdom Metazoa; phylum Chordata; class Mammalia; order Didelphimorphia; family Didelphidae; genus Gracilinanus; species Gracilinanus agilis. The sequence continues at coordinate 594,633,812 of NC_058130.1, forward strand.
AAAGAAGGTATTCTCTTCAAGAGTCATTTTTCTCCCTCTTCGTCTCATTCTTTCCCTTCTGCTCCCAGCACAGCCTTATCCTTCCTCCTTTAACAACAGAGTGATAGGATAATCAAGTTCCAAACTCAGTATCAACAAAAATCTGCCACCGTCAATGGGAATGGAGGAGTGAACATTTTATTTCACATTTAAAATGTTAAATTGGATGCTTATAATTCCCCTGATTTAGCTTTTTTTAATTAAAAAATTCAAACTTTATTCAACATTAGCATATTCATGCCACTATAATATGCACTGATTGCATTATAGAAAAAGCATGTAAGTGCAGCATAAATATAGTTACTCATCAAGTGTACCATCTATATATGCATAGATAAATATTTCCAAACAAATTAACATACGGCCTAGCACAGGTGCTCCTCACTGGTATCTCCATCTCCATTCCTTGTCTCATTCTGTCCATGGAGCTCCAAGTCTGAGAGAGACAATCCAAAAGTGTTCTATTTTTGGACTCTAAGACTTCATCATATTATGGGGGGAAATTCACCTACTGGGACTCAAAAGAGCTGAGTTCAAGTCCAGCTCTATTGCTTAAAATATACATAGTATGTACAAAATACATGCATTATAACCTATAGAGCCTAGGACAAGTCACTTAATTTCTCTGGGCCCCAATTTCTTCATCTATAAAAAAGATTATAAGAATAATAATTAGCATTTACCTAACATTTGAAGGTTTGAAGAGTGCTTTACATATGTTAATCCAATGGGTCCTCACCGCTCAGGGAGGTAGATGCCACCATTATCCCCACTGAACAGAGGAGGCAGCTGATAACAAAGTGAATTTAAGTGATTTGCTCTGACACACAAAACTAAGAAATATTTGAAGTGAGATGCGGTCTTCCTGACTCTGAGTCCCGTACTCTACCCACCGCACCACCTAGCTGTCCAGATTAATTTCCCCAACTAATTCGATCATGTTACAACCTGAGGCTAACAATATGTTGTAAGAATCTATCACAGAATTGGGGGTATGAATGATGCCAGGGATAAAGAGAGATCAGAGGAATTTGGAAATAAATGATGTCCATTTTCATAGTGAAAATTGTTATATTATTTTGTATAATTTCATAGTTCACAGTTTCATAATAGGGCACAGTGAATAGAGTGCCAGGCTTGGAGTCAGGAAGACCTGAGTTCAAAATCCAGCCTCAGACACTTACTAATTGTGCGACTCTGGGCAAGTTACTTAGCCCTGTTTGCCTCAGTTTCCTCATCTGTCAAGTGGCTGAGGAAATGGCAAACCATCCAAGCATCTTTGCCAAGAAAGCTCCACATGAAGTTGGGCACAGTTGAACAATGGTTCAACAAGTTCCATAATAATTCAATATTAACAAATAATGCGTGCTTTAAGGCTTATTCCACTTTCCTTACTAGTGGAAGGATATCACTAATATCAAAAATTTCTCGTAAAATTCTTATCCATGTTGCATTAAGCTCTGTGGTTTGGGAAATGCCGAGGAATTCGATCTTGCTAACATCCTGTTCATTTCTCTCTTCTATGATGGTTCCCTTGTCGTAGTCCTCAGCCACCTCTTTTCTCGGAGAGATGTAAGTTCTTTCCACAAATGAAAGCCAAATATTTTCATTCAGGAAGATTTTCTCCTTAAATCAGAAGGTGGAGCTTTAGCTCTAATCATACAAGTATCATAAGGAAGGTAAGTCAGCTGGTAAATGGGAAATGTGTAATCCCTTTAACGGATCCTTTGAAGGATCAGCAGTGGTCCTGGGTCTAAGACAACGAAACTCCCATCTATATGGTGTGATTTCTGGGGACTTAGAAAGAATTGATGGCCCTCTGCTCTCACCTCCCTCTGCCGAGGACTAGAAACTCTGCCACTGGCATTTTGGTTTCTTACATGCAGAAATGCTTCTGGGAAGGATCCTTCCTTAAAGAGATGGCATAAGCATTTATACACTACAAATGTTATCTCTTTCAGTTCTCACAACAACCCCATCAATTGTCATGATGATCATTTTACAGAGGAAGGAGATGAGGCAAATTGAGGTTAAGTGGCTTGTCCTAGGTTGCATGGCTCTTAAGTGTCTGGGGTCAAATTTGAACTCAGGTCCTCTTGATTTGAAGTCCAGTGCATCATCCATTATACCACAGCGACCTCAAGAAGCAATCAGATATTTGTAACTACATGTGTTATAAAATGGATCCAAAATGGATTTTAATCAAAAGGTAATGGGGAGCACAAGAAAAGAGAGAAGATGAAGAAGCTTACCCTGGATTCAGGAAATTCTGGGGCACACAGTGACAAATTTCTCCTGCCCTTCAGGGTCACAGCATTTTTACACTAACAATCCCTTAGCTGATACAGTTTCTCTACAACCCAGCAGAGAATATTATTTATATGGAAGTTATATGGTGACTGCTTTCTTTCACTTTCAAGAAGAACCTCTTGCTAGACCAGGGGTCGGCATCCTTTTTGGCCATGAGAGCCATAAACGCCACATTTTTTAAAATGTAATTTCGTGAGAGCCGTACAGTGCTCACAGTGTGCTCCTGTAACAGCGCCTGAAACAAAATTGACTTTATGGCTCCTGCAGAAAGAGCCATACTTTGCTGACCCCTGTGCTAGAGAATGGTCTTAAAAGGTTCTAAATTGCTCAAAACATTGTTTTCTACCAGTCTCTGTCTTCCACCTTGGTCCTTTACAAGAGTAACAATCTTAGCCACCAAGGGCCATAGCATTTCTTGGGCCATCAAATCATAGAATCTGGAGTTGGATGGGACATTGATTGGCCATCACATTCAATGATATCCTTTAAAAAAGTACTCTCTGGGGGCAGCTGGGTAGCTCAGTGGAGTGAGAGTCAGGCCTAGAGACAGGAGGTCCTAGGTTCAAACCTGGCCTCAGCCACTTCCCAGCTGTGTGACCCTGGGCAAGTCACTTGACCCCCATTGCCCACC
>NC_058130.1:594641224-594734058 GCF_016433145.1 Gracilinanus agilis
CTTCCTTCCTTCCTTTCTTTCTTTCTTTCTTCCTTCCTTTCTTTCTTTCTTCATCTGTCTGTCTTTATTTCTTTCTCTTTCCTTCTTTCTTTCTATTTCTTCCTTTGTTTCTTTGTTTCTTAATCTTATTTTCTTCATCTCTATTAAGGGAGATAAGGAAAAAAGAGTTCTAAACTCTCTCCTGGCTCTAAATTATAGGGCTCAAGCCCTGAGTTCTAATCACATTTTTCTACTAACTAGCTATGTCACCCTAAGCAAGTCATTTAACAGGTTTTAGGCTCATCTTCACCTATAAAAAAATAGACTAGATAAATTCTCAGGTCATTTTAAACTCCTACTTATTAAGATATGGGGTATTTCATGTAAATCTTTCTTATTGAAATGTTTCTTTTTTTAAAAAGAAATACCTGTGCAATGAAGTATAGATTGGGATTGTAATCAAATCCTCCATCCCAACATTTTTATTCTGGTAAAATCAGGTTTTGAAAATATCAATGACTAAGTTTGGTCCTAGACCAAAAATGATGAGCCACATTTCCCTTATCTCAATGGAGAGGGAGAAGAAGGGGGGAATTTGTACATGGAATGTTGTATATAATGTTAGACCAGTTACTTCACTATTCAGTTTTGCTTAACTCTTTAACTGTATTACAAAGCAGGAGTGCTGCCTAGAAGCAACTGGAACCTGCTGAGATGATGGGTTCTGGAGTTAATTATTAAATTTCCAGTGTGAGCACTTACACCTTAGAAATCTTCAAAAGCTACAAATCAAGACTTGATTTCTTATTTTGTTGATTGCCTGAACCTAAGAAAGTGATGGAAAAAATGCTAAAAATGCAAAAATGTTGTGGCAGAGCTGTGGTTTTAATTAAGGTCCAAATCCAGTATTACTGACAAGTTCACATAATAAAAAACAGGAATGTGGACCAGGAGACCAAAGGGCCTTTTTTCCATTTAGCTTTTGTTTATGCTCAATGCCATGTGCATGCCAATTGGAGAGGATTTTGGGACTGAGATAAATTTTGTAAGCAAAGCTACCTTGCAGTTCTGGTAGAGTTATTTTGGGAATGTCTCCAAAATGAATTTTGAAATAACCATGTAGGATTACAAGTAATTCTCTAAACCAAAATCAAATTTGAAATCACAGACTTCAAATTGGCATCAGACATGGGCAGAAAGAAAAACTGACAGTCTTAGCTTAGGGCTACTCTGACTTTTATTGGCTTTTTTTTTTGCTAGTTGTGGTTGGCTCATCAAGCTAGCTCTGGACTAAAAAGCTATAAGCTTGCCTTTCTAAGGGAGAGGCTTTCTAGTCATTGTATCTTAATAGATGGGAGGCAAGAGTCTAGTAAATAGTAAATAACTGAAACATAGAAGATGGTAACAAAGAAAAACTTTGCTATAATAAATCCAACAGAGATCATATGATGCCCATCAGAGGTGAAGGGTCCAGTGAACAGTTGGGATATGGCATGTTGGAGTTATACTAGGTGTCCCAACACTGAACCAAATTCTGTTCCCAGAATACTTTGGTTTATTTGTGGTAGCAATAGAGGGTAATAGGCAAGGGCAAAGAAGAAGGGCAAAGAGAAGGAAGCATCTTAATGGCAACTCTAGGGATAACTCTGCCTGAGTCTATCATCATCTTGGCATAGGAGGAGTGCTAAGAAGAGAGATCTAAGTTGAAAAATGGGCTGAGCTAGGAGATGATGAGATAGCATAACATTCTAGGACACTCTTGTGGGCTTTTAATTCACTTCCACATATTAGCTTAAGCATTACAGTTTTATTGAATGGAACCTCATGGTGGATTATAAAAATTGCAATTTCCCTTTTAGGGTCTTAAGTCTGAAAAGTAAAAAATATTAGAATTGTAAAGGACCTTAGAAATGCCCTGATCATAGCAGTTTTGTGGTGGCAAAGAATTAGAAATTGAGGGGATATTCATCAATTGGGGAATAGCTGAACAAGTTGTGATACATGATTGTAATGAAATACCACTGTGTTATAAGAAATGATGAACAGGACAATTTGAGAAAAACCTGGAAAGACTTACATGAAAGGATGCAAAATGAAAAGCAGAACCAGAAAGACAGTGTAGATGGTAAGGGTGATATTGTTTGATGAACAAGTGGGAGTGATCTATCTATTCTCAGCAATACAATGATTCAAGACAATCTCAAAGGCTCCCTGCCTCCAGAGAAAGAACTGGTGGAGTCTAAATTCAGACCAAATCATACTCTATTTCACTTTCTTCTTTTTATTGTTCAAGATCTCATCTACAAAATGACTAATGTGAAAACATGTTTAACATAAAAACGACATCAGATTGCTTACTGGCTCAGGGAGAGAGGAGGGAAAGATGGTAGGAGTGAAGGAGAGAATTTGGAACTCAAAATGTCTTTAAAAAGAATTTAAAATTGTTTTTACATGTAATTGGGGGGATAACTTTTTTGAGAAAAGGGAAATGATCTGATCTAACCATCTTATTTTACTTAGGAGGAAAATGTGGTCCAGATAGGAAAAGGGATTTTTCTCAAGATAGTATAACTATCTGATAAGACTAGGATCTGGGTTTCCTGAGGTCCAGGGAACTAAGTACTCTTTTACTTTAAAACCAACTTTAGTTCCCAATTTATCTATAAAATTACAAAAAAAAATATTCTTCTTTCCAGCCTCATCAATTGCCATTTTATTCTTGGACCTCTAAGAAGAATGGCAAAACAAGCTGGTCACTGGTGGTCCTGGCATGCTTTTTCCCAAGAACTCTCATTTGAGGGGAGAAACTGTCAAGAGGAGAAAAACTAAAAGACCTTCTTGGCATTCCATCTTTCTTCAGCCTTTTAGTTTTAAGATACTTAAGTTGTTTATACCTTCTGCAATCTCTTTGCGTTTGGGCATCTCTTACCTAGAGGACAGAAAGACACAAACTGGACAATTAGGTGAATAAATCCAGGAGACTGTGGTATGTTTGTTGTAGCCAAAAAGTATATGCCATCAGTTTACAAAAGAGTCTTTCATTAAAAGATCCCCTATGCTTAAATCACTGCAGGTCACTGCTTCTAAAAGCCAACCACAGCAAAGAAAGATACATGTTCTTTAGGGAGAAAAAGCAATCCCAGGAAAGTGACAGGTTTTCTGGTGGACATGAATATTAAGCTTCTACAAATCTCTGGCTTAGGGAAAAGGCTGAATATTTAAGCTAACTCTGTCCTGCCTTTAGTTACGGTGTACCACTGTTACCCTGACCCATCATTTTCAAGGTTCCTAGTGAATGTTCAGGGAAATTAAGGAAATGAACATCCAGAGAAAGCTCTAAGAAGTGTGTAATGTCTCAGCTGTGGATAGTCTGGGTTTTCCTTCCCACCTCCTTCTGCAAGACTAGGTATGGCTCTGGTTGGTGTTCTACCAAGAGGGCAGTGAGTGGGGGAGTGCGTCAGAGGGGGTCTTATGCTATTCCAGAACTGGGATAGACATTATGTCTGAGGGGCAATAATGGATCCTATAGGCGTGCCCTGAGAACTGCTTATCTTGTCCTCCATGACTGAGTTCAGTTACATTAGCACTGGGAAAGCTTCATGATGAAAGCTATGTGGTAGAGAAGATGAGTTCTAGGAAAATAACAATGATTTGATCAATTAATGTTAATGACAGTTATGTGAGTAAAATGTTTCCTGTATTTAACAAATACCATTTAACAAAGGGAGAGGGACAGTGGAAACTGTTTAGGAGCTGGTTTTGATTTTATTTTTGTTGGGGGGTTTTTTTGTTTTCATAGAAGTAATTTCATTATATAATAGCTATTTAAGACTTTTATAAAATATTTTACTAATTTTTAAAATTGCACACTTTGCTCACCTGTCATGAACTAGAACTTTAATTTCTTTCAATAGCTCTGAGGGTGTTTCTTTGTATATATCAACACATCTTTTCTAAATACAACAAAATTTATAGATATTTTTTTTAGAGCTGGAAAAGTACCTTAGATTTCTGCTAATCCAATCCTTCCATTTTATAGAAAATTAAGCCAAAGTTCAGAAAAGTAAAGTCATTTCACTTGCACTGCTACTTTGGCAGAGTCGGGATTAGATCCTAGATCCCTTGGCTCCAAGTCTAAAATTCTTTCCCCTTCTTTTGTCTTGGTGTTTTATAATCAGATCTTTCCAACACCATGCCTCCCTCTAATCTCAATGCTTATATAGAGATAGGAGTTTCTCTTTCCACTAGACTTTAACTAGACACAGGTTCCAGGACAGAAATAATTACGAGACACATAAAAATATAGGCAAATAGTCGCAGTTCTAGAATACTGATAACAAAGCATGTTACATCCATCTCCTGATAGAAGTGGTAGACTCGAGATGTAGAATGAGACATGCATTGCTAGGCATGATCAAGATGGGAATTTGTTTTGCTCGTCTATGCATATTTGTTCCAAGTGTATAGTTTTTATTTTCTTTTCATTTGGGAGAGGGAGGAATTTGGGATGGAGCGGGGATATAAATGGATTTCTAAATAAATGAAAAAAGACCAGAAGGAAGACCAGAAGGAATCACAGACAAGCAGGACAGTATGGAAAGTGATGTGTTGAATATATTGTATACTTAAGAAAATCAAACTCTATATAATAGACTTCATGTACATTCTCTTCCTTTTGTTCTATGATGTTCTTAAAATACTTTTTTGGGTTTGGTGTTAAAAATAAAAATAATAACAAAAGAAAAAATCAAATGGTTCACTAAATAACACAATAATAATAATAAAGAATGGAAGATCCTTCAGGGTAGGAACTATCTTGATTTTGTGTATCTGATCTCTAGTCCTTAGCAAAGTGCCTTAGGAAATGCCTTGTCGTTATTTTTTTAACATACAGGATGATATCCTCGCTTTCTCTTTCCACCAATGGTATTAGCTAACTAAGCATGAGGCCAGCCAGCTGAGAATAATCCCCAGTTGGTTTTGCTTCCTGGAAGGATATGAATTGACAGCTCAGTCAACTAATATCATTAGTGGAAAGAGAAGTGGGAGTGTTTTCATGCCCTATATTTTTGTATGCCTCATAACTATTTCTAGGACCTGATTAATGCAAAATCCTTGCTCTGATCCTAATTCCCCCTGTGACGGACCACCCTAGTCCAGACTGGGGAGGGTAGATAAGCAAAGGAGTCCTATAGTGTGACCACATTAACAAGCCACCAATTGTTCAAATTGATAAGAGGGATCTGTAGTCACTTAACAATATCTCCTATGTGCTCGATGCAGTGGGAGATAGCCAAGAAGCTAAAGACACAAGATTGCCTTTAAAAGGACAGAAAAAAAAATAAACGAAATCAGTGTTGGTGTGCGGGATAGTGGTCAGCATGGACTTTGGGCAGTAAGACATTGATCAGCAAAGTTTGCAGAAGGGGAAATTCAATTCCATTCACCTAAATGATAATTTCTTAAACCCCTGCTCCATATCACATGCTACACTGGGACTTGGGACACAAAGACCAAAATGAAACCTTTCCTTCTCCCAAGGAGCTTGGATAAGTGAAGGAGGGGACAATCTGCACATAGAAAACTAAACACGAAACACATACAAAGAAATTTCTGAGAAGAGAGAAAATGGGCCACTTTTTCGAGGAATGCTGACCAGTCCATTTTCTCTAGATTCTCTAAATCCTAGATTTGTCGGGGACAAATTGTAGTGTGTCTTAGATTTGATATTTATTATAATAACATTTCCTCCTTGTTAGTTTCTAGCGGATCACAAATTACTCCAATCAGGGAAACATCATCAAGGGCTTAGAAGCCTCCTTTCTTTTTCTGTCCAGAGAGTCTCCCTCTTTTTTTCCTTTTATTCTACAGAGATGCCTATCGCGGTAGGATTTGCCCTATATCTTGTGAAGGCAGGATGAGACTAAGGCAGCAATGACATTTTCCAGCTAAAGCAGAATCCTTGGCGGCCCTCAGGGCATCACTTGGACAAGGTGTCATTTCTATCAGAAATAAACTGTGCACCAAGTAATAAAGGGCTGCTTTTCCATGAGCTTTTGTCTGCCCGTCTCCAGGGTCCAGGCATTTATTCATTCTGTCCATCTGTCTTTGTCTGTGTCTGTGTCTGCCTCTCTCCTGCTATTTCTTTTTGCCAACCTCTCCCACTGATTCCCTGTATGCACCCTGGACTGGGCCTTTAGACTTAATGAAAGCCGAGATGTTGACTTTTATGCTTCATAAAGCTGCCAGCAGATATCCAATTTAGTACAATCTACTTCCATTAATGGTAAGACTTAACTCTCCCTCTTCGCCACTATTATCTGAAATGCTCAGCATCCTCTGCTGAGAGGAAAGGGGCAATAACGACGAGGATCATTCTTGTAAATCAAAGATTTTTCTCCCAGACAGAGCTGATTCCTTTTGTAAATGGCCTAAAGAGCCTTCCCTGGGTCAAATCAGACACATGATAATATGCCTGATTTTTTGAGGCACACATATTAACCCATCTGAGTGACCTCAAGCAAGTCACTTTCACCTCTTGGGCCTCAGTTTCCCCATCTGGAAAAAGAGAGGGTAGGACTGTAGGGGAGCCAGGTGGAATAGTGTCTAGAGAGCTAGACTTGGGAGTCAGGAAAACCTGAATTAAAATTTGACCTCAGATACTGTCTGTGGGAACTTGAGCAAGTCGCTTAACCTCAGTCTGCCTCGGTTTCTCCATTTATAAAATGGAGATAATAGTAACACCTTCCTCCCCGGGTTCATTTGGTAGGGGAGAATGAGATAATATTTATAAAGTATTTTGTAAACCTTAAGGCACTGTATAAATGCTAGCTATTATGATGGTCACTAATGGCCTTTCCTGAGCATACATTCTGCAATTATACTTCAATTTGATTTCCTAAAAAAAAGGTTACTTGTGGTTATACAGTCCACTGCCAGATTTTTTTCCTCCTTAGAGAAAGATAATCAATGAATCAGCCCATCATTTATTACTAGATGCTGGGCTAAGTGCCGGGGCCGTAAATGGAACCTGGATGACTCCAGCCACACTTTCTTAGGATCAGTCCCTTTGCTGTTCCCTTTTCCCCTGAAGATGCTCAGATACCCAGTGGTGTCGTTGTCCTCTGTCATCCGCTTATACCTGCACCCATTGCAGTGGTCCAGGGATCAGCACACCAAGCTATTTAACCATCAAATATCAGGTAGTTTTTATAAAGTAATGCTTATTTTAAGTATATTACAGAGACAAAGAACACATATTGCCCCTTTCGATTCAGGGGCATGATAATCCCCCATACCACTTTACTGGAAGATGGGATTGGGATTAGACTCACAATTTAGCTAAATTCCTACATGGCATTGGTCCCCCCCAGCTTCATGTCCAAAACTAGCTTCTGTCTTCCGCTGGGCCAGTGTCTCAGAGCCTCAGTTTTCCTTATTTGTAGAATGAAGATAATAAAAAAATGAAGATAAAAACATTAACATAAATTTAAAATGATAAAAAATAAAAATAGTTTTTAAAAGATCTTCCTCATGGGGCTGTCATGAGGCTAAAATGAGATATACGTAAAACTTGCAAACCTGAAAGTGCTGACAATTAACGAGCATTTACTAAGTGCCTTCTAAATGCCAGGAAATGATAGACCCTTAGAATGCAAAATCAAAAAGGAAGCCTTTTCTGTTCTTGAAAAGCTCAAAATCTATCCAGAGAAACCATGTGTAAGCATATATAAATGTAATAGGCCCAGAGTAACTATGTTTTAAGTGGGACCTGATCTCAAATAAAATTTTCACCCATTTGTGAAAACCTTTGCCAAGGTTTTCCACCCAGGACTTCCCATTTTGGATACCCAAGTTTGTGGGATCTTAGAGAAATTGGTCAAAAAATATCCTTATACTATAACTGTATAATCTTTTTCCTCACAAGGTGTGTTTCCTCATGAATCGGTTTCATTGAAGCAATTTTGTATATTTTTCATTCATTGATTTCTTGAGTGTTTAGATGCTGATACTTGCTGCCATCCTGAATCCTGTATAAATACTTATATTGACTCTAATACAAGATATTTGCAGTTTATGTCACTAGAATGCCTGTGCCTAGCTGAGAAAAATGCTATCTTCTTTTCCTTTTTCCTTGAAACAGACCTTGACTTACTGCCTTATTATGAGATCAATATTTCCTATAACTTCCTAGGCTAAAGTTGATCTATGTGATTGGAAACACCACATATTTAACTTTTGGAGGGCTATTTTTCTGGTGATTCTATTTGTCCTTTTGGGTGAGTTTATTTTTATTATTATTATTTTTTTTACATTTTTAAACCCTTAACTTCTGTGTATTGGCTCCTAGGTGGAAGAGTGGTGAGGGTCAAGTGACTTGCCCAGGGTCACACAGCTGGGAAGTGTCTGAGGCTGGATTTGAACCTAGGACCTCCCGTCTCTAGGCCTGACTCTCAATCCATTGGGCTACCCAGCTGCCCCTTTGGGTGAGTTTATGATTCCATTTGAACTGACCTTTCAGGGGCAGGAATCCATTTGGGGAAATTTGGGGGGCCTTTGAAATAAGAACAGAGAGAAAATTTGCCTTGGCCTTTTAAAGGGATCAACTATGGTACAGGAACCATTAGGGAAAACATGCTCTGCCCTGCACAAAAAAGAGACATGGGAAAATTTATCCAGATAAAAGTTAGATAACCTTGATTCAAGGATAGAATCATGGAAGTATCTTCAGCCAGGATAGTTGCTTTCTAGTCTGAGAGCGAAGGAGTAATACCTAGTTGGTCCACATCCTAAATCCCTAAATGGTCTGGTAAGTTCTGTACATACCTGGTTATCTTCTGAGATAGGAAATTGTCTTTCTTTGCTTTTTCTTTTTTTTTCCCCTTGTGGGTTTGGGAAGGCCACCCAAATTACCAACTTGGTATCAAGTTGAGAATCAAGCAAGCCCTAATCTTTGGTGAATCTTGTGAAATGTGCCTTGTTTGTTGAATCAGCAAAACCTTGTGTTTGGGCATAATTGTGATTTTTTTTTTAATCCATACATATCAGATACGGATTGCTTTAAGTCCTTTCTAAATGGCACTGGTGAAGGAAGTGAAAGAACAATGCTTATGCCTCCTCTGAGACCCTGGATGACTGTTCTAGACTGAAGGTCCTGATAGTATATTCATGATATGCCCTAGGACACAGTTCAACAAGAGTCAGAAACAACACCGACCTTGGATGTGAACTTGGAGATGAATTAGAGCGGATAGGAAGACCAGTTACTTGGCAGCTACAGGAGGCCACATGAAGAGTGGAAGGCTGGACCCATGGAAGGGGTTGCTCCACGAGGGTAGTGATATTGCAGGTACAACAATAGCAACATTTGATGACAGATCGCTTATGTGGATTGGAGAGTGAGAAGTCAAGGAAAAGGCCAACAGTGAGAAACTGGGAGATTGAAAGGGATGGGGATGCCCATGAGAGAATTTGGAAGAGGTGAGTTTGGAGCAGGTGGTTGTAAGGTAGAGAGACATGATGAGTTCAAGATAGCTATGAGATATCCCATTTGAAATGTCCAAGAGGCAGGTGGTGATATGGAATTGGAGATCAGGAAAGAAATAAAAACTGAATATATCATGATCTGCATAGAGATAGTAACTAAATCCAGGGGAGTTTATGAGGTAATCAAGAAAGAGAGTATAAAGAGAAAAGAAAAAAGGGTCCAGAGTAGATGAGAATCCAGCAAAGAAGCCAAAGAAGGAGTGGTTTAAATGGGTGGGAGAACCAGGAGAGAGTGCTGTCACAAAATCTCAGAGAAAAGAGAGTAATCAGAAGCGTATTCTCATTATTCCATCCAGTCTTCTGGAATTGCATCAACAATAAGACTATTTCAACCAGAAATATGAAATTTGAGTCAACTGGTAGAACTTTATCCAAACATTTAAAAAATGTTTTCTAAGAATTAGATGCAAATTTAGCTTTTTTGAGATATTTTCATAAATTGGTTTCATATTTTGAACACATTTGGGACTCACTATAATGCAGTCTTGAGGATCGTGTCCTGGAATTCCTTCGTGGGCAAAGCTATCCTACAACAGGTTTCTTAGTAGAATAATAATTAAAACTGTTGGATGGGAGCCAAAATGGGCCTGCCTTATATTAATTTCCCTCATTAGTCCTAGAATGACATTCCTGAGTATTCATCAGAAAACTCCCTACTTGCCACATATTGAAATGTCTTGCTTCACCTTAGTTTCAGTAACTAGACTTAGGTCCCTTAATATTATTTTAAAACTTCCGTCCAATAAAACTTATCAGTGACTCACTAATCTATCTTCTACCACAGCCCAGTAGAAAAGATTATATTCACAGTCACAATGTCACCTTACCCTAGTCCTCTGTGCTCAGACAGACTTCTGCCTTTGTGGTGGGGCTCTGAGAACTTTCAAAGGGCATTTTTTAAAGAAAGAAATAACAAGACATCATTAGTTTTCTTTTAAAAAATGTACTAATCAATGCAGCGGAGGTTATACAGTTCTGGCTTAACAGAAGTAATGCCAATAATGCTACTTAGAATTATTAATTAACTGTTAGATAAATTATTTTCACTTTTGTCCTCAGCTCCCTTCAAATGAAAAGCAGATAGGATGTAACCACAGCACATCCTGCCAGGGCTGAAATCAGTTGAGGCTCATTAAAATCACTTACCAAGTGAACAAATGTGAAGCAGGTAGATTGGGGGTTGGGGGGGAGAAGGGGCCTTTGATCCTATCTGGAGTAGCTAGACACAGTTGCCTTTCTCATTTGTCTTAATTTGTTTTTCAAGGGGAAATTTAAAAGGTGAAAATTTAATCCAGCTGGACAGGGAAAGGAATAAATAAATATATTTATTATATATGTTATATATAATATATATGTAAAGACCAACTATGTGCCAGGTACTCTCCACCCCCTCCCCTTAACAAATACTATCTCACTTAATCTTCTCAACAACCTAGCGAGCTTGGTAAGTGCTCTCTTCATTTTTTAAAATTTATTTTTATTTTATTGATTAATTATGAAAAATTTTCCATGGCTACATGATTCATGTTCTTTCCTTCCCCTCTTCCCAACCCCCTCCCATATCCAATGCACAATTCCACTGGGTTTTACATGTATCATTGATCAAGACCTTTTTTCCATATTATTGATATTTTCATTTTACAATTGAGGAAACTGAGGTAAAGTCACTTGCCTATGGTCACACAGCTAGTAAATATATGAGGCTAGATTTGAGCTCAGGTCTTCCTCACTCTAAGCCCAGGGCTCTAACTATAGTGCCACCAGCTACCTCTATAGGTGTACTCTACTTCTTCCTGATTTTGAAGGTGGCCACAGTCACAACTTGTCCTTATTAAACAGTGCCCAGTGGAGCACATAAGTATGCATGTGTCACTTTGTTTCCAAGCTAAAGAGGGTTTTTTGTTGTTTTTTTTTTACAGTGTCCAGGTTCAGAGGAAGGAGGAACCGCATTCTCTTTGGCACCAAATGGATTCATTGGATAGTGTGGAATCCAAAATGGAGGAAAAGAATGCCTGCTTATTTTCCACAGAGTATAATAATTTCTGGCTAATTTGGTGAATCCCTTTCCTTTTTAAAAAATATTGGGACAATACATTCCATTCTATAGTCCTTTGTCACCCATCCTGTCCTCCATAATCTTTTACAGATCTCCAATGGTGGCTCAGGAAGAACCTATTAGACTTTTATGGCTTCAGCTTTTGAGAACTATGGGAAAATCTGCAGCAGAATGAGGTAGTGGAGGAGAACTATGATGTGGCATTTTCTAATCACTACTCTCTGTCTTTTTGGCTGAAAAAGAAGGAAAATAAAAATCTGTATTTGGGGTCTTGGCCTAGATGTCTGGGGCACAGGAGTAATAAAGGCAGATGGAAGAGGAGACCAAAACGAACAGGCATTATAATGGAAGGAATGCTCTCCAAAGAAAAGGAAGAACTGCTAATGCATGGAGGGGCCTGAGGAAAGGATTTCAAGCTAGATGCCCATGTTACAAAGGTTCAAAATGAAGACAAGGGCAATGAGAGCAGAAAGAAAAATGAAGGATAAGATAACAAATAAAAGGGTGCTATAAAGGGCAGAAAAAGAGACAAATCTCGATAGATGGGCATATTTATTTTATTTGTGACCAAACAAGATAGAGAGCATTATGTAAAATGAATAATATTGATCAAATTAAATTAAAAAGCTTTTATACAAACAAAAACAATGTAACCAAGATTAGAAGGGAAATAAACTGGGAAAAAATTTTATAACAAACGTCTCTAATAAAGATCATATTTCTCAAATTTTTATAGAACTAAGGCAAATTTATAAGAATGCAAGCAATTTCACAACCAACAAATGGTCAAAAGATATGAACAAGGAATTTTCAGATGAAGAAATCAAAGCCATCAATAATAATATAGAAAAATATTCTAAAATACTCTTAATTAGAGAAATGTGAGTTAAAACAACACTGAGTTACCACCTCATACCTATCAGACTGGCCAATATGGCAGTAAAAGAAAGTGGTAAATTGGAGGGCATATGGAAAAATTGGGACACTAAGGCCTTGTTGGTGGAGTTGTGAACTGATCCAACCATTCTGAGGGACTATTTGGAACTATGCCCAAAGGGCTATAAAATTGTACATACCTTTTGATCTGGCAATATCACTTTTGTATCTATATCCCCAAAAGATAATAAAAAGTGGGAAAAGACCTACTTGTAAAAAACATTTATAGCAGGTATTTGTGTAAAGAATTAGAAAAGGAGGGGAATCTATCATTTGAGGAATGACTGAACAAATTGTGGTACATGTTGGTAATGGAATTTTGCTAGAAGAAATGATAAGTAAGATGATTTCAGAAAAAAAAAAACTGGAAAGATCTGCAGGAACTGATACAGAGTGAAATAAGCAGAACTGGGAGAGCATTGTACACAGTAACAACAGTATTGTAGTATAATCATCTGTGAAAACTTGGCTACTCTCAGTAAAAAAATCTTTATAACAAAAAACTCTGACAGAGGTCTAATTACTCAAATATATAAAAAGCTAAATCAATTGTATAAAAAAATCAAGCCATTCCCCAATTGATAAATGGGCAAGGGACATGAATAGGCAATTTTCAGATAAAGAAATCAAAACTATCAATAAGCACATGAGAAAGTGTTCTAAATCTCTAATAATTAGAGAAATGCAAATCAAAACAACTGAGGTATCACCTCACACCTAGCAGTAGTTTGCCATTTTCTTTTCCAGCTCATTTTACAGATGAGGAAACTGAGGCAGAGTTAAGCAACTTGCAAAGGGTCACACAGTTAATAAATATCTGAGGCTAGATTCAATTGCAGTTCTACCTGACTCCAAGTCTGGCACTTTATCCCTTGTACCACCTAGCTATCCCATCAGTCTATGTAGGTAGGGCTATTAATAACCATTTTACAGATGAAGAAATTGAGGTTGAGAGTAAGTGTCTGAGGCAGGATTTGAACTCCAGTCTTGCTAATTCCAAATCCATCACTCATTCTACCTCCTTACTTTCTCTCCAATAACAGTATTGTCCGGGATGCCAAGCGAGCAGACTTTTATCAGGGTTTAAGAACAACCACCTAGGCCAGTGGCTAGCATTTGTTTCTTTTCATGGTTTGTCACCTTGTGATAGCTAGCTAGTTCTCTTTTCTCAAGGTATTTGGAGTGGGGCTCCCGTTCAAAGTCCATGCCTCTGGCAAGCAGTCTGCAAAAGATAACAGTGTTGACTATTCCTGGAAGAGAGGTGAAGAATAGCTAATTACAGGACTGAAACGTATAAAGTGTTGGACAAATGCAGCATAACAAACCAGAAGGGAGAGAGAGACTCCAAAATTATTTGCTGAGGAAAAATTTACTATTTTCCAGGATGCAAAATAGTCCACAATGCACCTGTTTTCACTGAGAATAATACAAGCAGCCTCCAATTTGGAAATAATTTAGGTTCCAGAAGTTATACGTCAGTTGTTTGAAATTTAGAATGTAGTTTCCCACAGAAACAATTTTTTTAAATGTTGGGTGGGTTCTCTGACAGACCCATATAAGCCTGTTTATCTCCTAATGGAGCTGAAATGTTGGGTCTCTACAATGAAAAATTGTACTAAAACCACAGGCAGACCCTTGGCTTACAAAATCGATTTTGTTCCAAAAACTCTTTTGTAAGTCAGGTGTTTGGACCCCAGAATTAATTTTCCTATTGAACATTGTATTCGTGATGGCTTGGTTATCTGGCTATCATGCAAACTTCTATTTAACCCATAATGGGGAAGAACTAAAATACTAATAGTATTGTAGAAAAAATCCAATATTTTTAGCAAAGCAATGAGTATTTATTAGGAAGCACTAATTATGTGCAGGCACTGGGGATATAAATCCATTTACAAGAAGGAGAAGTCCCCTGCCCTCTGCTAGCTTCTATTCTAATGGGAGAAGATAACGCAGGAAAGGGGAGAAAATGAATGCAAATCTGGATTAGGATGGCATCCAGGATGAGAAGCACCCAGGCATGAGGGGAGTTCCAGAGTGAGAGGAAGATTGAATTGTGTTGGCAAAGGCCAGAGGGTCAGAAACAGACTTTATATGGGAAATAATGCATTTGGAGTTCCAGTTGGATATTGAAGAAAGGCCAACTCTCTACTTTGAGGCTCAAAACATGCCTAGTTCCTGAGCCCTTCTATCCCACCACTAACCAGTGAATAAAAGCACAGACTCAGGTCAGTTAAATTCAATAAACATTAAGCATTCACAGTGTGATCGGTACTGTGCTAGATGCTAGGGATACAAAGCCAAAAATTAAATCTTCCCAGACCTCAAGAGTTTGATATTCTACAATGTAGAACTCTAAGAAGTTCTAAGGGGAAGATCAAAATGGGAAATGGAGGATGAAGACTAATGGAGAGGATAAGGAACCCCCAAATAAGACTCTGAACAGATGAAAAATGGAGATCAGATCTTTTATGGAGGGCAGAGGGATTTAGGGATGGAGGTGAGCCATGGGGATGGAACCTGGTGAGATAAGAGCTGAGGAGCAGAAGAAGTAAGAAGAGGCAGCAGAGTCTTCCTTTCCTCCTCTCATTCTCCTCTTTGTCTTAAGATTCTGTCACCAAAATGAAGGAGGGACAGAAGTCAAGTGACGTGTCTAGGGTTACACAGCTGGTAAGTATCTGAGGCTAAAATTGAACTCTAATCTTTCTCATTCTTGTTTTACTAAGTATCTTAATTAATTTTACATTTATTATATATACTATGATAAATTATTATACAGTAATATATTAAATACTATATATGAACATATTATATGTAAAATAAATTATATTAATTAATTTGTTGGTTGGTTACATTAAAATTCCCAAGAATCTTCCTTTTTCCCACCTCTCTGCACTAGATATGGCATCTGCCAAATATATATATATATATATATATATATATATATATACACTAGATCTTTCAGGTTTCTATTTATTGATTCTTTCTCTGGAGGTAGACATTCACAATTTATTCTTCAAATATTATTTCCATAGCTATATAGAATACTTTCTGGACTCTACTTGTTACTCTTTTCATAATTTCATGCAGGTCTTTCCATGTTTTTTTTTTCATTAACCCACTCAACATTTTTTTATGGTACAGTAGCATTCCATCACAATTATATGCCACAACTTTAGCTTGGAAATAAAGGTACCCACCCATACTTATGTGCTCCATTGGCCACTCTTTAATAAGAAAAAGGTCTGACTATTGCCACTACCCCAAATTTATGATTTTCTATTTCTTTCTTATTCTCCTCAAAGGTCAAATCTTTCAGGGCTATGTAGTTCCTTGCAATGACAGAAAGCAGAGGTGCCTTGGGAAGAAAAGTACATACAAGGGCCCAATCTTGGCACATTCTTATTTCAGGGGGCCCAATTTGGGAAGGGCTAGCTCTGACTCCTTGTCCCTCAGTCTCTACCACAGGCCAAAGTTTTTTATCAGTTAAGTGAGATTTTCCCCTTTTGCCTGTTTCCAGATCGATGTCTTGAGGTCTTTAACCATTACTGTTGTTTGAGGGACTAAAGATGGGATCTGGGTAACTTGTGTTCATCCTGGCATGGCTATTCTCATGGCCTCACAGAAGACCAGTTATCTCACACATAAAACAACTCTGATAAAGGTCAGGAGTACCACAGGTAAATGGATCTGTGATCTCATAGATTCTGATATTTCCCCCAAGAGTACTAATCACAATGCACCCATTGATGACCATCTTTTTTGACCCTTCCATACCCTTCTCCTATAATACATATAATATATACACACACAAATGTCTATATGTATATATATGTATATATATATATATATATACATCTCCTGTTTTTACTACAGGGTACCCCCCTGATATATGCTAGAATCCTTCCTCAATTTCTTCTGATCTCACAAATTCACCAGTGAAGTGCAAGGGCTGTTCACCACTTATGCCTCACTTTAAAATAAATAATAAAATAAAATAAATCAGATATGTGAAAAAAAGAGAAAGACATATCCAATACATGGGGAAATACTATCCATCAAAGAAGACCATTAAAAACACACAGGGGATCAAATATTCCTGATAAGAATCTGATATCCAAGTCAGTAATACAACTAACAGAAATATATGACCAAAAAATCATTCTCTAATAGATAATCACTAAGAATAAGGAAAAAACCAAGCAATTCTCTCTTTTTTTTAAACCCTTACCTTCCATCTTGGAGTCAATACTGTGTATTGGCTCCAAGGCAGAAGAGTGGTAAGGACTAGGCAATGGAGGTGAAGTGACTTGCCCAGGGTCACACAGCTAGGAAGTGTCTGAGGCCAGATTTGAACCCAGGACCTCCCATCTCTGGGCCTGATTCTCGATCCACTGAGCCATCCAGCTGCCCCCTCAAGCAATTCTTAAAAGAATTGAAAACAGCTAAAAACTCTGAGGAAGAGTTCTCCAAATCTCAAATAACAAAAGAAATACAAATACGATCAAATCAACTATGGAGGTTTTAGGACACATCCAACAAAGTGGCAAATGGGAAAAAAGATGCTACTAGTGCATGTTGGAGGGTTTGGGAAAAGATGAGCACACTTACAGTGTTCAGATGGAGCTATAAATTTTCCAGTCTTTCTGGAAAGCAATTTGTAAATATGCAAAATAATTGCCTAAGATGTCCATACCTTTTGACCCAGAGATTCTACTTCTAA
This sequence comes from Gracilinanus agilis, assembly GCF_016433145.1. Lineage (NCBI taxonomy): Eukaryota > Metazoa > Chordata > Mammalia > Didelphimorphia > Didelphidae > Gracilinanus > Gracilinanus agilis. Next base: position 594,658,465 of record NC_058130.1, read on the forward strand.
GAAAATAGAGCAAGAAGGCTATTGGCAGAAATAAAGAACCCAGATACAGTGCAATTTTTATAGCAGTCCTTTTTGTAGAAGCCAATAAATGGAAACAAAATAAATGCCCATCGATTGGGAAATCTACTAAACAAGTTATGGCAAATGTACCTAATGAGATATTGCTCTCAATAAGGAATTATAAGTATAAAACACAGAAATGCATCAGTAATTCACATGAACTCATATAAAACAGAACCAGGAAAGCAGTAGTCACAACTACAGTAATGCAATAGGAAAGCATAAAAACCACAAAACAATTGAAATCGAATACTATGAAATTATAATTACCAAGCTTGGCCACAAAGAAAAGAAATGATAAGATATGTGATATAAGATAAAATAAGACATGATGTGATATTCCTCTCATTTTTTTTGAGGACTAAGAGACTCTGGGTATGGAATGTTCCATATTATACTGTATTGTTTTTATTTGTTGGTTACTTTGGATGAGTTTCTCTTTTATTTTTTATTTTAAAGGCAATTCTCTGAGAGGAGGAGAGGAATTTCACTGAAAAATAAAGGCAATATAAAAATAAGACTTGATAATAAAATTTATTTTTTAAAAGTACACACAAAGAGAAACCCTAAAAGCTTTCCCAAGGGAAGAGGGATAAAACAAGGATGCTCCCTTTCCCTACTATTATTTAACAAAGATCTAGAAATGCTGGCAACAGCAATAAGACAAGAGGGAGAAATTAAATGTATAAACATCAGTAAAGAGGAGCCAAAATTATCTCTATTTGCAGATGACATGATGGTTTCTTTAGAAAACCCCAGAGAATCAGTGAAGAAAGTAATCAAGATGATTAATAGCTTTCGTAAAGTAGCAGGATACAAAATAAATCCACAAAATCATTAGCATTTCTATACAGTGCTTTAAAAAAGGAGAAAATAAGGGTAAGAAAAATTACATGGAAAATCATTATAAAATGCTAAAGATATCTGAGAGTTAACCTACCAAGAACTCTCAGAACCGACATAAATAAAACTATAAAACACTTTTTACAGAAATGAAGGAAGATGTAAATAATTGTAACAATCTCCTTCAGAGGGGAGCCCCACCAAACCTTTCCAGAAGGACTGTTAACACTTGTTAATACATCTTCTGTGTTGTATCAATTAAAGTACTAAGGTGATACTTTATAGAATTAGACAAAATAACAAAAAATAATAATAATCTGGAAGGAATAAAGTCTCAATGAAAAAAGTTTAAATAAAAGGGGTATAAAAGTACCAGATCTCTGTATTATAAAGCAAAAATCCTAAAACCATTTAGTACTGGTTAAGAAAAATGAGAGGTAAATCAATGGAACACATATATAAGCAAAACCCAGAAGCAATTGCTCATAGTCTACTGCTACCGCTACTACTCCTCTATATAGATATTAATAATAGTAAACTAACATTTGTCAAACAAACATTCCCTACGTGCTGGACACTGTGCTGAGCACTAAGAAAATGAAGACAGACAAAAATCCCGAACTCCCTCATCTTAAGGAGCAGCTCACAGTCTGATGTGGGAGACAGTAGGGAAACAACTACATGCAAACGAGATGCCCTCTATTCTCTCCTTCCTCATCTCTGCCTCCTAGCTTTCCTTCGGTACGATATGATTTTATATGAATGTACTTTTACATTTACATAAAATTATGATGAAAATTTTGACCATGTCCTTACACCTATGCCATTGTAATAAGCTTCCAATGGATAGATGATTTAAATATAAAAAGTCATAGCATTATAAACAAAAGAGAGGAGAGCTGGAGATAATTTCCATGATTATGAGTAGGGAGAAATTCTTAATTAAGTAAGAGATAGAGGAATTCCAAAAGATATATAAAATTTTAGTGTTGCATGAATAAAATTGATGCTTTTTTAAATTAGAAGGGAAACTGAGTAAAAAAATCTTTGTATACAAACTCTCACGACATTTTCTGATATTTCAGATGTGTTGAGAATTTACACAAAAATAAAAGATTAAATGCTGTTTCTCAATAGATTAAAGGTAAAAGGATATGAATGATTTAAAAAGAATGGCAAATTACCAACAAGGATTCAAAAGATTTTCCTAAGTCACTAATAATGAAAGAAATTAAAATTTTAAAAACTCCAAAGTTTCATCTCACACTCATCAAATGGATAAGGACAAGTAAAGATAGGCTCTAGGGAGATGAGCACATGAGTACACTGCTGGTAAGGCTACAAATTGGACCATTCATTCTAAAATACAATATAGAATTATGTGACAAATAGCACTGATTTCATTTGTTCATACACTGTGATCCTTAGATCTCTCTAAAGCCACTTATATACCCAAATATTCATAGCAGCTCTTTCAAGATAGCAAAAAGCTGGAAATAAAATGGATGTCCATTGATTGAAGAATGGGTGAACGACTTTTGTGTACAATGGAATACTGTTGTTAGAAATGACAAATAATGAAGAATTCAGAAAAACATAAAGACCTCCATGAACAATACAGACGAAACCCAAATGTGGAGGGCATTAAAATAAACCCAATTGCTTAGGAATTGTAATGACCTATGTCGAACTCAGAGAAAAGATGAGGGAAATGCTCTTTCTTCTTTTAGTAGAGAAGAATGGACAGGTAAACAAAATGGTTGCATTCACCATTAGCTTGATCACTGGGTTTATTACAGTGATACCTTGTTTTTCATCAATAATTTGTCAGAAAACATTTGATGAAATCAGAAACCAAGGAAAATTGAGGCAATTATTTCCATATGAATCAATGTAAATCCATTTAGTTCATTCTAGACCCTCCAAAATACATACCAAAAACATGTTTTATAGAGCATAAATATAGTGTCTAATACTAAAAACAATAAGAAATGAATATAAAATGAATATAAAAGACTAATGTAAAGAATAAATGAACATTTAACATGGCATTCACCTTACTGAAGATTCTTGGTGTATGGAAACAGCTAGGAGCGGAGAGAGGTTATATTTTGGAAGGGGAATCCCCTTCTATAAGGACCTTAGGTATCAAGGCACTATCTGGAAACTTTCTTTAGTCCCATGATGGAGTTAAAAGGAAAGGGTTAAGTAAGCACTTAACAGGGACAATGAGATTTGAGCACATCTTACGTGCATTAGGTACATTTTGAAGCTGAAAAATGCAAAATAAACACATTAAACCAAATACCGTATAAGCAGCAATCAAATACTGCATAAGCAGTAATTCCTACATGTAATTGTAGTATTAGCACTCGCAATTGAAAAAAAAAAGCACAAAAACACTGGAAAGCAATGGGATTGTTTAGCTAGACCCACAGGTGATGCTCACATAGTGAGAAACAACACCACATGGAGCAGGAGAACACATGGGTCACCCTTTGTTTTCGCAAATTAGCAGCGAGGTTACATGGGCACACTGATGAAATCCAAGGCAATCAATGAAAACTGAAACAAATTTTTTATGGAAAAAATCTGAAACTGATGACAACCGATGTCAACAAAAACCCGGTTATTACTGTACTTGTTACAAAATTCCCTATTATTGTAGAAGGTACCACCTTATATTCTCAGTCACCTAGGCTTGAAACCTAGGTTTCACTTCTCATTCTCTCTAATGCTCTGTGCCCAATCTGCCAGTTCTATGTTTGCAACATCTCTCAGATATGTACCCCTTCTCTTATTCTACACAGTCATCCCTCTGCTGCAAACCTTCACCCGTCATATCTGGGCTACTGCAACAGCTAGCTGGTTGGCTTCAAGTCTCTCCCCACTCCAGTCCATTTTCCACTCAGCTGTCTACTGATCTTACTAAAGTGGGGGTCAGGCCATATCACTCCCTACACCCATTCAATAAACCTCACTGACCCTCTAATACCTTCAAGATCAAATATAAAATTCTCCATTTGGCTTTTAGAATTCTTCATATCCTGAGCCCCATCTACCTTTCCAATTTTCTCATATCTTATTCTCTTTATTATTGACTAGCTACCTTTTTTTCATTTATGATTAAACTCAGCTTCGTAGAGTAGGTTACTGAGCTGCACCTGGGCTTCATTGCTCTTTGGTACACATTCTATTCCCATGGATGCATAATAGTCCTGAGTTATTAGTTTCCTTTTCTTTGTATTTGAGGATATTTCTCCTCTTTGCTTACTTCTGGTTTATAAACTGAGTTATTAAATTAAACCACTATGTGTCTTGGAGTTTACAAACTTGAAGCTTTTTGGTGTTTTTTTTTTTCTGGAAGCAACCTATGAAATGATCCAATTGATATTATTTTGTGAGGTCAGAAGTTCTAAGTAAAATAAAAAAGCACCAATAGAATAAGAAATCAAAACAATGTCTATTAAAAGATCTTATAATATAAAAATGCTTGTATGAACTGATGCCCAATAAAACAAATACATCCAAGCAGGAAAACATGCATAATAATTACAAAAATTTAAACTATAACACTAAAAGGAAGCCAGAATATGAGTGATTATAATGATCAATCTCAGTCCTGGAAAGAGAATTGATAAAATATATTCCTTCCTTTTGGTAAAGAGATAGGAAATTATGGATGTGAAATGTTGGGTATGTTTTCTTCTTTTCTGCTCCCTCACCCTTCACTTTTTCCCAAAGGAAGATGGCACACGAGATGATGGATGATAGATAGTATTATGGTCAAAGAGTATGGAAAAGAGGAGGCAAGTGACAGCTGTGGTGATGACAGCTATAGTATGTCATCATAAATGACAATCCAGCTCTTTTCCAAGCTCCCAGCTCCTGATGTGAATGAGCAGCTAACTCAGAGTCTCTTTTTTCTTAATTAAAGTTCTAAGACTTATGACATCGGATATTTGCAATAGAACAATTTTGACACCTAGCGGGAAAGAGCTAATGAATAGAACTCATAGAAGCAGATATTTTGTAAATGCCATATAGTAAATGTGGGAGGAAATAAACATCTTCCCAAACATTCACTTGGCATCTATCGATTCATCTATTCAATGGACAATTATTGAGAGTCTTATATGTGTACAACACTGCGTCAAGTTCTGTGAGGGATAGAAAAATAACAAAATAACTTGGTAAATTGGGTTAAAATCCCTTGACTTTCTTGAGCCTTAGTTTCCAAGATTTTTTATGAGAAGCTGGTAACAAAGGACCTTACTGTTCTCAAAAAGGTCCAATTCCTAGGCAAAGAGAAATTTTATCCCAGGGAACTAAATGAACCAGATGATGTAATTGCAGAACCATCATTGGTTATCTTTGATAGATTATGGAGAAGGAAAGTGGCATCATGGAACAGAGATCAATCAAGCAAGTGAACAAACATTTATTAATCACTTACTGCACAAAAATATTGACTTTGAAAACTGGGGAGAAGCTAAAATCCTCAGACTAGCATACAGAATGGTTGCCTTAATGTTATTATATTTCTGAAAAATGGAATTGTTTTTACTAATACATATACTAGTAAAGCAGTGGTTTCTGTGCATTTATAAAGTGGGGATATATATTTACACACACACACATATACACATGTATATGTGTTATATATATATATATGTATATATATATATATATATATATTCTTTCTGGATACAGTATGCTAAGCTTTTCAGTCCTTCATAATGGTGGCTATTTTATCATGTATAATACCAACTGTAATGCCTTGGTACTAGTATTCTTCCTTTCTGGTTCTTGGCCATATTTTTCTTTGAATTATATATAGGCTCTAAATTTTAATTATAATGTTTTAGGTGTTTCATTTTTAGGTATGAAAAGTAGATTCATTTTATTTCTACTTTGATTTCTGATTCTAAAATATTTGGGCTATTTTCTTTTATGATTTTTAAAAAACATGATGTCTAGGCTGACTTTTGGTCATAGTGTTCAGGCAATCCAATGATTCTTAAATATTTTCTCTTTTGAACAATTTGGAACTATGCTCAAAGTGCTACAAAAGTGAATATCCTTTGAATCAGCAATACCACTACTGGGTCTGTATCCCAAAGAGATTGAAAAAAAAGGAAAAGAGGATCTATACATACAAAAATATTTGTAGCAGTTCTTTTTTGGTAGCAAAGAATTGGAAATAGAAGGGGTGCCAATCAATTGGGGAATGGCTAAACAAGTTGTGATAGATGATTCTGATGGAATACTATTGTGCTATAAGATATGATGAACAGGATTGGTTCCAGAAAACCTGGGAAGACTTATATGAACTGAAGCAAAGTGAAGTGAGCAGAATCAGGAGAACACTATATACAGTAACAAGCAATACTGTAACAATGATCAACTGTAAAAGACTTAGCTACTCTAATCAAGGCATCGATCCAAGACAATCCCAAACAACTCATGATGAAATATGCTCTCCACCTCTAGAGAGAGAACTGATGGACAGAGTGCAGACTGAAACAAGTTTTTTTTTTCACTTTTTGTTTCTTGCTTCTTTCCCCAACATGGCTAGTGTGAAGGTATTTTATATGATTTCACATATATAATTGATATTTCATTGCTTGCCTTCTCAATGGTTCAGAGAAGAGTTGGAAGTGCAGAGAGTATTTAGAAATAAAAAAAAATTAATAAATGTTAAAAATAAATAAAAAATTAAAATTTTCTCCTCTGTTTTCCATATCAATTGTTTTTAGATGAGATATTTTATATTTTATTCTATTTTTCTACTCTTCCAACTTATTTTTAATATGACTTTTCATCTCAGAGTCATTAATTTATATCTGGTCCATTCTAATTCTCATGGCAAGGTTTTCAACCTTTTTGCCAAGTTATTAATTTCCTTTCCAATTCTTTCTTTCATTGCTCTAATTTCTTTTTTACTTTTTTCATCTAGTATTATCATTTAATTGAAAAAATTAAATTCTTTTAAAGCCCTCTTATTTCATCGCTTCTGGGAATTCTAGTTGAATTTATACCCAAGCTATTTTTCTTTGAGGCTTTGCTGTTAGATATTTTGTAGTCATTCTCCTCTGCATTTGTCTTGAACATCTCTGTAATCAAAAAAATTTCATAGTAGGATTCAATTTCTTTCACTCGTTTTTCTAGGCTACTTCCTAATTTGAAATATGATTTTATAATTAGGATCTTCACTCTTCTGGGTACCAGGGTAAGGTCTGGGCTGGTTGCTGCTTTTTTGCAATTGTGAGTTATTGTTGTTATTCCAGAATCTCAAAAAGAGCTTAGGCTGGGGAACTACAAGTTTTCCATGTTCCCCAAATTGTCTGATCCAGAGAAAAATCTGATTGCTGGCCCTTGGTCTGAGCTCTTTGTAAGTTCCTGACTTTGTTTACTTCTAAGTAGCCTGTAGTGCTTCTGGCCTCAGTTCCTTTCCTAGTTCAGAGTAGCAGAACTGCAAAATTCCCTTTGGTATGGGATTCCTGCCCTAGTTAATCCTCTTTAGGCTTTAGACTGAGTAAGAAATTGGAATTGAAACCCTGCTCTACTTCTTAAGTCAGAATCACACTATTACTGTTTGCTTCTGAATTTGATCTTGTCTCTGTACAAAACCCAGGGAGTTTCACTATGTCTTACCTAGTATACCACCCCTAGGCATAGATCTTCTCAGGATGCCCTGGATCTGTGATTCAGCTCTGAGTAGTGGATGACAAAGCTGTAGTTGGTACTGGTCCCATCATGATGCTCCTTTAAGAATCTAGAACTTTCTCTTCTCCTAGCTCACAGCCTCTGCCTTGGACTAGAGTGTTCCATGTGATGTGTTCCTGGCCAGACCCAGTATCTAATATCCATGGATCTTTTTGTTTCTCTCCCTATGCCAACTCTGGCTAGAAAACTGATTTGTTGTGACTTTTTTCTTGGTTTTCTCCATCATGATTTGGCATAGTGCTTTTCTAGATTTGTTTAGAAGAGTTTTGGGGAGATGTAGAGAGCTCATTATATCTTCCTATTACTCTACCATCATGACTGCTTCATACCTATGTCTTCTTAATATAATAATGCTATTGAAACTCACTATTTGACAAAAACTGCTGGGAAAATTGGAAAACAGTATGTGGAAAATTAGGTTTAGATCAACATCTTACACCCTATACCAGGATAAATTCAAAATAGGTATATGACTTAAATATAAAGAATGAAATCATAAGTAAATTAGGTGAACATAGAATAGTATACCTGTCAGATATGTGTGAAAGGAAGCAAAAGATAGAGCATATCGTAAAATATAAAATGAATGACTTTGATTATATCAAATTTAATTTAAAAGGTTTTGTACAAATAAAACCAAGCAACCAAAATTAGAAGGAAAGCAACAAACTGGGAGAATATTTTTATAACAAAACTCTCTGACAAAGGTTTAATTTCCCAAATATATAAGCAACGAAGTCAAATTTACAAAAAATCAAGCTATTCCCCAATCAACAAATGGTCATCAGCAAAAGGGACATGAATAGGCAGTTTTCACATGATGAAATCAAAACTATCAATAAGCACATGAAAAAGTGTTCTAAATCCCTCCTGATTAGAGAAATGCAAATTAAAACAACTTTAAGTTACCACCTTACACCTAGCAGACTGGCTAATATGGCAGCAAAAGAAAGTGATAAATGTTGGAGGGGATGTGGCAAAATTGGGACACTAATACAGTGCTAGCGGAGTTGTGAATTGGTTCAATCATTCTGGAGGGCAATTTAGAACTATATGCAGTGGGCTTTAAAATACCTACCCTTTGACCCAGCCATACCACTGCTGGGTTTGTACCCCAAAGAGATAATAAGGAAAAAAAATACTTGTACAAAAATATTTATAGCTGTGTTCTTTGTGGTAGCAAAAAATTGGAAAATGAGGGAATGTCCTTCAGTTGGGGAATGGCTGAACAAATTGTGGTATCTGTTGGTGATGGAATACTATTGTGCTGAAAGAAATAATGACAAATTCATTGTGAACTGGAATTCTATGTGAACTGGAAAGACCTCCAGGAATTGATGCAGAGCGAAAGAGGCAGAACCAGGAGAACATTATACACAGAGACTATGTCACAACTTGTACACACTCTATGGCACAATCGACAATCGAATAGAATGGACTTTTCTACTAGCAGCAATGCAACAACACGGGACAATCCAGAGGAAGTTGTGAGAAAGAATGCTGTCCATATCCAGAGAAAGAACTGTGGAAACAGAAATGCATCAGAAAAATATGTGATTGATCATGTAAGGTGAAAGGGATATGATTGGGGGTTTGACATTAAAGGATCATGTTACTGCAGATATGAATAACATGGAAATAGGTTTTGAACAATGATACATGTATAACCCAGTGGAACTGCTTGTTGGATTTGGGAGGAGGGGGAGGAAAAAGTGAGGGGGATCATGAACCATGTGACCATGGAAAAATATTCTAAATCTAAAAAAGGGGTAAATGATGCTATTCTACACTCTCCTATCTATTCTCTTCTTTTTGCATATGACATCTCCTTGTAGACCCACAGTCTAGTAGTGAGCCACATCCTCTTTCATCTTGGTATATCTCTGAGACTGAACCAGCTCCTTTTGCTTTAGGATCTCCAGGTCACTTTATTCATCCTATTTCATACATTTATATTTGGAGTTCTGAAGTCATGGCTATTATTTTTTAGCTCTTAGCTGTTGTCTCCTCTGGATTTACTAGTCCCCTCTATTGTTAGTCTTCATTCTACATTAGAACTCCTTTTCCCTGTGGCATCTGGTTTGACACATATATTTTGGCATTTTCCCTGTTCCCTTTTTGGCTTAAACTCTTGATTAGATTTGCAAGATTCAAAAGCAAACAACAACAACAACAAAAACAGACCTTTTTAGCTGCATTTTGTCCCTTGCTAGGAATCTAATGTTCCTTTTTATTAATATGGTGGTCAATGAACCCAAACTCCATTTTAGAACCCCATCTCATTAACCAGCTGTTCACTTCTCAATCGATAATAGCTCTGTGCATTATTCTCAATTTATCTATCTCATCCTGTTATTCCATCCCAAACCTAGCTTGTCCCCCTTGTAGTACTTGTTCAGATACACATCTGGGCTGCTCTTCCAGATGTATGTATGTCAGAGTCTAGGCCACCTGTAGAACTCAATACTGAGCCCAGTGCTTGCCAGAACCCTGACTATTTCTGGCTCCAGTACGGAGCTAGAATGAAAATCAATATGTCACATATTTATTTAGCCTCCACTTCAAGTAACAGCATCTTTATGGAAGCTGGATAAAGGGTTGGGGAAGAGTCTTAAAACCTGAAGACATCTCTATTGCCCTCAAGGAGCTTCCAGGTCACATTTACTAGGATCTTCATAGCAACTAGCCTCCTCCAGTAACTTCTTTGGATGACAGAATTTCTAGTGTCTTAAAACTCACTTGGCCATGGTTCAGTCATGTTAACAAATGATGTGTGTTTTGTTGAAATCTTTTCCCTGTCCTCTGTACAGCACCATGGACTCCTTGTTTGGAGATGTAGCTTTTGATAGATGACTTTGTGCTGACTTGCTAGCACTAGGGAGAGCACGCTTTGTTGGCTTTCCTGGTTTTCCTTTTTTTCCATTTCTCACTCCCTATTCAGATGATGGCATGATTTGTACTCTAATTACTCCAAGTGTGTCCACTCTTGAGAAAACTCTGTGAACTGAGAGCCGCCAGACTATTTGCAGAGCAGCCCAATGTTTTCAGATATCTGTCCTGGTGATTTGTCTGTTGTCAGTGTACGGGAGACCTAGAATGGAAATTGCTGTGGAGAGAGGCTAAAGGGGCCCTGGAGTAATTTAGTGTGTCTGCTGTGATCTGTAGTGTTGGGAATTGTTGGAACTAGTCCTTTCTGTAGACTATTGGCATGATTTTTGCTTTAAGAATGTTTTCAGGCATTTCTGTACTCAATGCATATCCCACATCATCCCACAGGTGACCACTGTGAATTGTAAAGTTTTCTGGTCAGTGGCGATGGAGGTCTCTGAGGAGCACGTGAGGAAAGAGGGCACGGATCTATCCTATAGTGGCCATCTGTTTATTTTATAAAGAATGCGTAATAAAATTGGAAACAATTTGAACTGTCAGAAAACGTATTAGCTTTTCTGGAGTCTTGTAAGTCTTGAAAGACCTTCATCACTAAAGGTGTTTAAGCAGAGGCTGGAAAACTATTTGCTGGGGAACTCACTACCAAGAAAGACATAAATTAATCTAATCCTATTTCAGATACTGGTGGGTCTAGATCAGAGTCTAGATCCAACTCACTTTGGTTGCATTCAAAACCCCCAAGTAGTCTGAAAGATGATCCACACATAATAGAGAGGGGATGGATGCTAGGTGGGCAGTTGATAGAGCCGATTCTGGAATCTGCCCTCAGACGCTTTGTAACCCTAAGTAAGTTGCTTAATGCCCTCACTCCCAGCCCTTACCACTCTTCTGCCTCAGAACCAATATTTAGATTTGAATCTAAGGCAGAAGGTATGTGTTTTTTCTTTTTATTTATTTATTTATTTGTTTGTTTGTTTTTAAACCCTTAACTTCTGTGTATTAGCTCCTACGTGGAAAAGTGGTAAGGGTGGGCAATGGGGGTCAAGTGACTTGCCCAGGGTCACACAGCTGGGAAGTGTCTGAGGCCAGATTTGAACCTAGGACCTCCTGTCTCTAGGCCTGACTCTCAATCCACTGAGCTACCCAGCTGCCCCGTATGTGGTTTTTTTTTTAATGGAGATGTGATTTCATTGGTGTAGAGAGAGCTCTCTGATAAGGAAATTAGATGAATCCAGATCCGAACTTTCTCTGCATTTACTAGAGTATTGGCTGAGGAAGATAAGAGCTTCAGGGTCTTGCCCATGGGCACAGGGTGAGTCTGTGTCAGCACAACCTGAACCTAAGCCATCTTCACTAGTCCATGCTGCCTTTTAAATAAAATATATATATATATATATATATAATGGAACCATGAGGGAATTCTAAGGCAAAGGGGCTCTAGGCATGGGGGAGGATCAGGTAAATTTTCCCTTAAGAGGAGGCATTTGAACAGAGGTTTTAAGGAAGCTAATGGGGCAGCTCAGTAGCACAGTACATGGAGAGCCAGACCAGAAGTCAGGAGGTCAAATATGGCTTTAGATACTTCCTAGCAATGTGACCCTGGGCATGTCCCTTAACCCCAGTTGCCTAGCTCTTACTACTCTTCTGTCTTAGAACTGAGGCAAAGACAGAAGATAAGGTGGTTTTTTTTTTAAAGGAAGCTAAAAATTCCATGAGCCTGAGGTTAGGAGGAAGTATATTCCTCAAATGGGACACAGTGTGAGCAGATGCACACAGCTGACATGGCCTGTCATGTCTGAGGAACAATCAATTGGTCCATATGACTTTACCATGGCTTGCATGAAGACATGTAATGTGTGATAAATCTAGAGAAGTTGGCTAAAGACAGACTACAAAAGACTTTAAATACCTAAAAGTGGCATTTGTATTTCATCCTAGAAGCAAGATAGGAAACAAGCATTTAAGTGCCTACTAAATGCCTAGCACTCATTTTGCCGACCTCTTCCTATATGATTTAGCTATTGGAGCCTTAGACCCTTTTTAGGGTGGACCAAAATCTCTTCTGCAACATTAGGTTACCTTTGAGACACTTCAATGTTTCTGCCTTTTGGCTCCTCCAGATTTGAAGCTTTTGCTGAAATCTCACCCTTTGACATGTATAGTTAGAGAATTTTGTACATTTGGACTTCATCCCCCAGAAGTCCTTCAGTATTTCCCAGAATTCCTTTTAATCTCTTCACTATGTTGCATGGTCACGTTTTGTATAGTTTGCTGTAAGCACTTCCTCTTCCTTTTCCCCCTCCGGAGTATGGGGCTGAGGAAGGTGGCTTCTTGTGCTAGCTTTTTAATTTTAGTTATTATTAATAAAATTTTATTAAATATAATACTTAGAATATTGGATATTGATTTTGAAACTCACAGACAGTCATCACCGAAGAGTAGAATTCCAGGTATCAGGTAGAAAGGAGATGGTTCAGTGGGAAAGAACAGCCAGAATAGTGATTGGTTGATTTAGAGTGGAGAAGATACTGAGCAAGAGGGATGATGCTGGTCATTTGTACATACAGTAAGCACTTAAATGTTTTTTTATTCATTCATTCATCTGTGGATTCCCATAGAGCTCTGCTATGGACAAACAGAAATGGACAAACACACATATCAACACTGTAAGAGAAAGAGATTTTATTAGAGCAGGTACTCCCTTATTCTAGCACCCATCAGAACTCCTATCAATCTTTCTGATTTGGTAGGGTCAAAAAACAATTCATCACTAGGATTGCCAACTTTCTGGTGACAAAGGGCAGACACATACTCATTGATAGAATTTAATCCCAATGATGTAGCCTGATTGCTTGAGAAGAGGCTGAGATTTCTTTGGCAATAGACTAAATGAGCTCAGGTTGGAATGAATACTAAAGTCCTTACTGGGGAAAAACTGGTGTTGAACTCCGATTGAATGAAAATCACCAAATCAGAGGCTGAATTTGAATACTTTATAGGTTATCAGTGACAGCCTGTATTGTGTAAATAATTAGATTCTGGACACATTCTGGAAAAGGGCAGCAGTAATTATCTGCACAGATGGCGGTGGCATCCATAAAGACAAGTTTTCTCACAGACCTGCCAATGATGAATTCAACAGAAGTTTGAACGATGGGATTCTGTTTGCATGTTCGTTGGAGCTGCCTGTGATAGAGAGAGGTGTTAAGTTGCCTTTCCATATAAATTAAGAAACCAAAGTTTTCATTTCTTCCATTTTGTAACTTTGCTTGTTGAGGTCAGGAAGACACGAGTTCAAATCCTGATCCAGACTCTTTACTAACTGTGTGTTCCTGAGCAAGTCACTTCTAAGCCTCAGTTGCTCATCTTAAAAATGAGACTTGTAAATAGCACTTACTTAGCAGAGTGCTTGTGTGGACCAAATGACATAATGTGTTAGGGCATTTTGTAGACCTTGAAGCTCTATGTAAATGTCAGCTGTTATTATTAGTGTTTCTTATTTTATCCTGTTTTTCTATATTAGGATAATGATTTCTCAAAGGACAGCCATGTCATACTTTCCTTTCCCTCCCTGTCCCCATTCCTGATTTTGCTTCAACATCACTGATCCTGACATTCCCTAATACATTTATTTTCCAGTCATGGACCACAGTTGCTGCCAGTCGGACTAAGAGGGGGTAATGTACACCATGGATACAGAGGACAACATGTCTATAAAAGCCTCCTCAGATTTCAGGCCCTCCGCTTTCCAAGGAATGATGCCTTTCCCAGAAACTTAGGAGCAGATGTGCTCTTTGGAAATGCTGAAAAGTGATAGTCTAACCAAGATAGAGGGGGCGGTGGAGGGATCTTTGGGTTTCTCATCAGCCAAACCCTTCTTACCCCAGGTGAACCCTCTGACTGCTGCCATAAGACTTCATCACCCCATAAACTTGTTTTGGTTTTTTAAAAACTTCTGCCTGTAGGTGTTCTTTCTTCCATCAAATATATATTAAAAAATACCACGAACTTCCTGTGAATGGCTTTTGGAGTTGTCATTCTAGGAATGGAAATGTACTTAGAGGCATTTGCAGAAACACTAGAATGCTCTTAAGGAGAAAAAGTGAAATTGTATACCCAAGGGTATCACCAGCCTGTTTGATGTTTGAGCTGGAAAGAGTCGGAATGGAATGGGGAATTTTTGAGGGTCTTGCCAGCTCCAGATACGCCATCCCATTGCTATCCTCTGTTCCTAGTGGGGTGCCTTTCTGAGCAAGGCCCTCTATCATTTTTTGGTTCTTTGAAAATTGGTCAGGGGCAATAGGTTATGGGCTGGTAAGATCAAGCCAAAATTCTGTTACTCTATCTACTGTACTTCCGAGCTTCCTGCTTAGAACAGTGCCTGGTCATTATATTATTATTGACAACGAATGATTGCCATCTTGACAGATCTTATCAGTGGTATATAAACTATTTACAGAGTGCTTTTTTTTTTCAAAACAGAACCGTGCTCTGGGTGGTGAAAATAAGATTATCCCCATTTTTCAGGCCCAGAAAAGTCAAGGGACATGATCATGCCACATGAAAAGAAGCTATGAGAGCTGAGTTCTGAACTAGAGCATCTTAACTTTAAACCCAGTGGCTTTTCCACTATAAATCACTCCCTAAATCTTTACTGAATGAGTATTAAATGAATCCAGAGTCAGATGCCCTTTGTCTCCTTGGTTTCAGGGAACCTAGTTCTTCTGCCTGTTTTCTTGATTGCTGAACAATTTTGAGGATGACTGAATGAATAAAACTACTTCCCCTTATAATAATTGACATTTACATGATACATTTATGTCTTACAAAGTGCTTTATATGTGTTATCTCATTTGATCTTCATGACCAAGAGGGGGAGAGCGAAAGAGAGGGGTTAGGATCAGTACCAATAAAGGGGATATGGACTTTATAATATAATAGATATGTTAAACATATATAAATATAATGAAAATGATCTCCTTTTAGTAAATAAGAAAACCCAACCTCAGAAATATTATATGACTTGATCCAAATAACACAGTTAGAAATTAGAAGGTCCAAATTTGAATTTAAGTCACCTGACTCCAAGTCAGTGCTCTTTCTACTCTATAAGTACTGTGTATTAGTGCATGAAAAATGACTGAAGACAGAGGGGAAAAAATCATAAAAGGGAGATTTACACATGTTTTTCCTCTTGTAAAAGCAAAAGTAGCAGCCAAAGTGAGAAAGAAACTCCCTGGAGTTGGCTTGTGACTATACTCAAAACCTACTGTTTTCATATGAAAGACATTAATAGAAGTCCAGGAAATGAAATGAAAAATTTAATGGAAAGTAAGAGAAATATAAGACAAGACTAAGGGCAGCGAGGAAGAGACCAGGAAGACCGTCTTTGTACTTTGGGAGAGAACAGCTTTGCTCCTGATTGGGTAGCTGTGAATGCCAGTGCTTGCACTGACACTGTACAAAGCCTCATGACCTCCATTTTACTCACTCAAAGAATGCAAGAAAAAAAATCTGCCCATTTCTTTTTCCTAGAGGGACAATGTATCCAGTGTCTTTACTCTGTTTCTCTCTCCCAGAAGTCTTTCAGCAATCAGGAGTCATAATCTCATGGGATTGTCCTTTAGCAGGATGGATCTACATCCTTAAATACAACACTGAGAAGTCCAAGGGATTCCTCTGCCACTCTACCACATGGAATCTCAAAAGACTTGTCCACCATTTCCTTCTCTCCTTTCTGCTCAGTCCTCTAGCACAGATTCTTGCTAACATCCCTATTCTGTCCACTCCACCATAATGCTCCTTTCTTTTCACTTTTCTCATGCCGGAAATACCAACACCTTGCACAAATGGGTGATTTAACAGGGATTGTAGTACAAGAGGGAGTACATGTTCCTAACTCCTCAGACCTCTGTATCCACAAGGAGGAATTCTATTTTCCCTTGGACCACAGTCAGAGATTAGCAGCTGGAAATCACTTTGACAGTGCCCGTTGCTTGGATGCATACCACAGGGAATTTTAATTCCAGCCTGTGAAATTGTAATTGCTTCTCAAGATGAAGAGAGGCATCCTGGGTAATGGCCACAGCCAGGCTCAATGTCAGAGTTGCCAGTTGCTGCCACATCAGATGTTACTTGCTGTTTTTCAAAAATCATTCCAGCTTTCCATATGGGAGACTGAACTGGGGAGTGAAACTAAATTAATAGAAGCTGTCAGCTGTTCAGAACTGTGCAGACAGCAGTGTGCCAGGTGGGTGAACCCTCTCTTGCTTCAAAAAGGTTTCTATCTCTTATTTCTCTTTTTTCTCTTGCTTTCACTCTCCCCCTTAAGATAAAGAGTTTTACAGACATGAGTTGATTTCTTCCATCAGAATGTATATGGCTGACTGTTGTCATCATTAGGCAAGAAATTATCCGGACCGTGGCATGATCAGATTAAACTTGCCAATTTCCTATTTTTAAACTGGCAGTCAAAAAAAAAAGAGTAATTAAAATAATGATGGTGATCCAGTGTGGTGATCAGAATGGTCTGAAAAATAAACCTATTAGAGTTATGCTGTCTGGAAAATTACTTCCCACCCAGGTAAGAAAAAAAAACTTTGAAATGACTATGTCCGATTAGAAGACATTCAGAGTTATTGGATGATTATCTAGTTATAGGAGACTGATACCTATCTTGCCCTAAAAGAAACAAAAAGGCAGTGCTAAATAAGAAATTTAAAAAGTGCTAAATAGCTCTCAGATATCTATGGTAACTGAAGAATATCTTCTATCAAGGGTTTCTTCCTCATTTTATTTTTTTTTAGAGATGAGTTGGGAAGAACAGGCACTGTTGTGTTTGATTTGTTTTAGGGGATTACAAGGAATTCAAACTGAAATTACTCTTGCATTGCCTGTTGACTTTCAGGGCAGAACTCCCAGCTTCTAAGCTGTCTCTGCCAGTCATATCACCACAACTGCCCAAAGCAGGGAACCTTCTCTCCTCTTGTCTCACTGGCTTTATTCCTTTTACAAAACTGGGGATGGGGGAGGATGGGGAATGGGCATGCTTTGGGGAGGGAGGGAGAGAGAGGAATTATTTTTATAGATTTTACTGCAGTACCAGTCTGTACCAGGAAAAATAACAGGGTGTTTTATCAACACACCATTTTTGTTTAAGTTTTATTACTTTTTTATTTAAACAATTAGACCAAGTGATTCAGGGTTGGGCTGTATTCAAATGTCTTGCTGAACTGACTGCACTTCTGTGTCCCTGTGGTTACTCTGGGGAACAATTTGGGATGAGCTGTTCTCGCTATAACCTCCTGTTTTCGGAGCTCATAACACTGAAGAAAATGTCCTCTGGGATGAAATTCTGCACACTCCATCTCTTTCCAAGAAGATTTTTTTAAATGAACAAAATCCCTCTACCAATTTTCAAATTAAATAGAAAAGAAACACCATTTTTCTTTTCTTTTCTTAAAAATTCATCACATAGACAATTCTGTGAAAACGAATTAGCTTGTGTGTGTCACTTCCAATGTGACAAGTCTCGCTGGTCCACTTCAGAGTAAATGATTAAAATGAGCAATGTAGCTTTTGAAAAAACACCAAGAGGCTTCCCAAACTGTGGGAGTTCTGTTAGTTTCTTTACTGTGCAGAACTAAACTGGTACGGGGAGGATGGGGTACCATTAGTAATTACTAGATACTTATGTTGTACCAAATGCTATTGTAGTTGCTGTGTTTCCCACTGAGGAAAGAGCAAATGTGAATGTTTTCCCCTTTCTAAATTAGACCTAGGAAATGAAAGTCACAGTCTCATAGTAATGGAAGATAAAAGTTACAAATGTAATTTCTGTAACATCAAGAAATCCTGTGGCCACAGAGATGGAAGGATCCTCGTAGATTTTCTAGTTTCTCAGAGGCAGGCTGGTACAATGGATAGAGAACTAACTTTGGGGCCAAGAAGACTTGAGTTTGAGTCTTACGTCAGACATATGTTGGCTATGTGATGTGCATAAATCACTTGAGCTCTCTGTGTTCTAAGCAACTCTCTAAGATTATAACTTGAAAAAAATGCACATCTTCATTGATAGTGGTATGCTCATCTGGGGAGTTTCCTATATCAGTGAAATGGCATGACCAATCCCTATCTTTTTCTCTATCTCTTAACTTAGAGTTTAATACCCAATGGCAATTCGTGTAGGATCTAGTCCAGTCACTGAGTTGAATGCTCAGGTTTTAGTGTCTCTGTACTGGAGGAATCTCCTGGGCAGGAATTCATGGAGGTGGTTGGTAGGGAAAGTGATGTGGGTAGGTGGAATAATGTGGTCAGTCAGTTAATGGATGCTACAGAGTAATAGCTATATATAATATAATATAATATATAATATATATAATAGTTCTATACATACAGATAAGGTAGAGTAGATAAAGTTGGTCATCCCTTTCCCCTTTCATGCACAATCCTTCTTTTCTTTTTAAGAATGCCATTACTGCTTAGCTATAGGTGGTCCTGGGTTCATATATGACATCAGATACTTCCTGGCTTTGTGACCTTGGGTAAATCATTAAATTCCTATTGCCTAGCCCTTACTGCTCTTCTGCCTTTGAACAAATACACAGATTCTAAGATGGATGGTAAGGGTTTTTTGTTGTTTTTTTTTAAACATGCCCTTATTGCTCCTCTTAATATGATTGTGCCTATAAGACAAGCTGCAGACTAGAGAGGAGCATATTGTATGAAGAAACACTTGAGGGCTGGGCATGAGTCACTCTGCAAACTAGTCCATGGGGGAAAAGAGGAAAATAGTACTTCTTTCCAGAATTAAAAGTAGTTTCTGATTGGTGGTGGTTTACACAGCTTTTTCCTGTGTAAAGTGTAAACTGAGGGAGTGGACCTGGAAGATCTTTTGGTTTTCTTCTAAGTTGCTATGATTCTATTCATTCTCACTGACTTTTCTAGAAGAGAATTTTCTAAAGGCCAATTTCCATTTGGCTGTGACTCTGACTCCCTCTTTAACTCTAGTCTGGACTTCTAATTCAATTTTAAATTTGGGGTAAGATGGGGTAAGTCCTATGATGAGAATCACAATGAGGATCAGAGCTTAGACTCACCATGACCTTCAGATTTCCATGTAAGCTCTAAAACCAGGAGGCATGAAGGAAAGGTGACTAAATCCCAATACAGGGATCAGATTTTTCTAATCTAAGGATTAAGTTAGGTATCCTTATTCCTGGTCTGTACTGAAAAAGCTGTAGAACAGTGGACAAGTATCCATTTCACTGGGCCTCATTTTCCTCCACTGTAAAAAGAGGGAGTTGAACTAGATTAAATATTGGCAGAATTTCAGATTTGGAATGGACATCAAAGGCTATCTAGTTTGACCACTCCTGGAAAAGAAACCCCACAAAAACATATTTGACAAGTGATCATCTAGGCTTGACTTAAAGCCTTCCAACTAGAGTCAATTCATCACATCTCAAGGTGGCTCGTTTCACTTTTGGATAGCTCTCTTTGTGTGTTTTCCCTGACATCAAGCCTAAATAAGCTTTCTTGAAACTTCTGCCAGTGAGGCCTAATTTAGTTCTCTGAGGGAAAACAGAACAAGTCTAATCCTTTTCTATATAACAACTGTTCAAATACTTGACGATAACTAACATATTCCCTATGAATCTTCTCCAGATTAAAAATCCCCTGCCTATTTTATCAAATGATAAATGATATGAAGTTGAGAGTCTTTGCTCTTCTAGATATCCTTCTCTGGACCTGCTCTTGTTTATGAATATTAGGGTATATGAATATTAGGGTACATACCTCTGATGTGAGAGCTTGCCGAGCCCTTCCATCTTTGGTGTCCACTTGTCACTCAATTCTCACTTATTGCTTCAAGATTCTGTAGTATTCACTGTGGCCATACTCCAGTAAAACCATGTTGGCAAATGGGCCAAAGCAAGCAGAGGGTAGCCAACAGACCTCAGACAGGTCAGAGAGTTAGGGAAATGTCTACCTCTAGCCTGTAAGGGTTTCCCCCACTGGAATGGGTAGATAAGAACAATTTATTCCAATTGCCATGAAGGCAGATGGAGCAGGTCCTTGGAGTGCCTGCAACTTGGTCACACACATTGAAGGTTTTCCATGGCATCCTGGGCCATTGTCAACTATCCTGACTTCTGTCCTGCTGCCTGACTTCAATGACTCTGGAAGAGAGAATGAAGCTACTGCCTGTGTATAATTCTGCCTCACTTAAACCCAATTCATGCTAAAGTCAAAGTATCACCCTGTGATGTTGCTGGTCCTCTTTGAAAATGAAGGATGAACAACAACAGTTTATGAATGTCCTTCCTAAAAAGAAACACTCTCCAGAATTCAACACAATAACCTATGGTCTTCTCAGGGCAAAGTGCATGAAAACAGTCTCCTCTTTCTTTCTATGGCTCTGTTTATATAGTTACAACCCAAGATGACAGTCAACTAATATTTGTTAAGCTTCTAATATATTTCATGCATTGTGTGAAGTTCTAAGGCTATGAAAAAAAGCAAAAAGGAAATAGTCTCTGTTGTCAAGGAGCTCACAGTCTAATGGGGGAGACAACATGGAAATACCCATGTACAAAAAAGACATAGCTAGGATAAAATGAAAAGTAGTCTCAGAACGAAGACATCAAGATTAAGGAGGCTGGGAAAGGCTTCTTGCAGAAGGTAGGAGTTTAGCTGAGACCTGCAGGAACTCAGGGAAGCCAAGAGGAGGAGATAAGAAGAGAGAGTTTTCTGAGCTTGGGAGACAGCCAGTGAAAATGTGTAGAGCCAAGAAATGGGACATAGGTCTCAATTCAAGCCTAAGCGAGGATTCATTAGAATGCATGGAGACAAGGGATGGAATGCTAAGTTCAGGAAAAAGCCAATAGTTCAATAGAGTGCAAAAGAGGGAGTAAAAAGAAGTAAGACTGGAAAAGTAACTTGGGCCAGGTGGTGCAAGGTTTTAACTGCAGGGGAATGAAGTGGTCGAACTATGCCTTTGGTAGGATATAGTGGTACCTTGAAACACAAGTTTAATATGTTCCATGGCCAAACTCATAACTCAGTTTGCTCATATGTCAAATTGAATTTCCCCATTTAAATGAATGGAAATGCAATTAACCCATTCTGGCCCTCCCAAAAAACATGAATTTTTTGTTTTATATATATGTTTTTAAATACAAAAAATGTACTTTATAAATAACAAATAAATATATTTATAGATAATAAGAAAGAACATAAAGAAATAAACTTGCTTATGAAATGTTATTTTCCTTCAAGGTCAGGCAAAGATGCTGGCATAGAAGATTTTGATTTCATGCGGTTTCACTTAATATAATTTACTTTCTACACACCTAATGCTACATTTAAATGCAAAATTGACGTTACACATTACTCGTGATATGTAACTTAATTGCTAAATGTAATTGCTACTTTTTACTTTACTTAATTATCATCTTTTTCTTCATTGAATTTTGGCCATTTTGCCACACCTTTCCTTGATTTCACTTACAGGCTGTTTCAACAAAAACCTTTCCACAGAAGTTTGTTTCTTCTTCCCTTTCAGAATGTTTCGATAATGTGTGAAACAAGTGTCATCACACATCTCCAATGCACGACCTGTTTCAACTTTTTCTGAGTATGTCTTTCAATAAACTGTTTCATTTTTTCCCCAAATCTTCAACATTTCCTTAATTTCACTTGTACTGATCACCTCACCCACCTCGGGCTCCTCCCCACAAATTTCCTGCAAAAGCTCTGTATGCTGCTGCTGTTGTAACTCCTTCAGTTCTTCCTTCGTCAGGACCCATGGTTATACATTAAGAAATTTGTCCAAAAAACTGATAATAAAGACAAAAACAAAGAAGAAAGCAAAAGCGGTTAAATACAGATGCTCGCGAGGTCAGATAAACACTGAACTAAATGGGACAGTCTGGTGTAACTTGTGAAGCTGAAAATTTGGCAGGGTATCTAGTGGAGGGTGGCAGAAGCTCATGATTCAAATATCCACTCGTGACTTAAAGCCCCAAATCCCAATCCTGACTGCTCGTATCTCAGATTGCTCGTGATTTCAGACGCTCGTGTATCCAGGTACCACTGTATTTTGGTAGCTCTGTGAAGGATAGATAGAAGAAGAAAGATTGGAGGAAGAGAAACCATTTAGAAGACTATTACAATAGTTTATGTAAGAACTGATGAAAGTTTGAATTAGGAACTTTATCCATTGAAATCTCTTCATTTAAGGCTGAGCTTACATATGCCCTTCTTCATTAAAGCTCCCTTGTTCCCTTTAGCTAGAAGCCATGTCTAATGATGAATCTCTCGTAGCTTTCTTACCTCTCTTAAGAATTTAACTCATTCTGTCTTGTGTTGGTCACTTGAGTACACTTCTGTTAGACTTCAAGGGGCAGGGAATATGTTATTTTTTCCACCCTTATTAAGCCCTGTGACTGCCACAAGATAAGTATTTAATGTGATTTGAACTGATGTAGTCAAGAGAACAGGACTACATAAAACAACAGAAGCTAGGTATTTGCAAGTTTGCTATGATCACTGTAATATCACAATCATTTTGTCACAGGTTGTACTTTGTAACTGGCCAATGAAGGCCCATTCCCAAGAGGATGCTTTCTAGACTTTGCCCACAGATATTAACCTACCATCTGGAAGTGAAACATGGCAGTGAATGGACTTCCGAGCAAAAGTAGCTATTTTGTGACTATTTTATTATTGTTGTTGAGCTTTTTAGTTGTATTGGACTCATCATGGCCCTATGTGGGGTTTTCTTGGCAAAGATACTGGAATGGTTTGCCATTTCCTTCTCTATCCCATTTTATAGATGAGGAAACTGAGACAAACAGGGTTAAGTGACTTGCCTTGTGTCTGAGGCCAGATTTGTATTCAGGAAGAGACCCTGTACTCTATCCACTGGGCACCTGCCTGCCCCAATCATGTGAGCCTTTCTGTTTACTGAATGATGAAAATTGCCTTATGATTAACTTTTCAGTCAAAGAAAGACACTAGCCTGCTAATTCAGCTTTCATTCTTGCTGGCCAGAGGGCTTCAGGATGACTTTTTGAGCTCTTGGGATGGTGAGAGGGAAGAGAAGAAAAGAAAGGAGGGTGTCTTTCCCCCTCATGGGCTGGTTCTGTGGTCTTCAATTCAATAAACATTTTTTTAAGCACCTGCTAGATACCAGGTCCAGGGCTTAATGCTGAGGAATAACAAAAAAGGCAAAAAAATAGTTCCTGCCCTCAGGGAGTTCAGAATCCAAATGGAGGAGACAACATGCGAACAAATATATATGAAGCAAACTAAATGCAGGATAGATAGGAAAAAAGAGGGAAGAGGGGTTAGGGAAGCTTCTTAAAGAAAGTGGGATTTGAGTTGGAATTTAAAAAAAAGCCAGAGGGAAAAAGTAAGAAGCCAGAAAGGTTGGTAGTCCGAGTAGAGGAGGGAGAGCATCCCAGGCCCAGAAGAAAGCCACAGAAAATGCTAGGCACACCTGTGTCTGGGAGAGAGCTACCTCCTATTTGCGTCTTCTTTTTGGTACAGAGTTTTGTGAGATCTTAAAAAAAGGCAAAAGAGCCAGTAGAGGCCCAGCAACCAAGGCCAGAAAGAATCAGCCCCAAGGCATGACCTGCTTGATTTACCCCCACAATGAATGTATCCAGCAGCCGAGATAGTCGACTCATTGATGGCACCCCTGGAAATGAATTTGTGGTGAAAATGTTGGTAATAGTTGGTTTAAAATGGAGCCCTTCTCCATAGGGACCAAGGCAATAGAGGGGGAAATGTGCCCTTGTTTGGGGGGGTGTTTTTATACTTTGGTTCTTGTTATGTCTTTTCAGTGAATATCTCTTTGAAAAAGCTAATTTGTGTTCAATGGTTTATTGAAATTGGGGCAGAAATCACTGGCAGTTAATATTGGAGGAAATGCATCAGGGAGGACCTGAGCTAAGATATTTGGGAGAAACCCAGTGACTCACAGGGGTACCCCTAGAATTCCAAGGATGGGAGGGGAGACGCAGCCATCTACACTCTGGGAAGTTGACTAACTAGTCCCTGTGTGGATTGGAATATTATTTTAGAGCCTCTTTTGGCTATGTGAGAATAAGCTTCTAAGTTCCTGAAGTGGTGAGTTGGACACTGCTGTGCGAGGGGAAGCTAGCACCGAATTACTTTTCCCCCTTTGGAGTCACATATTTCACAGTATTTGATGTTCTCTCACCAGATTTTCTAAAAAAGTATCAGTTCTTTAATCAATCATTCAAAAAGTCCTTTTTAAGCTGCTTCTATATGTCAGGTACTGTGCTAGACTCTGGGGATAGAAAGTATCAAAAGCATCTCCTTCTTAAGCTGGAGACAATGTAGGTGGATAGGTACAGGGATAGACACGAATTCATGGGAACTCCCTCATGAGGAAACTGTCTATCAATGCAAGTCTGTGCCTTCTCTGAAACTTATGATCTGAGTGAGTTTCCTAGCATAAAGGTGTCAAATACAGCCCACTTGTGGCCTTGTGGCTGCAACACTCAAGTGGGACGGAGGTGGACTAAAATGTAATTGGAAAATATTTAACAAAATATATATAGAACACAGATAATGTTAGTATGTCAGCTAGTTCTCTGAGTCATGTTTGATCTTTGTGACTCCACTTGGAATTTTCTTGGCAAAGATACCACAGCGGTTTACCATTTCCTTTTCCAGCTTATTTTGAAGATGAGAAAACTGAGACAAACAATTAAGTGACTTGTTCAAGATCATTAGTCTGCAGCTGGATTTGAACTCAAGCGTCCCTCACTCCAGACCCTGAGCTATTCCCTGTAACATCTAGCCTCAGCTTAGTAGCCCCCATTTCCATGCCTCTAGCCTAAAACATTGAGAGTGACTTGTTCAGGATCACACACATTTCATATATGCCAAGGGTGGGACTTGAACTTGGGTTTTTTAAGGCCAACTCTCTCTATTCACTGTACTGTGCTGCCTGATTGCCTCTCAACAAACAGAAAGAATTCAGAACTATACAAGAAGGTTTAGATGAACTGATGCAGAGTGAGTTGTCAAGAACATAGGTACAATGACTATAAAAATGAAAATAGAATGATCATAAAACTGAAAAGACGTGTAATAACAACTATATTTGGCCTCAGAAAAGAGTTGAGAAAATAAACCAACCTTCCTTTGTTGCAGAGGCTAAGGGTGGGAATATTGCATATCATGTCAAGAATGTTGGTTCACGTACAAGTTAGTTTTACTGAACTGGTTTTTTTTTTAATCTTCATTTATCTTTGCCACAAGAGGTGGTTTGGTAGAGAAGGAGGAGGAGGATATATTTGGCAACGAGAAATATAAAAACAAGATGTCAATAGAAGTAAGATTTTAAAAAAAGTTTGGAATAGAAATGTGATGAAAATGTGATTTATCACTTGTTTATTTGGGTATATGATTTGATGTTTTAGTTTTACAAGATTATTTTCTTATAAAAATGAAAACTTTGGAAATATGTTTTGAGTGATAATACATGTATAATCCAGTGGAATTGCTTGTCAACTCTGCAAGGGGTGAAGGGAGAAGGGAGGGAGACAACATGAATTATGTAACTTTGGAAAACATGTGTAAATTTGTTATTGGAATAAAATAAAGATAAAATAAAAAAATAAAAAAATTAGAATAGCCACTATAAGTGGGACAATATCCACTAGGGATTTCTAAAAATTAATTATTTTGTTTGTGGCACTAAAGTTCCCAGCTATCTCCCTCTGTCTCTCCCCTATCTGAATTAAATAAGGCATCATTTGATAAGATATATGTATATATATATATATATATATATATATATATATGTGTGTGTGTGTGTGTGTGTATATATATATATATATGTATAACTATGACTTACTTGTTTCCATTTATCCTTTCTTTCTCTGAAGGTGGATATAGAAAAATCATTCTTCAAACAATATTTTTGATGCTACATATATGGTCTCTTGGTTCTGATCATTTTACTCTTCATAATTTCATGTAGATCTTTCCAAGTTTAAACAAATTAATCTGCTTGTTATTTTTAAAATTAATTAAGGACTTTCCATGTCAGAAGGAAGGCTCATTTGAGATTAGATAAAAAAAATTGTATTGGACCAGGTCAGCCCATGAGTAGGAGAGAAGATGGATTCCAAGAGGTAGAAAAGTTGGATTTCATTCCAGGCTTGGGGGACACCAGGCAAGGAGACAGGAGATGGAAGGTTGTGTGTGTGTAAGAGCAAGAGAAATAGTTTGGCTGGACATTAGCCTTCATGAATGGGAGTATTGTTTAATGGGACTGGAAAAGAAGTTTGGAGGCATGAAGCTGTGCCATGGGTTTTAAATGCCAGGAGAGTTTGTATTTGATCCCAGAGGTAATAGGGAGCCATTAGAATTTATTGACACAGACAGCTGAATAGTATACAGTGACAGCAAGATTATAAGATGGTCAACCATACATGACTTAGCTATTCTCATCAAAACAATGATCCAAGACAATTTCAAAGAATTCATGATACAAAATGGAATCCACCTCCAGAGGAAAAAAAATTGCTGGAGTCTGAATGCAGATTGAAAAACTTTATTTTTCTTGTTTATTTTTTTTGGCCTGTATTTTCTTTCACAATATGGCTAATATGGAAATATGTTTTACATGGCTACACATATATGACCTATATCAAATTCCTTGGCATCTAAGGAAGGAAGAGAGTGAAAGAAAGGAGGGATAGAATTTGGAACTCAAAATTTAAAAAAAAAACAAAGGTTAAAATTGTTTTTACAATTATTGTTTGCATGTAAATAAAATGTTTTTTAAAAGAACCTTGATATGATCAGAACTGTGCTTCATGTATATTACTTTGATAGTTATATGGAAGATCTATAAGGAAGGGAGAGTCCTGAGGCATTGAGGACAATCAGAAGGCTACTGAAGTAGTCCAAGTAAGAAGTCATCTTGCTGTAGTGTTCAAGTATTGCAGTTATAACCAATTCTTCATGACCCCACTTGGGTTTTTTTTGGCAAAGATACTGTTATATTCATAATCTGGGAAGTGATGAATGCCACCTTGAATGACAGGGAAGGCAGTTGGAAGACACAGAATGTTCCCAGGTGCCGTGAGCCAGGGGCAAACATCGGTTGGTATATATACTCCTGACAGCCACTTTGAAAGGGTCTCTCTGGGTCTCTGGAGGTCTCTGGACAGGAGTCTCTGGACTGGGAAATCTCTGAGTGGGTGGTGAAGGGAGGCAGGGAGGTCTATGAAGAGGAGGTTAGGAATAGATCTGAATATTTCCTGAAAGACTGGGAGAGCTAGTGCATCACCAAACACTGGTAGTGAGAAAGCTGAGAGAATAAGATCACCAACACAGCTGCATCAATAGCACACCCTATACTCTGGCTTGGCTGTGGCCTGGCTGGGCCAGAGGTAGTGGAGAGAGTAAATCTCCAGTTTCCACCTGATTAATAGCCTCCAGTCCTGATTGTCAACTAGTTTATAGATAATAGATTGATAGGGTCTCCAATCCCCAATCCTTGCCTGTTTATCCTTTCCCTGATTATAGATAAAGAAAGTTCAACAAGTACCTTCCTGAGTGGTCCTTATATCATGACTCTTGGGGAGGGAGTCAAATGCAGTCAGATACCAAATGTCATCCAAGGCAAATCAACAACCCAATAATAATCTATCCAACCCCAGGTTGGACCCGGAAAGGTTCCCCATCTATTTAACCTCTCAAGGGTCCTTCTTGGACAACTGTTAGAGAGAAAGGGATACATCAACATCATTGTACATCTATACATCTCCCTAGGGCCCTTTTGTTTATAACAATACTAGGAATGGTTTTCCATTTCCTTCTCCAGCTCATTTTACAGATAAAGAAATAAAGGCAAACAGAGTTAAGTGACTTGCCCAGGGTCATACAGGTATTCTGTGGTCAAATTTGAATTCTGAAAGATGAATCTTCCTGGCTTCAGGACCAATACTATCCACTATGCTACCTAGTTGCCCAAGTAAGAATCCTTCAGGCCTTAAAACTAGGGAGATGGCTGAGTGAGTGAAGAGAAGATAATAGATATTAGAGGTACATGTGTTATGAAGGTAGAATGGACAAGCTCCATAACTGACTGGATATATTTTATCAACAGAGATATGTGATGCATCTTTAATGCATGGGAAAGGACATTGGATTTGAAATTAAATTTGAAATCCTAATCACAGATCAACAGGCATCATATTCACTGTCCTACTAATGGCTATCAGTTTTCCCCTCAAAGACCTCCAGTAATGGACAACCTATTACTTCCAGAGACTTCCAGAGACATCTACTGATGGACAGCTCTAATTGCTAGGATGTCTTTTCTAAGGCTGAGCCCAAATCTACTCCTCTTCTCTTTCTACCTTGCACTTATTCTGCCCTCTGGAGACACACTGAACAAGTCCATTCCCTCCTCTATGTTTTTGTCTGAAAGGCCCTTTGACAAGTTGAAGATAGCCATCCTGTCTTATCCCTACCTAATTTCCTCCAATCTAAGATAAACATATCTAGTTCCTTCAATTGATACTTCAGTGGCATGGTTTCTATTCTATCATTGTCCCTGCTGCCCTCCTCAGAATGCACTCCCACTGGTCCATTTCCTTCCTAGAAAGTATTTGCTCCAACAGAATACAATACTGAGGGTCCTTGTTATCAGTGTATCCAAGTCTCTGTGGTTAAAAGAGATTGTGTCTAGTTTTTGTTTTGAGAGGCATTTGATTCCATTGGTGTAGGGAACTTCCAATGAGGAAACTCCCTTTCTCACAATTTTTCCAGTTTTGCCAGGCCAAAGCAATCTGGTTTGATAAGATCAGAGTTTCAGGGTTCTATAGGGTGAACCTACATCCTGCCCAAGCTAGGAGGTTAGCATGGTAGGAGAAAAAGGGGAAGTGTGTGTGTGTGTGTGTGTGTGTGTGTGTGTGTGTGTGTGTCTGGTGTCCTAATCTTGTACCTACCCCCTTCTCTCCCCTTACTATTCTTTTCCCCCAGTGACTTCTGGGTCTTCCTGTTCATCACTCCCTGTTTGTCTTCATTTCTGGCTGTGTGAAACCTCCTGCTGGCTCTAGGATTGATTGTTCACATGTAGGTACCACACCATTTCCTTCTATCTCAGTGAATTCAGCTGCTGTCCATTCTGTTCTCAAGGTTTCATTCTTTGGCTCTATTTGCTGGGAGCCAGACTTTAAGGCCCTTCAGGCACTAACATTTTTATTCCATAAGTATTTGCTTTTGATGCTCATGTATCAACATCAGAGCATCAGAGCTTTGCTCTATCCATATAGTTTTCTTTGAGCATTGAATGTTCAAAGGAACCTGGAAGGTAGAAAATAGCCAAGTTAAGAAGATACATCCCAGTTAATTGTTATCTACCTGCATTTACAGTTCTGACATTATATATATATATATATATATATATATATATATATATATGTTAGATAGGGAGCCTGCAGTAGATGCATCACATATGTCCTCTTGGTAAGCAATTATCATCAGGGAAAATATTTTGAAAGATATTATGGTCCCAAGTGAAATAAAAGTCTATTTACACAGAAGTTCTGTAAATTAGGTTGCACCATGAAGATTCCCCCCCAACCCCAGGCAGTTCTTGAAAGAACCATCCTTTTCATCATGGCAAAACCATCCTGAGGTTTCATTTGTAACTCTAATTCTCTCCCCATGATGTAACACATTAAGATTTTCAATCCTGAGTGAAATCAATAAAAATGGCATATGTTTTGACTGAACTACATATGGAAAACTGATGTTTAGACATGCTTTCATAGGAACAAAGCAAGGCTGATACCAAAGAATTGTTCTTGTAACTACCTCCCACTTGACAAAGGCTCCTGGGTACAAAAAGCATCTTTATCTCTGACTCTCAGTAGAGAGCTAGGCACACAGTGTCTGAGGACACAATGGAGTGACGAAGGCTGCCTAAGGCCTGATCCTGCACACATACTCCTCCCCTCTCAGTTTAGGTGCCTTATTCCAGGCACAGGGGAGTGGGCAAGACAGTAGGGCAGAATTCTGTGTTCCCTTCCATTAGAGAAAAGAGGAGAAAGCAGTTACGGGATCTACCAAGGGAAAAAAAAATCAATGTTCCTACAATCTGCAAAGAAATCCCAACCTGCTGACCAAATCCTTTCCAGAGGGTCCAGTTCCATGCATCAGTGAGAAGAAACTCATACCTATTACTTAGCTTTAAGTATTCAGTTAATACCCTTTATCTCTTCCATCTATGTTTTTTCTTCTACTTTTTTGATATTTCTATGTTAGAAAAATTTTTTTCCATCCTAAATATGCCTGTTGGCAATTTCTAGCAATTGCTTTCCTATCTTAGATATTTACTAGTCATGAGAAAATCAATTAATCTCTCTCAGACTCCATTTCCTTATCTGCAAATACCCTTTGGGATCCCTTTTAACTGTATGAGCCTAGGATCCCAAGATCTTCTATATCTAGGATCCCAAGATGAACATGCAGCCTGCAGGCCATATATGTTGTTCAGTTGTGTCTGACTCTTCATGATCCCATTTGGGGTTTTCTTAGCATAGATATTGGACAGGTTTGCCATTTCCTTTTCTGGCTCATGTTACAGAATAAGGAAACAGAGACAAATAGGGTGAAGAGACTTTGCCTAGGGTCACACACCTAGTAAGTATTTAAGGTCAGACTTGAACTCAAAGGTAAGTCTTTTGAACTCCAGGCCTGGCACTCTAACCACTGACCACCCTAGGAGTCCTGCTGGCTACATGAGGCCCACAATTCTGGAAACAGATAAAAATATAAGAGGGAAATGTTTTTTAAAAATAGATAAAAATATAATAAAACAGAGTTAATGTTAATATGTGGTTTCCTTAGTCAATATGTAGCCTACAGGGATCTTTAGGTATATGTTTATAGACCTCTATTTCTATTTGAGTTTGACATTATTCTACATGACAGTCCTTCAAAAACTTATGAGAGATTTACAGTTCTTAACTTTTCCCCCTACACATTCTGCCTCTAAGATCAAGGATTTTCTTGTTCAGAGACAGGTTTTTTCATGTTGCTGTTTTTTGCTTCTCTTCTTCCAAATTGTCCTTTCCTTCCATATATTTACATTACCAATCTTGTGTTCCTTTTGTGGGACTTGTCACTGTGCATTCATATTTTTTATTCTGCTAATTATTTCTTCTGTGCAGGCTGCAAATTCTGTTCTCACAATTCTTATTTTACCTATGGTCTCATCTTCTCTTAAAAATCCCCAGGGTCCTCTGCTTCATTAGCTGTTGAATCATTTTCCTTTGTTTTAAAATAATTATTCATAAATCTTTGAACTTTTTTTTATTAGTTCTGTAATGCATATTTCCTTTTCCCTGATACTACCTGCCTTGCTAGTTTATCTGCTTGTGTTTAAAGTCCGAGTTTTCTTTATCCTGATGTCTTTAATATCAGCTCCTTTCCCTTATTTTTTCCTATTGCTCACTTCCTGACTCCCTCTTCTTTGATGGCTATTTCCTTTGGGGGCTGGATCTCAAAATGGTTCAGCCTTCTCTGATACGGGGCAATTCAAAGTTTGCCAGTTTAGATTCTTGCTCCAAATGACTTCAGGGGTTTGGGGAAGAAAGGATAGGACTGACCACAGATAGATACCAGACTTTCTCTCAGGCTTAGAAGAATATCACATAGCCCACTGCATTTACATCCTGCTCCCTGTTTCTTCTAATCTTTAGTTTTCTGACCCATAGGCGCCATCACACTGTTATTACAAGCTGGGTAAATGTCTATTTGGAGTAGGGCACTGGGAGAACTAGGAAATGTTGGGGTGTAGAGTTTGGTTCTGTAATAAGCAGGGATCTCTGTCTTGCCCCCCATTCCCCTTTCTTCTTTTGTTCTGGCTGAATTTTTTTTTAGATTCAGAATCTTACCACATGGGTATCATAGCCTGAGAAAATATGTGCTATTTTGATCTCTAAGGCAGGAGGGAAACAGGACGAAAGGGGTATGGATTGAGTTCTGCGGCAAGTGTGTGGGCCAATTTGTGCTGATACCTTAGAGGGAGATCCTGTTGAGTCTTCAAGCTGGATGGGTGCTTGTTAGATGTTGGGGAATACTGGCCCTTTCTTCTGTTAGTTCATCAAGTTTTTTACCTTGTTTGGGTACTTGGTGTCCTAAACTGTGGAAATGGTTGGAATTACTTTCTCTCTGGTACTTAATTTTTATTTTGGAGTGGTTTGAAAGATTTGGAGGATCAGAGAAAAAATTTAGTCTTCATGTTGGTATTTGAAGACATGCATCATGTCTTCATCTATTTCTCCTTTAAGACTTTACTTCTATATATATAAACATTTCCATTTCCCTCAAATGACCTTCATATGGCATGATCCTGAAGCCCTTCCCCATCATAACTGCCTGCCTCTGGACATCTTCCAGCTTATTATTATTCTTCCTAAAATTGTGGTGGCTAAAACTGAACACTATTCAAGATACAATTTGATCAGGGAAATATCATCTTGTAAGTCAAAGACATTATGCTATTAATGTAGCCTAGTATAAACTTTTTTGGCTGCCAATGCATTACTCATATTAAGGTTGCTTTCCCTAAACTTAAAAAATATTATTCCTTTTTATATAGTTTATTAATTACTGAATTGATTCCTTTCCTCTTGTCAAGCAAACTTATCTTTAAAAGAAAAAGCTAAAAAGTGAAAAGTAATTTGGCAAAATCAATCAATATACTGACAGTATATACAATATTCTATACCTATATTTCTCAACCTTTGCAATTAAAGGAGGGAATTACATTATTCCTTATCTTTTTCAGACATGCTGTTATTTAGCCTTGTCTCTGACCTCTTGTAGTTATGAATTAGGTTTTTTTGAGTCCAAGTTTAAAATTTTACAAATTACATTTTATCTTAGAGGATGTTCCTCCAAATAACTTGGAAATAGAAAATTTCTTGCTTTACTTGGCTTTTCTCTCTAGTCCTTATCATCCTCATAGCTACTTAATTGAGCAAAGCAGCCCCTGAAAATGTTCCAACAATGTAGTTGGTGTTTAAAATGTTTCAATCCTTCATGTCAAAAAAAAAAAAGTTTGAAAAAATGTACTTAATGTACCTTCAAGGAAATGGCAGTTGTTGCATTTTGTTTCCATTCTCAGAAGACCAAAAAAGTGAGAAATATTTTTTAAAAATCTTGTTACAGGGTATGACATGGCCCACATGTAAGCCACCCTGTTTTCCTGTATAATAGATTGATTATTAAGGACCCACATACTTGTCAGATGGAGCATAACCAAAGGGAAGTAGTTTTCTCCAGCCTGCTAACCAAGAGGCAATCGTCCCCGCACTTGGTTCCTGCTCACTAATGTGACTCATTACTATATTAATGGTTCCTTTAGCAGCATGATGAAGGAATCTCCCAGATTTTTTATTAAGGTTGCTAAGAAATGAGATAAGGAGGAGATCCTACACAGTGGAGTGGCCTACACCAAATTTGAGGATGATTTATCTTTTAACATTAAGAAGATTGCTTTTATTCTATTATATTACATATTTCCCTGGGAAGACAGAACTATAAAATGAATACTGTTAAGAAGTAGATGTTAGCACTTTGAAGGCAGGGCTCCCGTTTCAATTCTTTTTTTTATTTCTACCATATTGTAAGCCTTTATTAAATGCTTATTGAATAAATAAATGAATGAATGAATAGCAGGTCGATTCTCTCAAAGTAATTAGGACAGCATATGTGTAAATAATTCCCTTACTGGTTATATTTGGAGATGGATTTCCTGGGCAGTGAATTGCAGTGAAAAGAGACTTTGATTTGGAGTCCTGTGTTTAAACCAGTGATTCCCAAAGTGGGCGCCACCACCCCCTGGTGGGTGCTGCAGCAATCCAGGAGGGTGGTGATGGCCACAGGTGCATTTATCTTTCCTATTAATTGCTATTAAAATAAAAAAAATAATTTCCAGGGGGCTAAGTAATATTTTTTCTGGAAAGGGGGCGGTAGGCTAAAAAAGTTTGGGAACCACTGGTTTAAACCTTGGTTTGAGTCCTAGCACTGCTACTTATTACCCAAGTGGTATTGGGTAAACCACTTTGATGTCCCTGGACATCAATTTCCTCATCTTAAATGAATGTTTAGATTAGGTGAGCTTTAAAGCAGCTTTTAGCTTCAAATCTTTTTTTCCCTCCAAGTTGGAGGCTCTCATTGACAGCTGCCACTGTCATCAGTGATCTGTTGTTAGCCAGTGACATCATGGGTGAATTGTTTTTAAGTGAGGCAGAGTTGCACAAAGTTAGCCTCACTCTTTCTTCCAGAGTCATCCAAGTCCAGACAACTGGTGATGGCCCAGGATGCAGTGGATGCCCTTTGCATCTCTGATGTCTCACTCAGCTCTGAGCATTGCATGATGCCTATTTCAGGAACCTTCAAGGCCACTGGAACAAATTGTTCTTATCTGCCCATTCTGCCAGAGAAGTCTTCAGATGCGTGGGGTGGACAACCCCCTAACTCACCACCAGGTTTCAAGCCTGCTCGTTACCCTCAACTTGGCTTCGCCTGCTGAGATGGTTTTACTGGAGTGTGGCCACTGCCCAGGCTCCAGCTTCTTGGAGCGACAGGTAAGAGCTGGGTGAAAGGTAGATGCCAAAGCCCTGAAAAGGGACTGGCAAGCCCTCCCACCAGAGGTGTTAGTCCTCCCTGAGCATCAGCGATATAAGGAATGGATGTAGGAATGGGTCCTCTATTAACCATAGAAAGCATGTTTTATTCTCTAGGATTATAGGACTTTGACCCAGAAGAAACTTGGAGATCATTTAATTTAAAGCCACAAAGCTAGTTGGTGTTAAAGGCAGAACTGGAACCTAGATCCTCTGATTCCTGGTCTGGTGTTTTTAATCCTGGACCAAACTACCTGGTATCTCTCCAAAGCAGCTCTTGTAGGCTGAGGGCTATTGCAAGGGTGAAAAGAGACGTTCCACTTCTTGAATGTTTGAAAAAAGTTCACATAAAGTATTCAGCTTCTCCAAATTATATGGCTTAGCCAAAGAGTCAAAGGATAAGGGCTCAGATTTCAGGTATGTTGCTTTCTATAAGCATTCCATAGCTTCTCTTCCTTCCAAAACTGTTCTCTCTTCCATCCAGGATCCTCCCAGGCACTCGGCTTTGCAAGTGAATGCAAGATGGTGCATGGAGAACATGGTGGATTTGAACATAGGGGATCTGGGTTCAAACACCTACTCTGCTGCTTATTCCTTCTGTGACTTGGACAAGTCCGTGAATCTTAGTTTCTCAGTTGTACAATAAAGAGGTTAGACTAGATGACTTTGAGATTCCTTTTTGCTCTACATCTAGGGACTTATTTCCTTTGATCTTGGAGTTATCACTGATGCTAAATCATGTCATAATTAATTTCACGTCTTTTGAATCCATCCCCATCATTTCACTTCCACAGACACACTCTTCATGCCTCTTGCCTGGACACTGGACCTATAACTGTTTCCAGATCTCCATTCTTGCTCCTCCATCTGTCACACTGCTGCTACCCCAGTGGTATTTCTAAAATGCAGATCTGATCATGTTACTCCCTTGCCCAAGAAGCTTTTGTGTTGTTCACTTGTTTTCAGTTATATCCAACTCCCTGAGACATGACTCCTCCATTTGAGGTTTTCTTAGCAAAGATACTGGAGTGGTTTGCCATTTCCTTCTCCAGCTCATTTTACAGATGAGGAAACTAAGGCAAATAGGGCTAAGTGACTTGCCCAGGATCACACAGCTGCTAGGAAGTGTCTGAAGGCAGATTTGAACTCAGGAGATGAATCTACGTGACGCCAGGCCCCAAGCTGTATCCATTATGCCATGTAGCCACCAAGGCCAAGAAGCATAGAGGCTTCCTTTAGCCTCTGGGATCAAATATAAACTCTATTTTTTAGCCTGATTTTACATTCTTCTGCACACATTCACTCTATATTCTGGACAAATGAGTACAATGGCTTTTCCTACATGTGATGTTCTTTCTCCTTCCCATGTGCCTTGTAGGTTCTCCCTCTTTGCTGTAAGATTCTCCTTTCTCACTCCCATTTCAAAGAGTGAGCAGTTTCTTGTAAAATGTAGACTGGATGCTCCCTCATACAGAAGGTCTCTCAGTCTCTCCAGTTGTTGGTGTTTTTTCTTTAAGATTTTTCTTTGTAAATACTTCCCCCCCCCCTCCAATGTGAGTTCCTTGTGGGCTTGGGGCTGTTTTTTTTTTCTTTTTGGAGATGGGGTAGGGATGGGGGTGGTTAGCATATTCCAGGATCTACCATAGTGGCAGGTTCTCAAAAATTTCTTGTTGAATCAAATGAAATGACTACCTGTGTGATCTTAGGCAAGTCATTACCTACCCAAGTTCACACAAGTAATTCAACTCTGAGCTCCAGTTTATTCAACTACAAGTGAGGGAAATTGGACTAGATGATTTTTAAGGGCCAACTCTAAACCCATGAATTAGGATCCTTCATATCATCTAATTATAATAACAATAGCTAACATTTATAATAATATAATAATAATAACATAACTGGAGAAGGAAATGGCAAACCACTTTAGCCACTTTGCCAA
Source organism: Gracilinanus agilis (assembly GCF_016433145.1). Classification (NCBI taxonomy): domain Eukaryota; kingdom Metazoa; phylum Chordata; class Mammalia; order Didelphimorphia; family Didelphidae; genus Gracilinanus; species Gracilinanus agilis. The sequence continues at coordinate 594,695,626 of NC_058130.1, forward strand.
GAAAATCCCAAATGGGGTCACAAAGAGTCAAGAATGACTGAAAAAAACTGAATGATAATATATAGATTTTACTATGTGCCAAATACTGTTCTAAGTATTTTATATTTAATATTTCATATCTTTACAACTCTGGGAGATGGATGTTATCATCACCCCCATTTTATACCTGGAAAAACTGAGGCAAATGGGGGTTGACTTATCTAAAGCTACACAGAGAGTAAGTGCCTCAGACTTCACGTAGCTGCCCCAAATATAATGGATTATGGATTAAGAGCTAGAAGGAACCTCAGATGATGTCTAGTCCCTCATTTTTCAGATGAAAAAACTGAAATCTCCAGCAGAGATGGAATTGGCCCAAAATTTACCCAGCATTTTTAGATTAGATTAATTAGAAATTTTAGATTTTCTATAGTTAGTAATAATCACTGTAGTCAGTAAAGAACAACAGTGAGAAGCAAAATAACTAAGTTTACATATTTAGCAGGAGGGCCAGGATTCATCCTGAGCCCATGCCCAGAACAGCCTTCATTACCCATCCCGGATCTTAAATGACACGACAAATCAAATTTTACTTTTTTTTTTTTTTGGTCAAGTTAGGAGCATTTACTATAGTACCAAAGATAGATTTTATGTTTTCTCAAAGGGCACACAATAGATTGAAATATGGTGTTAAACAGAGGGTAGAACATGAATATACAATTATTCTCAAAGAAGAAATGAGTCTGCCTTTTGGATTATATTCACTGGTTTCCTTTAAAATATAATCAAACAACAAATCACTTGTTTTTTAAAAAACAAAACAACTCAATCATTTTTACTTTAGAAAAACAATCATCATATCCTGTAAAGATCAAAAGTGAGAAGTGAGGATACTTTATAAAGGGTTCCCCACCCCCAAAAAGTCACAGACTGTACCCTACTTTTAAAGTAACCCAACATGAAAATCTCTCTTTGCAGAAGTTAGGAAATGATTCTTCGCTTTTCAAAGTATCCCCACAAGGTTATTAAAATAGAAAATGCCCCAAGTGCATTGAAAATAGAAATCTAATTACAAAAGATTTAAATTGAACATTTAAAGTAATATTCTAATAGGGCAAAATGAGGCATAGCTCTATGCAGATGCCTAATGATGAAATCAAGATCATGCCTTGGCAGTGTGACTAACACAAAAGGACAAGTGACGAGGTACATTAAAAAAAAAAAAGGTTTAATAAAGCTTCAACATTTTTCAGATATAAAGAAATGTCTGGAATCACTCATAATATATTTAGTCTCAAAACTGAGGCCACAGAGATTTTAAAATGTAGACCGTCTATGCATCTTGCTAAAAATAATCCAAAGGATTTAATTTTTAAAAATAAGAGATTTATAGACAAAACAGTACTGAGTTCTGCGTCAGATAGCCAATGGATTTAGCTCAAAGCCAAGCAGTGCCGCCCTTTGTGGACGAAGGGGAGGCAGGAGGCTTGGGTACAAGCGCTGCCCTTCAAGCAGACACGGTCATGTTTCCAAAGAAGCTTTTCATTAGAAATGGATTCCTCTCCACAGATTCTCTGTTGAGTCGTGTGTTCTATGGCTGCATTTTCATAAAAAAAGCAATGAGAAGGGCGAGCAGAGCCAAGGCCAGCGACAACGTCTTCAGTCCGCCGTCCGGCAGCATACGGGGCATCCAGAAGCCTGTCCCGGGCCCTGCTCCCAGGCCCTTCACAGACACGGGGGCTTCCGTCCGGGTGCCGTTCTCGAGCACGTGTCGGAACTCCTGCGCAGAAACAAGAGAGTTTTAATAAACACAGTCTCTGCTCTGGCTCCCACACTGAGGGGTGCTTCATCCGCAAGAGCGTACTTCCAGCATCTACACCAACGACGGCTCCCTTTGGTCATCACCCTGTACTCTGGGCGCTAAGGTTTGAATCTGGAACATGAGGCATTTTTGCTGTGACTGAAAAACAGTGTACCCCAAAATATTTATCAGGGCACTTAAAAACAAATTTTAAACCCTTGCCTTCTGTCTTGGAATTGATACTGTATATTGGTTCTAAGGCAAAAGAACATAAGGGCTAGAAACTGCAGTTAGGTGACTTGCAGGTCACACAGGTAGGAAGTGTCCGAGGCCATATTTGAACCCAGGATCTCCTGTCTCTAGCCCTGGCTCTCCATTCACAGAGCCAATTAGTGCCTCCCAAAAAACTGGAAATATTTATTTTTCTTTTAAACTTTCACTTTCTTTCTTAGAATCAATACTAAGTACCTGTTCCAAGGTAGAAGAGTGGTAAGGGCTAGGCAATTGGGGGTAAGTGATTTGCCCAGGGTCACATAGTTAGGAAGTGTCTGAGGCCACATTTGAACCCAGGACCTCCTGTCTCTAGGCCTGGTGCTCTATCCACTGTGCTACCTAGCTGCCTTTATTGTGGCACTTTTTGAGATAGCTAAGTATTAGAAACAGTGTACACTCATTCATTGTAGGCATGGATAAATGAACTGTGGTACATGAATGTATTGGGCTATAAGAAATAATGTGTGTGATAAATGCTGAGAAGGATGGAAAGATCTATGTGAACTGATACAGAATGATGTAAGCAAAGTCAAGAAAACAATTTGCACAGTAGCCACACTAGTGTAAATGGAAAGAATAACTCTATACCAAAAAAACAAAAAACAAAAAACCCCAAAGCAAATGTAACAAATTAAAAAGATCAAACAAGACTTGAATGAAAAGATATGAGAAGACACCCCTAATTCACCCCTTTGTGTAAATGGGGGTCCACAGGGCTTACCCAATGCACATTTCTGGATTTTTTTTCAATGTATCAATCAGTTGTACTGTTTTTTTATTTTTCCTTTCTGAGGAAATACTAGTTGTCATATGGGATGGTTCCCTCAGGGGAGTTGGGGGGCAAGGATACTTGAGATAATGATGGTGGTTTAAGAAACAGAAAACATCAATAAAAACTTATTTAAAAATTTATGATTGTCTCTTCTAATCATTAGAAGCTTTTCTTGGCATCTAAGGCCCTCATTCCTTCCTCTCATATAAAATGCTTTGCTTCAGCTTAAGAGTTATTTTGTGTAGAATACAAAGATATTTTTAGGAGGCCACGCTATAGCAAATAAAAGCATTTCCAACCTAGCTTACTGTAAGAGCCTTCCTGCAAGCAAACCCTTCTTTTCCCCTCTGAAGTTCTGAAATCATTTTGAAGTAAGGAAAAATTAAAAAAGAAAAGAATTATACAGTAGATTGACCATAGTTTCTACCTAATTTATGACAGACATGATTCTAAAACCATGTGAGTCCATCTATATTTTATGTGCTGACCATGAGGTTAAAATCTGAAAATGGCTACCAAAAGTAAACTGTTGCCATCAAGAGAAAGGTGTCTATGGGGTAGGCTTCTTCTAGGGTTAGCTGAAGCAATATGCAACTTCAGTATTCCTCTCCTCTTGCCAAAAAGGTCTTGATTAAACTCAGTAATAATGATCATTCAATGACACTGAATTTCAAGAGTACAAATTAATATAATTGTTTCTGACCAAAGAATAAACTATAGACAGTTAACTTTGGATATTTCAATTGTTAGCATTATTATAACCCTGAGAAAAAAAATGGGTCAGCAAGCCTACTTTACCAATCTCAAAGGGGGTAAATACATAGTTATGACAAAGTGATATTTTCACAGAATTAATAAGGATTTAATGGATAGTTATTTAGAACTTCGATGAAAAAATAATGAGAGCTTAATATTTGTATTGTAAGTAATAAAAGATTAAGTGTAAAAAAAAAAGTAGAACTCTGGAAAAGGCATCACTAAATTTCAAAGAAAAACTAAGCCATGTGCAGCTATATAAAGGAAGGTAATTAGAAATGATCCCTAAGGTCCTTAAATGTTAACTATGGCAAATTCTTTCTAAAAATCAAGACTAATTTGCCTTTCTATCAATTCATAAGGTTTTACTTACTGAGACTTTTATTGCTCAATGAAAGCAAAGTTTCATTTCTGAGATGGCTCAGAATTCTGGAAAAATCAAACTTTATTCAAAAATGTCTTTCATTGATATACCTCTTTTGACATGGTGAAATGGGTCTTCCATATAATAGAATGGATTTATCTAGGGGTTCATTCATCACATTATGGTAGCATACTGTGAATACACATAATGCAGTAGGTAGTTAGTTTTAGGTTCCCTTACCATGTGCTAATTTTTCCACTTAAAAAGGGAATTTCATTGCTATCTTAATGAATTCCTAAAAACATTCACTTCCCAATTCCTAAGCTCATTGTCCTTAAATGGTAGATAAAGCTAATAAAGTAGAAAGGGGCCAGATTATTGTTTTCTCTTACATTCCCTGAGATTAGGGATCAAATTTCAACTTCATTTTCTTTAAAAAAAAAAACAAAAAACCAAAAACCCACTATAATGACCCAGCTTGTCTCCTATAGAATTGGAGGACTATGGATATGGAACACTGAATGTATTTGTTTGATGTTTTAGTTTTGTTAACTGGCTTCCTTCTTTTCCATTTCTCTTTTATTCTTTGTAATAAGGGATGGCATAAGGGATGGCTCAATGGGCATATGAAGAGTATATTCAAAAATGAAGGTGAGATTAAAAAAGCCAATTAAAATAAAATAAAATGTATAAGTCAATGTGTATTGATGATCTAGTCCCTTATTTCTTTCTTCTTTAATTAATATCATTATTCAGAGGAGGGAAAACAATACTTAAAATGGAGTCAATTTATAGTGATGAGGCACTAAACAGGACTTGCATTAGATATACTAACTTGTATCATAACACTGACAGAATAAGATCAATTGACCCTGCCATTTTAGCTTCTTTATACTTTGTAAATTATGACAGTATGAAAAATATGGTTTTAGTGTTTGTTCAGGAAAAATTATCTCATCAAATTCATAATGTAAAAATAATTGAAGAGTTGATGTCAGTTATTTTAAGGTAGATATATTATGTGGATTTAAATAAGCAAAACCATAATAATATAGTAAGCTCTGTTCTACTGATAGACATTAGAGGCAAGCCAAGCAAAGCTGCAGAATACATGTTACATCTATTCCACAGATGGGGGAATTATCCCCTGTGCATTGGGCCAGGTCACTCTACAGTTTAGGAATTGTAGAATGCCTTAGGAAATTGTTTTAGGATTAGGATTTCCTAAGACAATTGTAATTGTCTTAGGAAAAACAGGAACAAAACTACTTAGAAGTAACAATTTTTTGACCTGATCTTATACTGTGGAATAACTGCAAAAATGCATTGTTTACTCTTCTTTTGTTCTCTCTGTGTATTATCTCTGCTCTGAGGGGAAAACACTGGGACTGGGGGTCTGTGGGGAGTATAGGTCCTCTGAGTGGGGAAGAGTTCAAACAAGTAGAAATTGTGGCTGCTCTTGAGGGTAGCCTGAATGGATTAAAATGTAAATGGGAAATCTTTAACAAAAGAAATAAAAATGTGGTAAAACAGTTAATTGCATTTTTAACTAAGTCATAGATCCTTATGTATGATCTGGTAGCCTCTATTTCTATTATAGTTTGACATTACTGGTCTAAGGCTACTCATAGGCCCTTTGCCATTGAATTTTCCCAGGATTTTCCTTTACTAGTACATCTATTTTCCTTAGGCTTTAAAAATTAAAATTGGACCTTCAATTAAAATGGTAGGGAAAGACAGGGAAAGAGTGGCAATGTGAGCTTCAATAGATGCCACATACCCAATGCAATTAAAACGTGGGCTCAGAGTTCTCTACCATCCACTCTTACCTCCATCCACTCTTAGGTGAACCATTACCACTTCTTTTGCTCCTAACTATACTTCCATTCAATATTTCTTTTCTTTTTTCTTTTTAAATTTTAAACCTTTATCTTCCTTTTTAGAATCAATACTCTATATTAGTATCAAAGCAGGAAATGGTAAGGGCTAGGCAATGGGGGTTAAGTGACTTGCCCAGGGTCACCCAGCTAGGAAGTGTCTGAGGGCAGATTTGATTCCAGAACTTCCTGTCTCTAGGCCTGGCTTTCTGTCTACTGAGCCACCCAGCTGCCTTCCCCGTTTAATATTTCAAAAGCTTCCCACTTTCATCTGGATGACTCATTTCTCCATTGAAATAAAGATCAAAACATGTCTTCAACTTTTTATGTAGGTCTGACATCGATGTGTCTGACATGGGATGTGTTGGTCTTAGGAATGTGAAGGGCCATCCTGAGAACGGGGAATAGACATCCAAAGTCTCTCCCCAGCCTAAAGCTTCTCATTGGCCCCAGCAGCAGAACTGAGGACAAGCAGCATAGGAGAAGAGGTGTCTATAGGAAGTAGAAAAGTTAAGAGCCTGAATAAAAGGAAATATTTCTTAACAAAGCTGTCCCAAAGTGAAACGGGCTCCTTTGGGAAGCAGTTCCACTTGTCCAGAAGAAAAAGTGTTCCTGTTTAGAATATAGTTTGGAACTATGATCCCCAAAGTCCCTCTCATCTTGTGAGAATTCTAAGCTAGATCTGTCCTCTGATGGCAGATTTCTACTTGGACAGCAGGTCCATAATGTTTCTTTTTCCAGCTTAGGAAGCTGTCCTCTGGCTGGTGCAGCTTTCAGGAATCACAGTAGGGCTTTAGGATAATCTTCTTAATCACCATAATAAGAAGGTGTTTAGTAAATATAATGAGTACTTAAGTGCCACAAGTCCTGTGCAATTTAAGGGTTAAGAAAAGTACAAAAATAGGCTCTCTCTTCTTAGGAGGACTCATGAAAGACTCATTCCTGATTCTTATACTACTGCCATTAGACTGTCAGCAATGTATTGAGAATACATTTGTAGCTTGCTAGCATTTTTCACTGTGAAACACATGAAAAAGAAAAAAAGATGGTAATGGACAGTAATAATAAAATGACCATGAAAATGTAGAATTCTGACACATAGATTGTATTGTGCATTGAACTTATAGGCATCTCTATCCCATGGGATTGTCTTCTTTTTTTCCCCTTTTTAGTGCCACTCAGGAAAGACCTGCCAAACATATCATGCAGTGCCATTTACTGAGTACTACATTTCACATTAAGTTATTTCATGTTACTTTCCTTGAAGTCCTAGGCTACATCAGGCTTTTAAAGGATAATCTGTAGATGGCACATGGCAATGGTATTTTTTGGAGAAGAGAGGAAATGACGGGGGAGAGGTTTCGAAGAATATACTTGATCTTACATTAGGAAATGTTGTAAAATGTGTTTTAATGAGGAACAGTTGGTCTGGTTCTGCTTAAGTAAAAGATGTCCCTGGAAGAGAGTTGCCACCTGTCCTCCCATCTTGCAATACTGTCTCTAAATGAGGGCTTTTGTCCCTGATACCTGCAGGTGGTTGCCACTGTCTTACAATAACATTCTGTTTGCCAGCTTGTAGGAAGTTTGGCTAGCTGACAACTATAGCCCCTTTATATTTCATGTAACTGTCAGATATGGTAGGTAAAGAGAAGTACTACCAAACTAGTTGTGCCCCATTCTTGTCGACAATTAAATGTGACAGTTTATATGATATCAGGTAATCAGTAATCCCCAATTACCTTCAATCAAAATTTCGATATGGCTTTTACATGTGCTGTACATAAATATGTGTGTCAACATGCACATTTACATATACTTATGTTCAAATAGATCAGAAATTATAAGATCAAACTAGATTATATCTTTACTGTTGTTTTTACCATATATATGAGTATACACACATATACACAACATTAATGTTCTACCATATATATAAAATGATGCACATTACTCCCCAATATATTATTTCTAGGGGCAGAAACAATTTACAATTACATTTTATCTATAATTTTTCCTTTCGACAATAACTAAAATCCTATACCTTTAACACTGACAGTCTCATTAAAATTAGGAAGAAAATTACTAGGTTCTAATACAGTGAAAAAGTCACCATGAACTTAGCATCACAGCCAGCTTTTCATCTTGTTTTGGTGGTAGCAGAGTAAACATAAGGTTTTGCTAATAAGGTATAGCATAAATTATTAAAGTATCTACTGTATGATCAAATGCATTTCAGATTATATTCTGAATAATTCTGCCTTGACAAGTGCCAGAGGTATATATCTTATGTGCTGTTGCACAGTCTCATTGATCCCTATCTTTCTGATGCCCTAATTTTAGACTTTAACTCTGCAGAATAAAAGAAATAACAGAGTCACTTCAAAACCCAAGGTCTGGCATCTGTCAATCATATCAATGCTTTCTCTAAGATTTTTCTTCATGTTAGTCAACAAAGACATGAGGACAACTCTTTAGCTCTGAACTGAGATTTTAATGGATTCAAAATATTTCTTATATGCAAATTCATTTCGTGGCTCAGAGGCACAGTGAGAGTTTCAAGTACTAGCTAACTACAGAGAAAAACTACTTGATGGTATATATTTCAAGGTAAATTAAAGTTTTGGACCTTTTAATTCAAGAATTGAGCATAATTATTTTACCGCATTATCAAGTTTGATGCAAATATGCTAACTTTACACAGTTATAACCCAATTTAAATATAAAATGCAGTGTCTCATGAAAATATAAATTAAATAATGAAGCTGATCATTAAATTTATAAGATTTCTTTTGCTTTGGCTACCATATTTGCCTCTATAAATGTTCATTAAGTGGAATATAAACTCAGAAGGAGTGTGGGCTGTTTCATGAATTCTTTAATAAGATTATTTTGGCAGCTGTAAAGAGGCTAGAGTAAAGAGGAAGAAAAGACTGACTAAGGGCAAGAAGACCAATTGGGCAGTTTTTTCAACAGTTTAGGTAAGAGATCAAACTCAGGTGAGAGCCATGTTAGTGCAAAGAGCCTTGGATCTGGAGTCAGAGCTGCTGGGTTCCTATTATAGCTCTACTACTTACTACAAGGAGATGTGGGCAAGTCAGTTTCTTCATATCTAAAAGAAGGGAGTTAAGACTAAGATAGCCTCTATTGTTCCTTCTTATTTTAAATCCATGATCCTATAGTTGTGAAACAGAAGACCAGAACAATTCTCTTATTAACCACATTTAATGGTACCTAAGTCACTTTCTTCTACCTTCTGGTTTTAAGTTTTAACAGTCATTCTAGAATCAATTGCAGAATGATCTTTAAATCCTAGGAAACTAGGCATTTCCAAAGAAATTTTACCTAGCGATGCATGTATATGTGCACACACACACACACACACACTTTCATTTGCAAACACACAGAAATACACTGAGCTGTGATATGGAGGAAGATAGCTACTAGTTACATATTCTGTGGTCTGTACACTGGTAGTAGCAGAAACCAGAACTCAGTTAACTATTTCCTAGCACTGGGTCAAGAGAACTATTTGTAACGCAGGTGAGGTAAAGAGGAATGAATAAAGGGTGAAGATGCTTTACTGATAATGAAACCCTTCTGATAATATCAGAAACCACAACTAAAACCACTGTTCATTCCACTGGTTGAACACAGGAAGTGCTGCTCTTGGATGTTGCCGAACATACAATTGCTAGTATTAAATTTAATCTTGAAGAAATCAATTCAATGCAAACTAATTATTCCTCAGGGTTTCCTCCAATGAGGTAACCACGAGAGTGTGTTGGCAGATGTTTGGTTTGTATTTAAAATAAAGAAGAAGTCATGTGTGATGGTAGCTGTTATTATAGGAGCCCTCTCATCCTCTCTTAAGTGTCATTTTCAAAGGCACTCACACTGCAAGTATGAGTGAAATGAATGTGAGGTGGGGTTTTAGCACCATTCATCTCCACATGCTGTATAGAATTAGCAAAGGAGATGACAGGTGCTTGCTTCTGTCTCTGTCACATAATTAATTAGCTAAAAAAGGGAAATCTATTTCCTATGGACCACCATCACTGTTTTCTGGCTTTGAAAATGCAGATAAACCATTTAAGATAAATTGTATGGCATGTACTTACCTGTAATTATGTTGAACTTTTTGTTTTGGAATTCAGCCTTCTATGGTGGGCTTATTCACATTTCAGACTGCTTTCATTATATAGCTTGCTACATGGTTACATTATACTCTTTCAAACATCCATGGTAGGCCATACAAATGATTTTTTGTCTGCTCTTATTTTTTCCATGGAGATTAAAAAAATCAAGATGGCCCTGTCAAAGAACATTCCTTAAAAATGGGAACTGCATATAATTTAATGTTTGATGATTTAAATCATTCACATCTCCGTTTTGGATAACTATAAAGTAACATATATTAACTACCACCTTTTAAACTGAAACAAAAAAAGCGTAAGATGTTTAAAAACAACAGATTCCTACTCTATGAACAATCCTTAATATCAAGTTCTTAACTTTCACCTTTTTTTCCCTACAGAAAGTATTCTACATGCGGTCAGATTCTTAGGCTAGCTAACAAAATCCTCTTGGGCATTTAAAGATGTTCACTACTTTCCCCTTCTTTACTTCCTAGTCTTATTCCCTCCCCTCTGTGTGTTCTACAATACATACATCTGTATTCTTGCTGCTTCTTGTGCATGACACTATATATCTGTTCTCTATGACATTTTAAAATTAATCAGCATTTCTTTCCCTTACTACTCCAAAGAACTAGAACTGTGCTCCTCCATGCCTATATTGTTTTCTTTCCTCAGCTTTACTCCAAACTCCCTTAAAGACTCAGCTCAAATTTGACTTTCTACAGGAATACTGTCTTTGCCAACCTGCCTCTGTGCTCCTCCCATGGTGCCCTGCTGGTGCTGTCCCTCTGAGGTTGTACCTTCAGTTTCTTCAATATCTCTCTCGTATGGACATAGTTGTTTGTATGTAATCTCTTCCTAGCATATGACTTCTTACAGGCAAGGGTTATGTTCATATACTTGGAATTTAGCACAGTGTTTTGCATATACTAAGCACCTGATAAATGCTTGTTGACTACAATAACTTACCTAACCCATAAAGTAACTTCAGTACTGTGCCACTGCATGTCTAATACTGTTCTAGTACTAAGACAGAGTACCAATTTGGGACACTGGGAATAATTTTCTTCCACTGTAGTGGGAGACTAAGTTTCTTCTTCCTACTAATTGCTGCTACCAAGGCCAGGGATCTTCCTAGAAGTGGTGCAATAACATGTCTCTCCCAAATTATGAAGGACAGACGATTACTTGGGGAATGCATGTGGCTGTGGAAGGGGAGAAGAGGAAAAATTTTAAAAGATGAAAATGAAGAAAGAGCTTAAGTAAGATTGCTTAATATAAGCTCATTGCAATAGACACATCAAATGAAAATATCACTGACTTTTAAAAAGTTGGCCAAACAGTATCTTTAACAGAATACCTGACACATTAGAATATACAGATCCTGAATATATAAGATGACAAAGAGAAAATGGGCTATATACAAGAGATGTGATGAAGGTCAAAATGAGATAATGGGAGAGTGAAGGGAAAAGTAAGAGGAGTCAAGGATGACTGAGAAAAGAGAGGTACCTCTGACATTAACAGAAAAATTAGGAAGAGGGGAAGATGAGTTCATTTTTGGACATACTGAGATGAATATATCTACAGGACAGCTAGTGCAAGGTGTTTAAAAGGCAGTTGGAAATGTAGGATGATAGGCTGGGAGAGAGGTGAGGTGTGGAAAGGTAGAACTAAGAATCATCTGACCAGATATGATCACTGAAAGCATGTAGTCAAAGAGACCTCAAGTGAAATAACATAGAAGGCGAAGAGGCAGGCAGAGCCTTATGGGATTCCCCTCTGTTATTAGGTATGGCATGTCTGAAAATATAGCAAAGGAGATAGAGGAATAGTCAGACAAGAGAGAGTAGTGTCATAAAAACTTAGGGAGAAGAGAATATCAAGGAGGAAAGAATGATCAATGGTGACAAAGGCTGAAGAGAGTTTGAAAATCACGAGGACTGAGAAACAGGCATTAGATATGGCAATTAAGATGTTATTAGCCTTTTTGGAGAGGTCAATTTCAATTGAATGATGAAGTCAGATGTTGGATTGCAGAGTGTTGAGAAGAGTAAAGAAAGAAAATGGGAGGCACTTATTGTAAATGACCTCAAATTTAGCTCAAAAGAGAGAAGGGACATAGGACCACAGCTAGATGGGATGGACAAGGATGGATCAAATGAAGATTTTTGGAGGACGGAAGAAGACATGGGAATATTTTTAAAGCAGTACAGAAAAATTGACAGTAGACAGGAGAGACTGAAGAGAAGTATAAAAGTAAGAATGATAAGAGGGGGAAATCTGCTGGAGATCAAAATGAGATTACTTGTACAGGTTAAAGGGGGTTTGCCTTGGCAAGAAGGGCAAACTTTTCATGGGAGTCAGGGATGAAAGAGGAAATAATGGTAGAAAGCATCTGAGTGGTGTGAGATGGGGAATAGGGGAGAAGAGGGAGACCTTGAAGAATACCTTAATTTTTTTTTTAGTGAAATAAGTTGTCTCAAAAGTCTTAGTGTCATTTTAAGGCTTTGAAAAAATAGATTAGAGCTACACTAAGACTTTGGGGACACTGTATGAGGTAAGGTTGTGGGCTGAGAGTGTGGGAGAAGAGGGGAGTTACAGGAGGTTTGAGAAGCGACAAAAAAGTGGAAAAGTCATTTTTGAAAGTAGGACAGTGAATTGATTCAGGAGGTATAAAAAGATTGCTTACAGTGCCAGAGGTATGAGTTTCATGGGCTATGTGAATTCCTTATAGCTTTCTACAATGCTAATGTACTCTGTGTATGCCCACTCTTCCAATTTATGTATATTAGTAGGGGAGTTTGCCACAGGTTTATGGGAAGAATACTTTGAAACTGTTTGCTATTAGATGCTTTGCCAACCCTAAAATAGTTGGATAATTCATATTCTAAAGAATCCTGCTGTTTAATTTCTTATCATCATGTACAAATGTAGAGCCCTGAGCCCACAGAAAGGTAGATTCTTTTCAGCTCCAACTATGACTGATCTGTCCTAATTTGCTTTTAATTTATAGAGCATCATATCTTGCTTAATTAGCCTGAGAAAGTTAAAAAAGTTCTAAGGCAGGCTTGATTTCAGAAGGGTCAGAGGAGTTTACATTATGTGTCTGAGAATTTTGGCCTATGGTCAAACTGTGGAAATTGAGTAGACTGGGATCACTGTTCCTAATGGATGAAGAAGTCATGTGGCTGAGTGGAGAGGGCAGCATTCTGAGTTAAAAGACCTTGGTCTGAAGCCTGGCTCTGCTGTTTGCTGCTTAGGTGAGTGGCAAATCTTTACACTTCTTGGGACTTCAGTTTACTTATTTGTAAAATAAAAGAGATAGACTAGATGACTTTTTATTCCTTTAAATCAGGAAATCTCAAATCCTATGAACTATGATCAGTCCAAGAGTACTTCAACTCCAGGTGACCTTGGGTTTCCTAAGCCTCTAGTGCTGTGATGGTGAACCTATGGCACACATGTCAAAAAAGGTCACACAGAGTCCTCTCTGTGGGTACACCTGCAGTTGCCTACCAAAGTCAAAGGGACTTGGGGAGGAGCTGTTCTCCTCCCTCTCTCCATGTACCTGAGGACTTTCCTCACTCCCTCTGCCACCTGTCCAGCAGCCAATGAGAGTGGTTTCTCCCTCCCCTGTCTGGAGTAAGGGGGGTATGGGGGAGCAGGGTGTGGCACCTCAGTCTCTGTGGGGAAGGGACCCAGCACTTGATCTGGGAGGGTGGGGATGTGGCCCAGCACTCTGTCTCTAACAGGTTTGCCATCACTGCTCTAGGATATCATGCCAAGCTAGAAAAGCTTGAAGTATAGGCTCATTGATGTGCTGTACCTGCTCTCCAAGGACCAACCAAGTTCTGAGATAGCCTCATCATCACGTTGGCTTCAGGCCAGTGACTTTTTTTTTCTACTATAACAAATACCAAACATCAGAGAGAATATCCAGAGTATATCTTAAAGTGTACTTAATTAAGTACATAAGTAATATGTAGTAATATCTGCATTGCTTATATAGGTGTAGCAATTAAGATACAGAAGGCTACTCAACTTATACCAAGATCAATAAGCAAGTCAGTATCAAAGGTAGACATACATGTAAGGTCTTCTGACTCCCTCATAACTGCTTTATTCATTAAAAAGTCCTGTTATTTAAGGAAGGATCTCAACTCAGACATCTCTTCATTTCTCCCCTGGCCATACTATTCTGAGTCTTCACCACCTCCCAGGAAGCTTGTTATTGGGGTGACCTCATCATCCTCTAAGATCCCATCCTTATTACCTTCTGCCTCTCTGATTGGAGAGTGCAGCCATGAACTCCAAACCTCCATTTAGGGAGGGAGATCAGTTTAGAGATCTCATTGCTCACCTGATTACACTATTGTGGGACTTCTCTGACTATTCTTCCATGCTTCCATGGCAAGTAACTTTTCTTCTCCCCCTCCCCCAACACTCTGCTTTTCAGCTTCCTTTTCTGTTCTGTCTTTCCCATTAGCCTGTTAGCTCCTTGAGGACAACAACTGTCTTTGTATCTGTATCTCCAGAGTGTCTGGCACAAAACAGATGGTGTTTATTGACTATTGATAGCAATCAGAATTGCTTCTATTCCATTCTATTCCATAGGTTCTATTCCATAAACTATGACTCAATTCTTTTGTTCCTTTTGGGCTCTGAGGGAATCATTTTTTGAGGAACAACATGGTTCAGTGGAAAGGCTGAGAGATTTAGAGTTAAGGGGGGGGGCAGCTGGGTAGCTCAGTGGATTGAGAGTCAGGCCTAGAGATGGGAGGTCCTAGGTTCAAATCCGACCTCAGACACTTCCCAGCTGTGTGACCCTGGGCAAGTCACTTGACCCCCATTGCCCACCCTTACCACTCTTCCACCTTTAAACAGAAGTTAAGGGTTTAAAAGAAGTTTTTTAAATAAATAAATAGAGTTAAGGGAGGACCAATTCTGCAATTTAATTGCTTACATTGCTACTTAACTTCTCTGAGTGCCCGTTACTTCATCTACAAAGCAAGGGTGATAGTCATAATTGCACAAGCTACATCAGAAGGCTGTCATGAGAAAAATACCATAGCAATGGGAATTACAATGAGTCCTATTCCTACTCTGTGAGAGCAATGGATGGAACAGAGATATATACACATCCCATTCCCTTATTGAACACCACTCTTAAGAGACTGACATCATCTCTGGGAAGAAAACCTTGCTGAGATCTGAATGGCTACTTGTGCTCTCTCTTAGTGACTCCCAGAGGTCCCTAGCAGCTCCTAGGGTGGGTGCAATCAGTAGCTCAGTGACTGCTGCCTTCACCGAGCCACTAAAACCACCTTCGGGAAGAGTAAAATCACCATAGGTAATTGCATAATTAGTGGTGCAATTGAAATGAGTGCTAATTACTCTGTATCACATCACATATATGATACTTTGGTTGGTATTCAAATGAGTACCCTAAAGGTGCCATATATGTCCCGAATATATTTTAAACTAATGCAGGAATGCTGATAAGCCTAAGAATTAACTCTGCTTCACCACCGCACCAAGTAAAATGCAATACATCAATATGAAACCCAATCTATAGAACTGTATTAATTCATAGGTGAGCCCCACGAACATTCAGTTGGTAATGCAGAGGGTCAATGAGATGCAGTTTGAAGAAAAGACATGCTAAGAACAATAATGACACTCTGAGTTTCGTTTTTAGGGCACTATTTTAAAATGTGCACAAACTCCCTTTTTTTTAAAAAAAAAAAGGCAAAACCACCCATCAAAAGGGGGGGGGGGTCTAGAATGCTTCTACAAAAGTCACCTGGGACTAGAGCCAATATCTTGGGGAGGGGGAAGGAAAAATAGGAAGGAACATACCCTCATTTGCTTCTAACACGGTTAGTTGATCTGTTTGAAATTAGATCCACTTTCAACTGTTTTAACTTAATTATTAAGCCATTTCTTAACCTCATGAATGTAGTTTTCATTTGCTTTCAAAACTAGCCCTGAACTAATAGAACCTTTCACTTCAGTGATTTGGGAAATGAATGTTAGATAGGAAGAAAATTTTAACAGAGCTTTTCTAAAGGTCAGAGCTCAAAAAATACAGCACCCAATGTACACAAAACTCAGGACATCTGAATAGCCTGCTGCTCCTTTGTCTAGTAATAAGGAAAACTGGCATGCTTTAAAACTTCTGCTACCTTTCCAAAACCAATCTGCTCTCCTGCTGCTCCAGCATGATGATCAAGGTGCCAAGAGATGAGAAATAGGTGGGAGCCATGCACCTCAGGGTCCCGTCCCATCACTCATAAAACAGAAGTCTAAGCACAAAGCTCCAATTTACAATACTGTACTAAATAATGGAGCATGAAGTATCAGAGAAAGAAAAACAGGTAAGGGTAGCCAATGAGTTGAGCTTTTTACTTCTTGTCCTTTTTGTACCTATAAGAAGTAGATAGACAAAATCTTGCTTTCCTCTCCATGCTTGTAAGAAAAAATACATTAATCAGTAATATTTACGTGAGAAAATTGATGACTATTAAATGTTTATATTTAATGTTAAAAATTAATGTAAATGATGTACCTTAAATAGGGATTTAATATAAAAACTCTTGAGATAGAAAATTAGAAATACTTTCTTATTTGGGTCATAAATATTTAACCTGAAAGCTGCTATTAAATGTTTTTTTTTTAAAAAAAATTTTTTTTTTAGGATTTTTTTTTAATAAACCCTTGTACTTTGGTGTATTGTCTCATAGGCGGAAGATTGGTAAGGGTGGGCAATGGGGGTCAAGTGACTTGCCCAGGGTCACACAGCTGGGAAGTGGCTGAGGCCGGGTTTGAACCCAGGACCTCCTGTCTCTAGGCCTGACTCTCACTCCACTGAGCCACCCAGCTGCCCCCTTAAATGTGTTTTTTAAGAAAAATAATTAAAATATATGCCATCTACTATGGGTAGCTAGATGGTGCAGTGGGTAGAGGGCAGGTTCTGGGTTCAAATCTGGCCCCAGACATTTACCAGCTGTGTGACCTTGGGCAAGTCACTTAATCTCTTTTGGCCTCAGTTTCCTCATCTGTAAAATGGAGATAATAACAGTATCTACCTCTCAAGGTTATTGTGGCAATCAACTGAGATAAATGCTATAAAATATTTAACACAGTGCCTAGTGTATATTAAGTGTTACATAAATAAAATGTTGGCTACTACTACTACTAGAGTGGCATAAGAACACATTTGAAAGAAAATGCCAATTTGTTATAATTAGATGAGAAAGAAAGAGAAATGTCTCCTCTTGACCATATCCTATTAGAGGCAGAGTATTTTTGCCTTGATCGGCCTCAGGTGTAGAAATAGCAAGCTGCAGTCATTAGAGTGGGATGAAAAGCTGAAAGGAGAGTAGTAGCAAAACTAAAACAGAAAACTAGACATAACCTTTAGCTTTTAAGATAATGAACATATTATGTTCATATTCTTCTTCATTCCAAAGGCAGACTTGGAGCTCTATGACCAAATCTACTTGTGCACACAGTAGGCACATCATAAGTGTTTGTGCATGCTTTTAACGACAGGGTATTTATACATGTTAAGCTTTTTATATATGAGGCCAACAATATCCTTCAGTAAAAAAATGCAATAGAATAACATTTTCTTATTCTTCACCTCTTCTCATCTCCTATCTCCTGATCGTTTAGTTTAAGATTAATCTTTAGATAAAAGAAATAAATTCTGTCTAGCAGATGTCCAATTCAGACCTCTGTGTATTTTGTCAAAAACATAATTGAAAATACAAAAATGCTCTTTGATTTCAAAATTTTTTGATGATTTTTATCTGCTATTTCTTCATACTAAATGCTTTTGTAAAGGTTCAAGGTAGCTATTACTGTTTGAGAAAGAACATCAATTTTCTATACCTTTTATTAATTATGAAATAATATACATTTATGAGTTAAAGAGAGAGAGAGAAACTTAATTTGGCTTTACTTCAGATGGTGTAGATAAACATGTCTTTTCACAATGAAGGGATTCAGATTACTAATAGAATGATCAAACAAAAGCAGAATACCTTGTGTATTTCAGTAATTCATAAACAACATTTGAAAATTATCAATACATTTTTATATCCTTCAATATCTAATGTGACTTTTTTAACCCTCTTTCTGTCTTTGAATTGATACTGATTATTGATTCTAAGACAGGAGAATGGTAAGGGTTAGCCAATTGGGGTTAAGTGACTTGCCCAGAGTAGCACAGCTCAGAAGTGTCTGAGGCCACATCTGAATTCAGATCTCCCTGACTCCAGGCCAAGCTGCCCCTCTAATGTGACTTTAAATATACTTGACGAGAAGTGGGTGGAGAGTACCTTAATTTTTCTACTTTGAAAAATGAATGGATTGAGCTTGATTGTTGAGATCCTTCTAGCTATAAAATGCAAAGATTCAATGAGTCTACTGAAAAGATATGAAATATGTAAAGTTATGAATCTATGAGAAATGGAATCATAGAAAGGGACTTTGCAGAAAATGAACTTTCCTGGGAGGGGTAGCCATCCTGGAACTTTTAATTTTCTGAGCAATAGAAGGGAATTAAAGGTATTGAACCATGTTTACTAGTTTATAAAGAAATTAATTGGATGTTACAGGGTCATAAAACTGAAAATGCATTCTATGCGTCATTTTTTTTAGAATATTGTTCTTTAAGTCTTGATAAAATTAGAGATGAGATTTAGATTTTCATTATTTCTAAAAATAGTCACCATAATTTTTGTCATTCTTTCCTATTCTTTCATTCCCCTTTCTTTTCCTGCATACAGTGAAAAATGTTTAGAACTAGTAAGATGATGATATTGATATGTCTCTATACTATCTCCTCTGGAGCCTAATTTCCTAGAGGACAGTGAGCACATACTTCTACCTCTGTAAAAAATACCACCACAATTCCCCCAACTCATATTTATGCAGTGGTATAATGTTTACAAATACAGACTCTTGTAAATAATCAACAACTTAATAAAGGTTTGCTGAATTAAATTTATTTGATATTGATGCCTACTAACTATTCTCTGTCAACATTTCTAAAACACAGAATCTGAGAAATGGAAGAACCCACGTATCCTCATTCATAATCTATTTTTTTTACATTATGTCTGTAAATTATACTTGTAATAACTGTTTCAGACATCCAAAATTGTCAATATATAAGAAAGTGAGTCTCTAAGGCCATTTCAACAAAGACAAAGTCTGGCCAAATAACTAAGAAGACATTCTCATACTATGCAGTTGTCTGTACTAATATGAATTTCTCCACTGAGAATATTTTTTCACAATAGATATGAATTTCCTCAGCATGACATTTTTTACTTGACATATTTGGCAATATGAAACCCACTTAAAAAATGTCCTGAGAGAAGACGGCTTTCAACTAGCCAGAGAATCAGCTGAGAATTTACCAACAAGAACAGAATTCTCCAGGACAGAAATTCTCATGGGAATCTGGCACTATAGGAATGAACATGGATTACCCAGAAAAGTCCCAAATTCTTTTGTAAAACCTGTACCAAGGATATTAAAGAAGGGATCACTATTAGGAATAGGTTGATAAAACTCTGAGGTGCCCTTTAATTCTTGGGTTCTCTTGTTTTGTGAAAGTGGCTGGGGTGAAAAATGGAAGCCATCAACTTAAACCAGAAACAAACTATTTTTTTGGACTTCCTATTGTGAAGTTATGTAAGAAAATGCCATATTAGATGGATAGCAGAATTTAAATACAACTTATTAAACTACCTTTGATAACATAAAACAAACTGGAGAAAGAATTAAACTAGAAAAAAGAATGTCTTTTTTCATCCCTTCTGGCAAAGGAGGTTATAAAATACCATATTTTTCCTTTATGTATTTTAGCTAGATTTTTTTCAAAAGCCATTTACTCTAATATTGACATGTCAAGAAATATTGGAGAATTTTAGGCAGCACATTTGGAATGACAACATTCAACCCATTTCTCTGCCATGTACTTTATAAGTCCTTTGAACCATGATTTTGTATCAATATTTCTTCCTTTTATTAATCAAAACAAGCAAAAAAATAACATGAGCTTTTTGGTTTGGATGGTACCTCTATTGCACTGTTTCATGACAGCTTTGCCTTATGTCTCCCCACTATCTTAGGCTGTAATGAAGGACACAGATTTAAAGTTAGGAGATCTCAGTTTGAGTGCCAACTATGCCATTCAATTACTTAAGTTATCTGTGAGCCTCAGTTTCCTGGTGAGCATTTCCCAGCTTTTCAGACTGACCATCAAATAAGGCCAAGGAATGTCTATAGACTGTTATCCCCATAACTGATCCTAACTTCCTTTCCCCCCCTCACCTTTGTTTAACCTACTCTCTTTCAATGATACCTCCAATCACCCCAACCTATTACTGCTTTCCCAGGGCATTACTCTTGCTCTTGCTTAATTTCCTTCCTTGACACTAGTTAATCAGTTTAACTTTACATTGCTCTCTACTCTAGAGTGTCTCAGCCCCTTGTCCTATAACCTATCCCTATCCCTACTGAGATTTCAGATCACTCATAGTCATTACCTGATGTATACTCTATTCTACTTCCTTCCTCATCTTTCATATCTGATCAGTTGCTAAGTCTTGCTAATTTGATCTCCCTAACATCTTTTGCATAAGTCCCCTTTTCTTTAATCATATAGCAACTATTTTAATTCAGGACCTAATTATTTTTAGCCTGGGCTATTGCAATATCCTCATAATCCAGAGTTAAATCTCTCCCCTCTACAAATCTATCCTCAGTCACTAAAGTAATATTGCCAAAAAATCTAGCCATGCTTAGAATCTTACAGACTCCAGCCAATTTTCAGTTTGGGCTCTTCTCACCAGTAAATCCCAGTAATGTATACTACATGTTATGATATTATTACCTAGTTCCATTATCAGACAAAGAGATTACTGTAAACACCAAATTTACTATATCCAATGTGCTGTCAAAGTGTGAGTAATGCCATTCTTTCCCTCCAGATTCCAACATATAGAAAGAGTCCCATTAAAATCACCAAGACGGTAATAAGAAATGATAATCCTAATAATAGTACACTGCCACTGCCTAATACAAGCTATATTTCCCTCATTTCATGTTAATATACATTTACAATTTATTTTAAGAGAGAAAAAGACAACGCACAGATAGAAACAATTTTAGAATTACATGGCTGGATAAAACCATCAGCTATCTTTCTTCCATATGTTAAACCACAGCTACATACTTTTTTGGAGTGCCTAACAATTGTGCTGGAGAGAGGACCTCAAATGATGCTTAGCAATGTGATACACATTTTCATTTCACACTCCATCAGCTTTTACAACTGAGGCTCAATGAAATGTAAGAGGGAGCTTGGCAAACAGCCATATTTACCAAGGTATAAAATAGGGGTCATGATACTTGTTTTTTTCATAGAAATAAAAAATGTTTAATTTTCACTCCACATGACTTAGGCAAATATATAGTAAAGACCCTAGTTAAAAATATAAACACACACACACACACACACACACACACACACACACACACACACACATGGATATGACTTAGTATCTGTTCAAAGCTATATATTTGTATACTTCCACAGACAATTTTACAAGGCAAGAGAAAACATCTGCCCCTCTACCACATCTTTGTCTTCTCCCACTCCCAAGATCTACTGACTTAGAAACATATTGGATTAGATATTCTTTGGTGTTAAATCTTTCACCTGCAAATAATGGCTTTTGCCCTCTATGCACAGCCTGGAACCAGAAACAGTTTATTTCCTTTCCAGGCAGAGAAGCAAAGCTACAGGCATCAGCAGAAGCATCTCTCTAATACAGATTTCAATCTGTCAGGAAGGATTAAAGCCTCATGCATACATAAAAAGGGAACTACAAATGATAACAGAAACATTGCTGGAAATCACTATGCTTGAACAGTTATTATTTTTTACTAGTTTAGTAAAGGAGAAAAATATCTTCTACTCACCTCTGTTAAACCAGAAACTTCTCCCTTTGCTAATGGTTTACTGATGGATGGAGTGTAAACCTTGGCATTGGACACTGGCTGTCCCTTCATAAAGTGTTTTCCTGATTCATAAATGTCCACTTCAACCATTTTCCCCATGAATATAGGGTTCTTTGGCACAAGCACCTGTAAAGAAATTATGCCAAAGTGTAACCAAAGGTCATACTTGCTTTTTTATCTTATGTTGAGATTTACAAGGATAAAATATCCATAGAAAATAGGCTTTTAAATTGTTTTATAGAAATAAATTTTAGAAATTCTGTAGAGTATCTGAACAACGAGCATTTCACTTACTCTCCTATCTTACCATCTTCCTGAATGGTTATAGGAAATGTTATGGTACTAAAGGTAGATGAGGAAAATGTTATGGGTTTTTACTTAGGGAACTATCACTATGGTTACTCAGTTACTCATATAACCACATGGTAACTCCTATGGTTCTATGTTACTCAGAATTGAGAAAAGGTGTACAAACTATACACAAATTACAAAGAATTTCTGATTCTTCTGATGAGGCACAGTATGATTAAACTCTCAATCATCTTATCACCCATAAATGTTCCATTTCCATATTTGCAAATTCTAGAATTCCATTATTTAGTAATCTTTTATCAGTCCAACTTCCCTAGTGTCTCATAATCCTCAACCATGTTCTTTATCCTTACCATGATCTCCAATCCTCCACCCTTTCATATCTTTCCCAGATGATCACCTCTACACTGGCTATAGTCTTCTTCCTTCCCCATTTTCATTCTTTGGTGAACCAATTTAACTTTATACTATCTACTCTCTTCAAAACTTTTAACTCCACTGTTCTAGCACTCATCATGTCTTCCAAATCCCAGCCCTGGATCATTACTATCACCTGCCTCTTTGTTCCTATTTATATGCTGCTAAACAGAGCAGAGGGAAATCTAAAAATTGTTGATTTGGGTCCACTACAAATTTATGTTTCCAGACTTCAGTTCGGCCCTCACTATATCAAGACAATCATTCTACTCCCAAATCATTTCACTACCCAACTCTCCAGGGGATGTACTAAGCATTCTTTTTTCTCTTCCCACCATAGCACCCTCTCCAAAGGGCCCTGCCTCATATTTTCAGCAAAAATAATGAGACCATTTGCAATAAATGCCTTCTTCTCTCCACTTTTTCATCTCACATCACTTGGATATTTTCCTCTCCTACCTCTTTCTTCACTCTAATCTTGGAAGAAGAGGTGGCCCTACTCATTGCCAAGACCAGTTCTACTATGTGCACCCTATATCTTTTCTTCTCCTATTTCCTTTTGCATATTGTTCCTACTACCATCCCTACTCTTTATCTTATTTATATACCTCCCTGTACTGCTTACAAGCATACCGATATCAACCCTCATCCCTAAAAAAAACCCAAAACTTCATCCTACTACCTCATTAGTTATAGACCTAGCTCTCTTCTTCTCATTTAAACTCCTTGAAAAGGTCATTTTCACTAGGTGCCTATGCTTTCTCTCCATTTACTCTTCTAAATCTTCTGCAATTTGACTTCTAATATCATAGAAGTGAAACTGCTTTCTTCAAATTTCCTAATGGTCTATTCATTGCCAAAGTGAATGGTTTTCCCTCCTCTTTTTCTCAATCTTTATTCCTCATGACCTCTCTGCAGCATTTAACACTTGATCACCTTCTCTTTCCTAGATACTCTCCATACACCTGACTTTCATGACAGTACTCTCCTCCAGTTCTTCTACCAGTTTCACATTCCTTCCCAGTATCCTTTGCTGGATCTTCATCCATGACATGCCTACCAACTATGTGTGTCTCACAAAAGCTTTCCCTGTGTACTAAATCATTAGATAATATCATCTTCTCCAAAGGGCTTAATTATTATCTTTATCATTCCTTAGATGATTCTCAGATCTATAAATCTAACCCTTTATGTCTCTCCTGAGTCCTAGGCTCATGCCATCAGTGACCTAATAAACATCTTGAAATGAGTGTCTTGTAGGCAATTGAAGGAAACAACTCATTAGACTGTAAACTCATTGATGGAAGGTACTGCTCTTTGCCTCTTTTTGTATTCCCAGTGCTTAGCAAAGTGCCCAGAATATAGTAGATATTTAATAAATGTTCACAGAATTAAATAGAAAATTAATATGTCTGAAATTGAACTCATCTTTCTCTTCCCGACTTTCCTGTTATTGTTAAGGACATTACCCTTTTTTTATTCATCTAGGCTTATAATCTTTATATCACCCTATTTCCTCATTCTCATGCATCCCAAATATTCAACCTTGTTATTTCTATCTTTACAATACTTCTTCAAGGCATCTTCACCTTTCCACTCACATAAGACCATCACTTAGTTTAGGTCCCCATGACCTCTTCTGTGGACTATTGCCATTACCTTTTCATTAGTCCTCCTGCCTCAAGTCCCTTCCTACCCAAATCTATCATCCATTAGGCTAACAAAGGGATTTTTCTAAGGCACAGGTCTGCCAATGCCACAAACCTTTGCCCTATCCTCTCATTCAATACGTTCCTGTATATACTTATATCTGTTCCCTCCTAAGACCAAATAGAAAGTCTATTGACTTTTAAGTCTATTGACATTTAAAGATCTTTATATTCTTGCCCCTCCCTATCTTTCCAGGCTATACTCTGTGATCCAAGTATACAATATACAGCTATTTGCTATCTCTCATATAATGCATTTTTTCTTCCATCTCTGAGACTTTGCACCAGGTGTTCCCTTCAAGGCTCAGTTCATATCCCATCTTCTGCAAGGGGGCTTTTGTGATCTTCCTAGCTCCTAGTGCCTTCTCTCATGAGATTCCTTTCCTTATACTAATATATATTTACATATATATATTTATATATACACATACATACGTATGTGTTTATGCCTTACTTATTTGGGTATGGCCTCCCATAATAGAATGTGAATTTCTTGGGGGGTAAGGGCTATTTTTTACTTTCTTTGTATTCTTAGCACTTAATATAGTACCTGGCATGTAGAAGCATTAGCAGTAATAGTAACTATTATTATTATTAAACTTTATGCAATTAAGATCTATGAAGTACTTTATAAATATTATCTCATTTGATCCTTTTAATACTAGGTGCTATTATTAATCCCAATTTTCTAGTTTCCAGAGGAAACTGAGGCAAAGAGAGGTTACAGCCTTGCCTAGGATCACTGGTTATTAAGTGTCTGTGGCTAGATTTGAACTTAGATCTTTTCGATTCCAGGATTAGCACACAATCCATTGAGCCATCTCTCTCCCTCCACACAGGAAGGGCTTTACAGACACTTGCTAAATGACTGTTGGTTGATAGATACAAGAGATGCTGTTTAGAGGAATCAATGATGGATTTCAAGTCAGGAAAGGATTGGGTTCAAAAATCTAGCCCTTAAGAGCTACATTACTTAGCCATAAGTAAGTAACTTCTCAGTGACAGCAATTGAGGCAACTCTAATGAAAATGCATTTTTACTAGCTATCCCATTAATTGTCAATGTAATAGTTTTAGGTGATATTTTAAATATAATGTTGTTTTTATGTTTTCATTCTGAGTCTGGAGAAGATAAGAGGTTGTTGTTGTCACATCTAGATGACTGCTATCTTTCCTTTCCTCACAAAGTTGCTTTGATTGTGAGTCCTACAGTCTTTCTCCTCAAAACCAATTCTTTTTGAAGTGGGACTTTTGGTTAATTCACGGGAATTTTTCAGAAGGATTCTTTTCCCAAGAGTTGGTGATGAAAATATTTATTTGTCTCAGATAGTCCCTTCTCTGACTATGGTTTGCTGGTTTTATTGCACTGCTATTCTAGTACAGGAGCTATTTAAAAGTTACTTCAAATAAGAATGTAATACCAATGGAATATACATTAGTTGAGTATCTAGCATAAATCTGCCAACTCATATACATTGCACTCTAATGATATATTTACCTTTGTTTCTTAGCTTATTTTATAAACAATAATTCTGATGATCTCCTTGATATGCTCAGATGCAGGGATAAAAGAAATAAGCTGGATAAATCAGATCTGTATAAAATATCTTCAAGGAAGACAATTAGAACTCAGATTTTTTTATACACACAGCCTTATTTTGATGACTACTGAAGATACTGACTCAGGGAAAAAAATAACTTGTGGTTCTAGACCCTGTAAGGTTGTAAAGTGAATTGCATATCAGTTCATTAAAATGGTCTTTAATATCTGTCAATTAAATCTCTGATGCAATGGAAGGAGCACTGGACTTAAGTAGGATGATCTGCCCCTGAATTCTAACTTTGCTATCTATTAGTCATGTGACTGGGAAATTCCATACCTTTTGTGTACCTCAGTGTCCTTATAGGAAAGCTGAGGCAAATGAAGAGGGGAAGCTGAAAAAGTTAAATTACTGATTTTTGAAACTGGGTATAAGGTTTCTTTCTACTCTAAATTCTATAGTTTATATAATTACAAAACATTTCATAGAAAATTTGAAATTCAATAATCTTCTAGGGTAAAATATCAATCCCCAAACCCCTGATCTTGTTGTACCTTGAACTGAATAATAGCAAAAAGCTTACTGCTCCCCTATTATTTAATAATTGAAAAAAGCCCTTCCTCTTCAAATGGAAGGAAACAGTTAATGAGGCATGCCATTGCCTTTAAAATGAAAAAAGTTCCCTGCTGAGGCAAAAGCCCAAGTGGGAATGGAGAAAAGGGGAGGAAGGAAAGAGCGGCGGCAATGCAGCCACTCTTTTCCCTGTAGCTAAGCATCATTCTGGCCTGTAAAAGAACACTGTAGGCTGCCCTTTCTGTTGAGTGAAGCATAACTATGACTCCTGGGAAAAATACGACCAGGTTTGAAATGGTGGATGCAGTGCAGCACTCAGGTTTTATATAGTTGAGAACAAGCGGCTAACTCCATCTATTCTTTTCATGGTTTCATCTTGTGCCTACTAGATGGAGACACCTAGGCTACCTCTGGTGCTGACTGATTGGCAGCTGCCTAGCCTACTAGCCAACCACAGAGCTTTTAGTGGCTACCACAAAGAAAGGTGCATAGAAAAAGTTAGACTTCTTTTCTCCTGAGAAAAGTAGCAGAAGTAGTAATAGCAGTGGTGGTAGTAATGGTGATGGTGGTAGTAGTAGTAATAGTAGTAGAAGCAGTAATAGTAATAGTAGCAATGGTGGTAGCAGTAGTAGTCTAAGTAATAGTAGAGGTAGCAGTAGCCATTATTATTATATAATATGTACTAATTATATATTATAACAATTATTATATTCCTAAGGAGTCAAGAGTAGCATATAGAAAAATTAGCACCATATACATGTAGAAAATTAGATGAATCGGATAGACTGCTTGTGTACATAATTTCTCCTCTACTAAGTCTTTCTTCTTCAGTCAGTACTTTCCCCATCTTTAGCCAGATTCTCACTATACACTGACATTTATATTCACTTCCTCTACCTCATCTTAGGACTTATAGTATCTCTGTGAGGCCTATTTTAACTCTCCTAAAAGAACTGTTCTTTGACCTTTCCCAATAGAGTGGGCCATTCTTGGTAGCAGTAGTAGGTCAGGGTGATTAGGGAATCTATGGTGCTGACTCCTGCCTCTATTTTTTAAAATTTTATTTAATTGATTAATTAAGAGAATTTTTTTCATGGTTACATGATTCATGTTCTTTCCCTCCTCTCCTCCCACCACCCTCCCATAGCCAACGTGCAATTCCTCTGGGTTTTACATGTGTCTTGATCAAGACCTATTTCCATATTATTGATAATTGCACTATGGTGATCGCTTAGAGTTTACATTATATCCCCATCAACCCATGTGATCAAGCAGTTGTTTTTCTTCTGTGTTTCTATTCCCACAGTTCTTTCTCTGTGTATGGATAGCGTTCTTTCTCATAAGTCCCTCAGAATTGTCCTGGATCATTGTGTTGTTGCTAGTAGAGAAGTCCATTACATTTGATTGTAACACGGTATATCCATCTCTGTGTATAAGATTCTCCTGGTTCTGCTCCTTTCACTCTGCACAAATTACTGGAGGTCTTTCCAGTTCACATGGAATTCCTCTAGTTCATTATTCCTTTGAGCACACAATAATATTCCATCACCAACAAATACCACAATTTGTTCAGCCATTCCTCAACTGAAGGGCATCCCCTCATTTTCCAATTTTTTGTGACCACAAAGAGCATAGCTATAAGTAATTTTGTACACGTCTTTTTTCTTATTATGTCTTTGGGGTATAAACCCAGCAGTGGTATGGCTGCATCAAAGGACTTCTATTCTTAATATAAAATTTGTCTAGGTCTTCTTATCCTGTCTCCTTGAATTGACCTAAGGAATAAACCTCTCTTTCTTCTCTGTCCACAGCTATCACAGACTAAGGAGACCTTAGGAGAAGTGGGAGGTAACAAGATACAGTAGAAAGGGATGCCAGGTTTGGAGGCAGAGGATGCAGTTTCAAATTCTTCCTTTGTTTCGATTTATTATATGACTGTGGGGGAGTCACTTAATCTCCCAGGGCCTCAATTTCCTCATCCTTAAAATGACAGGGTTGGACAAGCTCCCTTCCAGCTCTAAATCTATGATACTATGAAAGAACTGGTAGCTAAAAAGAAATCCCTGCCTATTGGGCTGCCTTCTATGTTTTTGTATCTCACAAAGACCCTCTCCTTCAGAATGCCCTTTAATAAGTTGTCCCCTCCACTTTAGGCTGTGTGAATTTTGACTATGTCTTCAATTCTCCCCTCCATTCCATAATGATAGCCCAGTAGTCTCTGGCCCCCAAAGTCTAAGACTGGCCATTTCATAAGTTAATGTGAATTAAAATGCATTTACCATGTAAATTCTGCTGTAAATATTTTGGGAACAGAATAAACTCCATAAAGACTTTTTTTTTTTTTAACCCTTGTACTTCGGTGTATTGTCTCATAGGTGGAAGATTGGTAAGGGTAGGCAATGGGGGTCAAGTGACTTGCCCAGGGTCACACAGCTGGGAAGTGGCTCAGGCCAGGTTTGAACCTAGGACCTCCTGTCTCTAGGCCTGACTTCCATAAAGACTTTTAAGGTTCTGCCCAAGCTTGAGTCAATTTGGATGCTAAGATCTCCTTTTTCTTCATTGTTTTTATGTGAATGGATTCACTTTCACTACTTATTATTCTTGTTTGGGGAAAGCTTGGATGTATAGCAAATTTAACAAATGGGGCTTATTACCTGCTCATAGAATTGATTGTGTGCAACATAAAACTTGGAATCAAAAGATTCTTCTGTTACCAGCACTTGCTGTCTTTCACCAATCTGTGGAGAGAAGAAAAAAAAAAAAGGAGAAATTAGGCAGAGAAGGGAAGAAGCATTAAGTGCCTACTATCTTCAAGGCACTGTGCTATGTGCTTTGCCGATATTGTCTCTGAAAAAATTTACAACTGAGGAAACTGAGGCAAATAGCAATTTAAGTGATTTGCTCAGGGTTACACAACTAGTAAGTATCTGAGGCTGCATTTGAACTCATGTCTTCCTGACTCCAGGTTCAGCGCTCTACACACTATACCACATAGTTGCTTTAGGACAGATAACAAAACAGACTTTATGAACTCCAAACATAAAATATTAATGAAAAGCTTTTGATTAATTCAATCTAATTCAACAAACATTTATTAAGCTCCTACTATGTGCTAATAATACAATCTCTGTCAGAATTTAAGGGTGCCTGAGACAGCTGCTAATTATTTTGGCAACAGCTGAAATATGGATAGTTTTGCACAATTCCAGTGTATGATGAAATGTCTAGCATGCTAATAAAAAATTAGCATAGCTGGAAATCTTATCTTTGTATCACATAACTGATAGAAAAATCTGATCCTAGTTTCTCCCTCACCAAAGATAATGAAAGCTTAAGATAAAAAAAAAATCATCCAAACATCATTTTGTTTCTTGTAACAAAGTTGTAAAATCATCCAGAACAAGCTGCTTCCAATCCAAATTTGTGAAGATAGTTTGGCAATATGGAAACATAATAATAAATACTTATTTGTATTATATGGGGATGAGGAATATATCTCCCAGCTTCTACCAGAGTAAGCATTTGCATTCAAACTTTTTATGTCTTCTTTTAATTTTTCAACCTTGTTCACTTATTTCAAAAGTTATTTTCATCTTCCAGTGCCTACCTCTCTACTAATTATCTATTTTTGTCATATATTTCTGTGGCAAGTAAATAATAATTAAACTTTCCCACATGATTATTGCACTTTAAAAGTCTGGGGAGTGTTAGAAATACAGGTCTAAGATTTCGTTGCTAGATCAAAGAAACATTGGAATGAAGTGAGAAGGGGTTTTAACTGAAACCTATACCTTGCATAGTTATATCTGTTAAAAAGCTGGGCAAAAAAAATTTCTATATATTGAAAATCATTGTCAGTTTCCAAGTTTATCCCACTGTGAAATGTATTCTTTAAAGTATTATTTATTTTTTTGTGGTGCTTCCAAAACGTCTAATGCAGTAAACCAGATGTATTATTTGGTTATAGCATTAATTTCTCTTGCTTAGCTGCTTGACAAACCCAGCTCTTTAAATTAAAACAGGTTCTCATTTATATAAAGACTTGTAAGAGGGAAATAGGTTTTAAAACATTTTGGAAGTTTAGATAGGTGGGCAGGAGCTGACCACTGACCTGAGAAACCTGTGGATTTTGGGTATCTCTAAGCAACATCTGAGACCTTACAACTAGCAGGATCAAGGAGTAGAGGTTGAGAATACTGATTTGATTGGTGGACAAGCAAAGTCAGTTTCCCTGATTTCTCTGAAGAGTTATTTGGCTGGTTCCTGTGCTCTTGGAATATACTTGGACTACTGCTGATCAAGACCACGTGACCACCTAGGTGAGATCCCATTTGTCCCTTGTGTCTTAGCTGCCTGTTTAGTGTAGTGTAGGGATTTCCCAGATCTTTAACTTTTAACCCTGAATTTGATCCATAGTGTTTTAAGTTAAGTGTGACCTCTCCCATCATCTCTAACACTATAGACTTTATTATACTTATATTTTATAATTCTTTGGTCCCAGTCCACTCACTGTTCTTTATTAATTTTACAGACTCTCAGGCTAGGTGGATCTGTGGTGGCAGTTGGTATCAACTGCCAATCCATAATTTCTCACTCCTTATACTTTGGTGAAATCCCTGAATCAATAACCTTATCATCATTAACATTTGCACCAGGAGCTTGACCATAATCACTGTCCATAAATTTATCCTTTCTCATATACAACTCGATGTTATTAACTTGTATTTGTAAAAGCCTCATCATAACCTTTAACTCTGAATACCTCTTATACCATTGTATAATAACCTTACCAGTGTACAATATGCATCTTACCATCCATCTCATATGGTACAAAATATAACCAAAGAAAGCAGTACAGGAATATGTGCCACCACATCAAGAATAGTTATTTCCCATACTGGAAGCATCGATTTAAAATCTATTTCTATTTTCACATATTCAGGAATACCCCTAAATATGAATACAGGAATGGACCACAAAATAGACTAATAATACACCAAACAATATTCTATTATATCTTCCATAACAGCTTGTATCACAATTGGTATTACACACAAGCTTGGTAATAGATCACTAGTGGTATTAAACTCCACTGTTACACAGTTAATTAACACACATAACAGTAATTATAAAAATCAGTAACAATAAAACAGATCAAGAACAATAAAAACACCAAAAGAAAAAATCAGGAGGAAAAAAATAAGAAAAAAATGCAGAAAAAAGTTAAAGTCCCTTCCCAGTAGCTTTAAAAATGGCTCTGAGACAGTGAAAATACTCCAGAGAGATTCTATGAATGAGTTGAGTGGTGGGAGTAGTCTTCCCTATTGGTGAAGAATTTTGAAGCCTCAACCAACCACTGGGAGGCTCAGAGTGAATGTTCAGATTCCCATTACTTCTAGTCTGTGTTGACTGCCCAAGTTGCCCAACTTTCTCCTCTCTTCTCAATCCTTATCTGGGGTGCCACCTTTTAGAGAGTCCACTGTGTTCTAGGATGGAATCTCAGCTCTTGCCTGCCTGTCTAAACTTCCAAAATGCTTTAAACCTATTTCCCTCTTACAGACTTCTCAAAAAGTTCTGGCTATAAACATTTAGAAAATGTAAACATGGCTGCATTAAGGGCTATCTATCACTTAAAAAAAACCCCAATCCTACAAAGCACAAATTCCCAAACTCATCATAATTTGCTATTTCATTACAGATATAGCCCTTAGCCAAAGGCCTAAGGTCTCATAGACGATAATGATGAGAGACTTATTCATGAAAGATAAGAATAAGTAGGTATTAGTTGTTCAAAAATCAAGATGGAAACAAGGTAGTTTTTTCAACTTTCTGTCTGTGGTCATATTCATGAGGTACATTGGGCAAGCTTGGATTGTACTGAAGTATATTTCTGTGAGAGAAAACTTAATGTTTGCATACAGTTCACAGTGTGAGTGGCTTATAACTTAGTATAAGTACCTATCAATGGTTCTTGAAGAAGTTTGCAATTATACTTCAGCTAACATTATAAAGTTTTGAGAAAATTAATATAATAACAGGAAATTGT
This sequence comes from Gracilinanus agilis, assembly GCF_016433145.1. Taxonomy (NCBI): domain Eukaryota; kingdom Metazoa; phylum Chordata; class Mammalia; order Didelphimorphia; family Didelphidae; genus Gracilinanus; species Gracilinanus agilis. Next base: position 594,728,226 of record NC_058130.1, read on the forward strand.
AGAATATTGAGGAGTTATACTGCTAGCAAACTAATGTAGGTAGCTATTCATGCATATTCACCATTACACGTGATACGTACTGATTGTAGTTTTGTGTTCCAATAGTGATGGAGATAGATGCGTGCATTTTTATAAAGTAAGTTAGGGAGATTCCTAAGATCATTAAGTGATAGCAAGAAGTCAAGCACTATTTAGGTTATTTCTTAAAGATAATGGTCATGTGAAGTGTGGAGAGCTTTATGGGTAAGGCTATCTCTTTGAAGAGAGAAAAGCTGGAGATTTAGGCAAGGTTACCTTTCTAGCAACTAGGAAGGCCCTCAGAGAGCAAATTTTAACTGACTCCTCATTTTTCAGATAGATAAATTCAGCCCAAGAGAAGAAAAGTATCTTGCCAATGCCAGTCTCCTTCCTATGCCTCTAAAATATAGTGTTGATAACCATCTCTGCATTTTCTTCTCTTCTCCTCCTCTATCCTCTAATTACACATCCTTTAAAAACTAGATAAAGGCTTCCTAGCTCCATAAAGCCTGTTACCTCCAAACCTCCATACTACAATGATTCAGTTTCTTCAACTATAAAAATGATGGGTTGGGCTCAAAGACTTCTAAGGTCCCTTACAGCTCTACATTGATAATCTTATGATTGCAGTTATCTTTTGCCTTCTCTAACTTCCTGAGACAATCTTTGGGAAACATTTCAGGAAGCTAGTTCTCTGGGTGAAACATATGGACAAGCTTTTGAGGGTGGCATCACCACTAGAAAGGGCCATTCACAAAGGAGGAGAAAGTCGAGGGCAGATTATACCATGTGCTTTCCTCTTGACCCTTTTATGTGGGTGACAACCAGTTAAAATAAACATCAAAGGCCATCTAATGGATATATGAAGAAGGAAAGGGAATACTGAACCCAATTTAATTCAGTTTCACAAATACTGCAAGAAACCAACAATCTAGTTTAGTTTTGTTTTTGTTTTAAATCAAGTCTCCCTATATCATCCAGGCTGGAAATGCAGTGGCCATTCAGAGTCCTCATCCCATTAGAGATTAGCATGTTATCTTGGACCTGCTCTGTTTCTAACCAGGGTTGGTTAGCCCCTCTCCCTCAATACTGTCTTGGTGATAGACACAGAGAAGAAGGCTAATCAGTGGCATCTTGGAACTCTTATGCTCAAAATATCCACAAGGCTTTCCAGGAACCAGGATCACTACCTGGTGAGCTATACCACATTTGGCTGATAGAACTAGTCTTACAACACACAAAGAAAATACTTAGTAGGTTGGGTGGATTATGGAGGATTTATGAGAGAACATAGATAAAAATTGTAATGGGTGAAAAGTCATGGATGAGTTGCACTGGAAGTACGACCTACTCAAATCAAAGAAATCACAGATCCATTAGAAAAACAAAGATGTTCAGAGTAATTTGGCAGGTGAGGTGCTGGGCACACACAGATAAAAAAGGCAATTTCTGCCCTCAAAGAGCTTACAAAACTAATGTAGGACAAAATAAATAAGTCATAGATAAAGTAGCTCTGATAAACGGTAGGATGGGAATAAATTCAATTAAACAAATTAAATGTGTAAGGAATGGAGCTTTGTGAAGAAGATACAAATATGAAAACTGTCACTGCCATTGCAGAGTCTATGGTTCATTGCTGTTATTCCAGATGTAAACAAACACATATAACAGAACATAGACTATGAATAGGAGTAAAAAAGATATAGCAAAGTATGGTATAAGAGAAATGGAGGAAGGAGATATCATTTTTCACTAGAGGTGGGTAGTTAGATCAATGAAAGCTTCAACAATTAAAAAAGGAGGACGGATTGTATTCTAGGGTTGGGGCACATTCTGTATAAATATACCAAGGCAGGCAGAATCTAGGTGGCTCACTGGATAGAGAACCAGACCTAGAGATGGGAGGTCCTAGACTAAAATTTGGCTCAGACACATTCTGTGTGACTCTGGGCAAGTCACTTAATCCCAACTGCCTAGCCCTATCTGCTTTTCTAACCTGGAACCAATACTTAGGACTGACTCTAAAACAGAAGATTTAGGGCTTAAAACAACAACAGCAACAGCAACAGCAACAGCAACAGCAACAGCAACAGCAACAGCAACAGCAACAGCAACCACCACCACCACCACCAAACAACAAACAACAAACAACAAATACCACCACCACCAATATACTTAGGTAGGAGATAGAATAAAATATACACAAAGGGGAGTATTTTGGGAAAAAAAGGATAGAAAGGTCTACTAAAACCAGATTTTGGAGAGCCTTTTCCCATTCAATTAAAAGCAAACAAAAATTTTTAACATTCCTAAAAAAAATTTTGGGTTCCAAATTCTCTCTTTCCTTCCTTCCTCTCCTTTCTCCTTGAGAAGGTAAGAAATTTGATATAAATTCTAGATGTGTAGTCAAAACATTTTCCTATCAGTCATGTTGCAAAAGAAAATGTAGACCCCAAACTCTAGAAAAATGAAGTAAAAAAAAGTATTCTTTTCTATGCTTCAATCTGCATTCAGATCTCATCAATTCTTCCTCTGGAGGTGGAGAGCATTTTTTCATCATAGGTCCTTCAGAATTATCTTGGGCCATTGTATTGCTGAGAATGGCTAAGCCTTTCACAGTTGATCATCATACAATATTGCTGTTACTGTTTACAATGTTCTTCTGGGTCTGCTAATTTCACTTTGCATCAGTTCATATAAATATTACGGAAGATATTAAGTGACAGGCTAAAGAATCTGGACTTTTTTGTGGAGTAGATTGTAGGACAGATATCTTATTTTACAGTACATTCTATCATATTTTCTTCAAATTGCTAATAGTTTTTGTTGAATAATGAAATCCTTCCCTAGTATTTTGCTCTCTCAGGTAGTTCATTTCTACTATGAAAGAGGAACTTCTTTGTCTTTTTCCATTATTCAGAGTTCAAATTAATTTTAGTGATGCTTTAATAAAAGAAGGAAATTTGATCCCCAGATCCAAGAAAGGATTTTCAGCATCTAGGAATAAATATTGCAAAACAAAAGAAAACGATCCAACAGTTGATGAGACAGAGGACCTTGTAGAATTTGAGGAGAAAGTAGCAGCATATATACTCTGTTCTTGAGAAGTTTAAAAGAGAACTGAAAATTATAGCAGATACCTGCCCAGGCCTGCCTAGCAAAAATAACTGCCAGAAGAGAAAAACTGGAATCTGTGATGGCAAATCTCACAAAATGAATTGGGGATGGAAATACACAGAAGCAAAGGACAATCTAGAAGAGAAGTAAAAAACAATTATAACTGTGATTGGAATGAACTCACCCATAAAACAAAAGACTACAGCAAAATGGATTAGAAAAAAGTATCCAACATGAATTATTTACAAGAACTCTACTTGAAACATAAAGTTTAATATGGCATTAAAATGAGGGCCTGAAGTAGAATCTATTATGCTTCAGGTGTATTAAAAAAAGGCAGGATTATTACATTATTTTGCTACTATATTTTGTATATCTTGTCTGTTCCACCGATCTACTTTTATGTTTCTTAGCTGGTATCAAATAGTTTTGACAATTATTGCTTTATAATACAGTTTAAAATATGGTCTGCTTTTTCCGGGTTAAGATGGTGGCAGAGTAAAAAGCAGCTCTTAACCTCTCCTGACCAAAACACACAAAACTCCTCAAGGGGACATAAAAACAAGTCCAGACGAACGGAGGAACCCCACAACAGGGTGCAGCGTGGAAGGTACGTGGAATCAGGACATTTCCATGATATAAAGGGGTGAAACAGCTCTCACTAAATCGCGGGCTGAGCAACCACCCCACCCCCACCCTGTCCACACACACCACCTATAGCGCCAAAGGCAGTTAAAAAGAAATAGAGCAAGTTTGGGGCACCCATTGAGTCATTGGCAGCTCCAGGGCCTGTTCCTGAGAGCAGCAAGATTTGGGACCCCAATAGGCCAAAGAACGCACGCGAAATCTGAGCGCGGGAGCAGAGCACAGGAGTGGCGGAGGCGTGGGTGGAGGCAGACACAGCCACGAGCTAAAGCTCTGAAACCCTGAGTGGGGAACCAGTGCTGACAGTTATACGACTGTGGAAGCAGCGCCCTGAGACTTCTAAAGAAACCTCCAGCAGAGGATCAAGCAAGGGGGTCCACCAGGGGGCTTGACCTTGGAAAAAACCAGAACTCAGACCTCAGGAGCCAAAAGACCGCGGACAGACCTCGGGCGCGAGGATAAAGCTGAGTAGCTGCTGGGCTAATGATGGCTACCCAGACTCAGGAAGTTCAGAAGAGAAAGATAAACAACAAGAAAAAGAAGTCTTTAACACTCGACAAGTTTTACACAGAGAAAATCCAGACAACCGAGCAAACAGAGGAGGAGAACAAACAAGCATCCAGACCCTCCTCAAATAAGGAAAACTCACAAGCTATGGAAGAGTTCAAAACTGAGATTCTGAGGAAGATGGAAGAGATCTGGCAAGAAAATAACAGTTTAAAAGGTAGAATCTTGCAATTGGAAAGTGAGGCTCAGAAACCAAATGAACTGATAAGCAAAGTGAACCAGATTGAAAAAGAAAACCAAAAGATCATAGCTGAAAACGAAAAGTTTAGAGCCGAAAACCAGTCCCTAAAGGCTAGAATTGAGCAATTAGAAGCTAATGATCTCTCAAGACAACAAGAACAAATAAAACAAAGTCAAAAGACTGAAAAAATAGAAGGAAATATGAAATATCTCAATGAGAGAGTGACAGACCAAGAAAACCGGTCTAGAAGAGACAATTTGAGAATAATTGGTCTTCCAGAAAAACCAGAAATTAATAGAAACCTGGACTCCATACTAAAAGAAATTATTCAGCAAAATTGCCCTTAAGTCCTACAACAAGAGGGCAATATAGACATTGAAAGGATTCATAGAACACCCACCACATTCGATCCAGAGAAGAAAACACCCAGAAATATAATTGCCAAATTCAAGAGCTTTCAAGCAAAAGAAAAAATCTTACAAGAAGCCAGAAAGAGACAATTCAAATATCAAGGAACACCAATCAGGATCACACAGGATCTGGCAGCCTCCACACTAAAAGGCTATAAGGCTTGGAATACGATATTCAGAAAGGCAAGAGAGCTGGGCCTGCAACCACAGATCAACTACCCATCAAAATTGACTATATATTTCCAGGGGAAAGTATGGGCATTCAACAAAATTGAAGAATTCCAAGTATTTGCACAGAAAAGACCAGGGCTAAATGGAAATTTTGATATCCAACCACAAAAATCGAGAGAAACATGAAAAGGTAAATAAGAAACAGAGGGGAAAGAAAGAAAACTTATAATTTTTAAATTTGCCTTTTTAAGGGCCTCAGTAAGATCTAATTATCTGTATTCCTATGTAGAGAAATGTTATGTATAATTCTCTGTAGTGAACTCTATTCACTATTATAGTATCCACTATTATAGTAATCAGAAGAATAATTCACAGGGTGAGGGTGGAACACTAAATAATCTAAGATGACATGGGGGATGGGAAAGAAGGGGTGAATAGCAGGGGACACCAAGAGAAACTTGAGTGAATAAGAAAAATAGGATATTCTATTACACACAAAGAGGGTATGGGAAGGAGAGGGGACAAATACTATTATAAGAAGGAGAGGAAGAGAACATTAAGAGGTAATAATCAAACCTTTCTCTCAGTGTAATCAACCCGGAGAGGGAAGAGTAGCTATACTATCCATTGGGACATAAAACTCTTATCTAACCCTTTTGAGAAAGTCAGAAGGGATAAATCAAGGGAAACAGGGGAGTAGGGAGGTCAAAAAAAGGGAGGGGAG
>NC_058130.1:594734135-594735976 GCF_016433145.1 Gracilinanus agilis
CGGGCGGGGGGGGGGGGGGGGGGGGGGGGGGGAGTTGAAGGGTAAAGGTGGAGCATGAATCCTGTAACCATGTTAAAAATGAATATTAATAAATGTTAAAAAAAAGGGAGGGGTGAAGAAGGGGGAGGGAATTCATAAGGCCATTAAAAACAAAAAGGTGGGGGGAATAAGGGAAGGGGTAGAAAGGGAAGTCAATCAAGGGAGGGGATAAGGGATAGGGTCTTAATAGCAAACCACTGGTTTTAAAGGAAATAGTTTAAGGAGAAGGGGTAGGAATAGGGGAGGAAACGAAAATGTCAGCAAATGCACAACTGATGATTATAACTCTGAATGGGAATGGGATGAACTCGCCCATAAAACGGAAGCAAATAGCAGAGTGGATTAGAAACCAAAATCCTACCATATGTTGTCTATAAGAAACACATATGAGACGGGTGGACATACACGAGTTTAAGGTTCAGGCCCTGAGCAAAATCTTTTGGGCATCAAATGAGAAAAAGAAGACAGGAGTGGCTATTATGATTTCTGACAAAGCCAAAGTAAAAATAGATATGATTAAAAAAGACAGGGAAGGTCATTATCTCCTCATTAAAGGCAGTATAAACAATGAGGAAATAACACTGCTCAATATGTATGCATCAAGTGGCATAGCACCCAAATTCATAAAGGAGAAACTGGCAGAGCTCAAGAAGGAAATAGATAGTAAAACCATACTAGTGGGAGATCTAAATATTCCTCTGTCAGATCTAGATAAATCAAACCGAAAAATAAATAAGAAAGACCTAAGAGAGGTGAATGAAGTCCTAGAAAAATTAGATTTAATTGACATGTGGAGAAAAATAAATAGAGACAAAAAAGGAATACACCTTCTTCTCAGCTGCACATGGCACATTCACAAAGATTGACCATGTTATAGGGCATAGAACCATTGCAAACAAATGCAAACGAGCAGAAATAATAAATATAACCTTCTCAGATCATAATGCAATAAAAAATAATAATTAGTAAGGGCACCTGGACAGGAAAATAAAAAACTAATTGGAAATTAAATAATATGATTCTCCAAAACCAATTTGTCAAAGAAAGAATCATAAAAACAATCAATAATTTCATTGAAGAAAATGACAATGATGAGACATCCTACCAAACTCTGTGGGATGCGGCCAAGGTAGTACTCAGGGGAAAATTTATATCCTTGAGTGCATATATTAACAAATTAAGGAGGGCAGAGATTAATGAATTGGGCATGCAACTCAAAAAATTAGAAAGCGAGCAAATTAAAAATCCCCAGATGGAAACTAAATTAGAAATACTAAAAATCAAGGGAGAAATTAATAAAATCGAAAGTAAAAGAACTATTGAATTAATAAATAAGACTAGAAGCTGGTACTTTGAAAAAACAGATAAAATAGACAAAGTACTGGTCAATCTAATAAAAAAAAGGAAAGAAGAAAACCAAATTGATAGCATCAAAGATGAAAAGGGAGACCTCACCTCTAATGAAGAGGAAATTAAGGCAATCATTAAAAACTATTTTGCCCAATTATATGGCAATAAATATAACAATTTAGGAAATATGGACGAATATTTACAAAAATATAAACTGCCTAGATTAACAGCAGAAGAAATAGAATACCTAAATAATTTCATATCAGAAAAAGAAATTGAACAAGCCATCAAAGAACTCCCTAAGAAAAAATCGCCAGGGCCTGATGGATTCACAAGTGAATTCTATCAGACATTCAAAGAGCAACTAATCCCAATACTATATGAATTATTTGATATGATAAGCAAAGAAGGAGTCCTACCAAATTCCTTTTATGACACAAATATGGTACTGA
>NC_058130.1:594736372-594915730 GCF_016433145.1 Gracilinanus agilis
CAATGACCCAGGACAGCTCTGAGGGATTTATGGTAAAGAACATTACCTATATGCAGAGGAAGAACTGCAGGAGAGGAAACATATAAGAAAAGCAACTGCTTGAACGCATGGGTCGGGGTAGACATGATTGGGGATGTGGACTCGAAACTACCACACCAATGCAACCACCAACAATTTGGAAATAGGTCTTGATCAAGGACACATGACAAAACCAGTGGAAATGTGCGTCGGCCATGGGTGGGGGGAGTGTGGGGGGTGAAGGGGAAAGTAGGAGCATGAATCATGTAACCATGTTAAAAATGATTATTAATAAATGTTTAAATTCAATAAATAAATAAATAAATAAAGACACAAAACCTTTTAAAAAAAATATGGTCTGCTTGACTACTTTCCTTTTTTTTTTTTTATTAATTCCTTTGATATTCTTGACCTTTTGTTCTTCCAAATGAATTTTATTTTTTCTAGTTCAAAAAATTTATTTTTTGAAATTTAAGTACAAAGGCATTGAAAAAATAGATTAGTTTAGGTAGGATAGTAATTTTAATTATATTGGCTCCATCTCACACATGAATAATTAATATTTCTCCAATTATTTAAATCTAACTTTATTTGTATAAAAAGTCAGTAATACGTATATTCATGAAATTCCTAGATTTGTTTTGGCAGGCATAACTCCTACATATTTTATTCTATCTACTGCAAAAGATTATAGTAACCTCATATTTGATAAAAAATTGTTGGGAAAAATGAAAGTAGTCTAGTAGAAACTAGATATAGACCAATATGTTACATGTTTTTCAAGATATGGCCAAAATGAATGCATGACCTAGACATGAAGGAAGATATCATAAGCAAATGAGAAGAATGGGGAACATATTACCTATCAGATTTTTGGAGATGGAGAGAAGAAGACATTTATGAATAAATGAGACAGAAAGCATTGTTAAGATGTAAAATTGCTCCAGATCATTATTAATTAGAGAAATGCAAATCAAAATAACTTTGAGATATCATCTCACACCTATCAGATTGGCTAAAATACTAAAAGGATAAAATGACAAATGTTAGAGGGATGTGGAAAAATGAGGATATTGATACTCTGTTAGTGGTAACTGTAAACTGATTCAACCATATTGGAAAGCAAACTGGAATTATGTTCATAGTTATAAAATTATGTATACTCTTTGATTAAGTAATACCACTATTTAATGTAGTTTCTAAGGTGAACAGGGAAAAAGGAAAAGAATCTATATGTTCTAAAATATTTATAGCAGTTCTTTGTGGTGGCAGAGAAATGGAAATTGAGGGGGTGCCCATAAATTAAACAAGTTGTGACATATGACTGTGATGGAATATTATTGTGTTGTAAATAATGAATAGTAGGTTAATTAAAAAACAGTGAAAGACATATATAAAATTAGGAAGAATGAAATGAGCAGAACCAAGAGAACATTATAGTTAGCAACAGATATGTTGTTTGAAGAATAATTTATATTCTTCTGGACATAGTTTTATATATACATTTATATCTTTCTGTCAATTGATACCTTCTAAAATATGGGTAGGAGAGACATGGAGGGAAATACCTGGGACTTGTAATGTAAAAAATAAATAAATTTTTAAAGAAGGAGAAGTATTCAGGACTTCAGACAAGGTTACAGTAAAAATAGACACTATAAGGACAATAACTGATACAATAACAATATCTATGTGGTATAAAGACAACATATAAAACAAAGTAGCATCAATATTTTTTATGTGCACTGAACATATAGAACCTAAATAATTGAAGGAATTATAGGCAAAAATAAACAGAAAAGCTATAATGGTGGGAACCTAATGTACCCCTTCTCAGATCTAGAGAAATCTAACAACAACCACAACAACCACCACGACAAAATAATATAAGACCTAAATAGAAATTTAGAAATATTAGAGATAACAGATCTTTGGTGATTATTGAATGGAAACAAAAAGGGGTTTGAATATTTCATAGCCATTCATGGCACATTTAAAAAAAACTGACCACTCATTAGAGCATAAAATTTCAGAAATAAAGAAAAGCTGTATAGATATACTAAACTCATTTACTGACCACAATGCAGTAAAAATACATGTCATGGGTTTTTTTTTTAAAGGTGTTTCCTAATTAATGGACACTATTTCCAGTTCTTTGCTACTACAAAGAATACTGCTAAGAGGGGGTGGCCGGGTAGCTCAGTGGATTGAGAGTCAGGCCTAGAGACGGGAGGTCCTAGGCTCAAATCCGGCCTCAGACACGTCCCAGCTGTGTGACCCTGGGAAAGTCACTTGACCCCCATTGCCCACCCTTACCACTCTTCTACCTGAGAGCCAATGCACAGAAGGGTTTAAAAAAAAAAAGAATACTGTTAAGAATACTTTGATATATATTGCATCTTAGTTTATTTTTTCCTTCTATTTCTCTTTAACTTCTTTGAAGAATATATGCAGGATTTAATATATTTCCTTATCAATTTTTTCCTAGGTTTTGTCAGTCCAAAAATGACTACTCACAGAAGGGGGGGAAAACCCCAAGTGGCTAAAAGTTAATGAAATGCAGACTTAGACTTCATCTACAACTATATATATATATATATATATATCTGGGAAAGATGTGCATAGAGGATAATCAGGAAGCCAGAATTTAAAAGCAAAAAGCAAGAAGCCTGGATTGTTTTTGTCGGTTAGTCAACTACCATTTAGTAAGTGACTGTTAATTGTTGGAGCCACAAAGAAAGGCAAAAGACAGTTCTGAAGTAGCTTACATTCCAAAGAATGAATCTCCTTTATGTATGCAAAAAACTATGTACAAGAAAAGAAGAGGGCAGGAACAAGCATTTCACAACTCTGGGAGGCAGGTGCTGTTATTTCTCCCATTTTATAACTGGGGAGACTAAGACAGATGGCCTCTAAGGGACTAACTAGCCCAAAGCCACATAGCTAGTGTCTGAGGACACATTTGAATTCAGATTTTCCTAATTCCAAGCCCAATAAACTGCCTTTCAAACAAATAAAACATACAAGATAATTCTGAGATGATAAACAAAGGGAAGGTGTTAACATTATAGGGAATCAGGAAAGGTAGGACATTAGCAGAAACATGAAGGAAGCTTCTTTAAAACTTTGTAAAACTATTCCTTTAAGAGCTCCAAGTTTTTCCTTGAACCAAAGGTCTATCTTTTTTCTAACACTAATGTATACTCAGTAATGCTATATGGCTACAAATCTCCAGCCTAGACCTCACATTATCTAGGGAAAGAACTCTTGTGGAGAAGGTACCAACCTTCTCTACTAACTGCCAACCAATTGCTATCCATAGGGAACAGCATACTCAGAGGAAGAGATAGGAGGCAGCAAGAGCCAAGCAAATCAAATTGTCATCACCACCTTCACTACAGTCACATTTTTGGATCCCGATAGAGATATCCTAGGATTCTGAACTGAAGATCAGCCATCGGGAATAGCCAGGCTTCTAACTCAGTGCTTTAGTCATCATCCTGGGATGTATCTTGGCAACTGATCCTGCAAGTGTTATGGCCATATCTTTTGAAGATCTCATAAAGGAAAATTCTTGTCATCCTAGTACTTGGGTGTTATGAAATGGTTCAATCTCATCCATTTAAAATAGTTATAATTTTAGATATTAAAGAAGAAGCATTAACATCTGTTTGACTACTGCACCCTAAGGACCATGGGACCTTTCCTGCCTTCTTAGTAAAAACATTCCATATACATTGTCTTCTCCTTGGAATGTATGTTCCTTGAAAACAGGGACTATTTTATTTTTGTCTGTAGCCCAGGGTTTACTTAGCACAGTGTTTTGCATATAGTAATTGCTTAAATTTTTTTTATTCATTCATTCATTCATTCATTCATTCATTCATTCATTCATTCGGCATTACCCAAAAACTAATAGAAAAATAGAAAGTGGCCATAAGTAGGTAATAATAAAAAGCATTACTTTTTTCCCCACTTATTTTTTTTCAATTTTTAAAAATTCTGAGTAAACATCAATTAAAATCAGTACTTCCACATAAAAAAAACCAGGACAGAGAGGGATATACATGAACCTAACTCTCTATATAATGTACATATTTTTGTCTTTTAAATATATAATTCAACATGTTAATTTCAAAGCTGTCCTGCTTGTCACTGATTACTTCTGGCTTTCCTTCTGGTATTTTCTCCATTTCAAAAACATGTCTCAGGGACATATTTTCTTTTCTTTCCTTTTTGGGGAGACAGGAGCGAAAGTCTTCCTTATTCTCTTCTTTAAATTGAGAAAATGAAAAATAAAAACATGGCATTCATCATTAGAGGTAGTACTCAGACTGAAAGAGATCACAGATCAAGTGGAGTATACAGAAATGTTAATGATATGTAATAAATATCTTATATCTTTTCACTTTGCTGAAGTTCTTTATCCCATTTTTGTTGCTTTTTTTGGCTTTTAAGATTAATTGTGAACATTATCCACAAATAACAATATTTCAACATCCCCTTTGTCAGAGTTAATAAGATTATTCCTCTAATTTTTTCTTTATTATTATAGTTAGCACTTCTAGGGATGCATTAAAAATAATAGTGAGCTTACAACCTTGTTTTATTACTGCTGTTAATGCTAAAAATTTCTATTATTTTTCCAAGGGAAATTGTTTTGGCAGCTATATATGATGGGTGAACTGGCAGGGAAGAGACCTGATGCAAGTGCCTGAATCAGGGTGAGGGAATGGGGATAAGGGCTATACTTGAACAATATTGCCAAGGTAGAAATGATGGAATTTTGGAATGATGAGTGGGATATAGAGTAACATCAGAGATGACTTTGAGGTTTTAAGCCACCTAAGAATATGGTATTATCAATAATGGTAATAAGAAAGTTGCAAGAAGAAGAGGTAGTTTAAAGAAAAGATGAGTTTAGCTTTGAACATGTACTTGAAGTGCTGGCAGGCCCCACTCCTGATGGAGGTGATGGATTTCAGCGCAAGTTGAGACATATTCTTTGGACTTGGCCAATGTGGGTATTTGTTAAAAAGATTTTGTGTTTCTCTTCCAGTGGGAGTGGGGATGGTGATGTGGATTTCTGTTTGTTAAAATTATATTAAAAATGAAGTTCTGGAAGGATATATAAGTGAAGAAGCTCAAGTAGAGAAATTTGAAGATGGAGAAATCATACTTTAGGGATAAATTAGGGAACAACAGACATAAATGGAGAGTAAAGGAAGTCTTCATGGATAAATAAGGATGTAAATAGGTCTCTAAGCAAATTAATAAACATTTTAAAGCATCTATCCCAATGCTGTACACTGTGCTATGCCCTGGAATAAAGTGGTTAAATTAAACAGGTAATGGTGCAGAGAGGGATGGTTGGGAAACCATTCTAGGCTTGAGGAAAAACTTTCAAAAAAGAAACAGAAATAAGAGAGAGATGCAAGAGAAAGGTAAAAGATGTATGGATTGTAAGTAGTCCAGTCTTGCTGGAAAGGAAAGTATGAGAAGGCAAAAGATAAGGGAGAGGACCTCAAATGTAAACATAACCAGTTTATACTTAATTCAGCAGGCAATGGAAGACTGCTGAGTGGAATAATAATACTGTTAGGGAGGTGCACCAGAAATAATATTTGCCATTTATATAATACTTGAGGTTCTGCAAAGTCCTTACATTATCTCATTAGTGCCTAAAACAATCTTATGAACTAGGAACTATAGGTATTGCATATTATCTCCATTTTACAGATGCGGAAACTTAGGATCATAAAGTTTATGTGAAGGGCCCACAATCACAAAGTTGATGTCAGAAAGTGGTACCTGAATTTGGGTTTTCTTAAATTCAAATCCATTGTTTTCCCTACTATATTACATAGAAGTCAACAAGTTTGGGGGAGTGAGAGAAAGTTAAGTGACAATCAGAGATTAAAGGTCTAATTTCGGGAAGGTAAGTTGAGTTTTAGACATATTGTGTTTGAGGTTCTGGAGGATGAGATATAATGCTTTAAAAAGCAGTAAAAATTTTGGTCCTGAATTTTGGAAAAGAGGACAAGGATAGGGATAGAGATTTGACAGTCTTCTGTAGATAGGTGATAATTAATGCTATAGCAGTAAATAAGATTATAAAGTAAAAGTGAAGAAAAAAGTGTAGGTCAGAGACTTGGAGTATAATCAATGTTTATGGGTAGGAAAGTAACAAGGAACTTCTAGAAACAGAGAAGGAATAGTTAAGAAGGTAGAAGGAAATCTATAAAAGTATAGATAACCATTATAGATGACATCATAAAGAAGGTGATCACATAGCCTAGCTAATAGCAGAAAAATCTGTGGATTGACTTTATGCATATGGATGTATATAAAGCCTCAAAGTTGTTTGATTGTTTTTAAGTACTAGCTAAAGACATAGCAAATCATCATAGTCTGGTGATAGTCATGCCATTAGACTAAGAGTTTCAACTGTTCAAAACATGGGAGGGACTAAGGAAGGATGTCCAAGGCAAAGGCACAAAACTACATATAATTTCTTTTGCTATTTATGATGATGACAATAATATTAATGACACAGCTGCCCCATAATTCTTTAGCCCTGGAGATAGACAAAGCAAAGTGACCAACAAGGATAAGAGTTTCGACTACATACAAAAATAGATGAATATTTCCCTATCTTTTTACATACAATCACACATATCTGCAGTTCAAGTTTATATACATCTTGCTGTCTGAGAGGCAAGGTCATTATATTTGACAACTAAATCATTGCAATTAGTCAAAATCTGGAGATGCAGATTAGAATTTTATTTCAGATAGTATATAGTTCACAAATTTCTGACACCAAGGTACAAGACCATTTGTCTAGGTTTGGTTTTTCCTATAGGAATTAGAGAAAATTTTTGCTATTAGAAATTAACAACAAAAAACTATAATGAATTTGAAAGGAATACATCTTGTATAATTTTCTTTTATGTTTTATTTTAGCATAACCAGACACCTTATGTAAAAGTGTGATTGCAGCATGAGTGATATAACAGGAACTATTAAAAAGCAGGTAAAATTGTAGTTTAAAAAAGTAATCTTAAAAAAGGGAGCTACAGAATATAGCACACAGAACAAAATAATTCATTTCAAAATAAAGTATTTAAATTATGTTAAAATTGTATATGACCTGTCGCTCTTCTCCCCTTAATGAGATGGTGGTAAGGAAATGTGGGAAGAGTTTTAAAAGTTAATATTTTTAATAATGAATTTTAATAATAATTTTATTTGCAATATAAAAACATTAAGGCACAAACAGACAAATTAGCAGTAACATGAGCTGGACAATAACCATGAATTTTGGCATTCTATTCTATTTACAAACATAAAAATTGAATATGGGAAAATAGAAAACATACAGATAGGATAAATTATTTTCTTCTGACATATTTATATCATATGCTATATTTTATTTTAAGACTTATATGACTGGTATTTCAGTTTTAATTGATTAGTGTATGCTTTTAGAAAGCTTTATCCTACATAGCATATAGACACAATTTTTAGTAGAAGAAATGTAGTGTTTGAGATCACCTTACAAGAAGTCAGACATCAGTTTTTTAGTCATAAATTTAATCTTTTTTTAACACTGTTTCCATGGGAAATTTAGATTTCATTAAAATAACTGCAAGTTACAGCATAATTTCTAAGAATGTAAGCTGCCAAAAGCGTGAATACTGCCTGTACCTGGACCCTGATTTTTTGAAGCAAGTATTTTCCATTCTTATTGTTTTTCTCTTCATTTAATCTAGGTCTATATGTGCCTCTGGGAGTACCTGTCAGTGCTGGGACCCTGGGTCACTTATTTTAGCTAGGCATATTTCATAATTGATATATTGGATCTTAATGGATAAACATAAAGAATATGTATATATCGCATATATACATATATATAAAATGTGCATATATACATACACAAATACATATATCTATTAGCTAACTATATTAATAGCAAACGTGCAAAGCAAAATATAAAGAATATTAGTCTATGTCACATAATTTACTTTCTTAGGGTTTTTATGAAGCCTAAATTCTCCAAAACAACCTTTCAAAAACAACCTGCTCAGGGATCCCAGGCAAGCATATATGCTGCTTTTTAGATCAGTGTCAATAGAAGGATCTGAGAAATATAGCACTTGACAGATAAATGGAGAAAGGAGACCAATATCCTTCTCATACTTTTGTAGATGCAAATAGAAATAAATCACACTGGACTTGTTTGAGTGACAAAGGAAAGAAGAAAGTTTATATGCTGAATGCCTTTGGACACTTAAAAAAAAATAAAATGAAGGAACTCTGGAGTAATTTAGATGCTACTTATTCAGCTGGCAGCTGGGTAGCTCAGTAGATTGAGAGTCAGGCCTAGAGACAGGAGGTCCTAGGTTCAAATCTGACCTCAGACACTTCCCAGCTGTGTGATCCAGGGCAAGTCACTTAACCCCCATTGCCTAGCCCTTACCACTCCTCTGCCTTGGAGCCAATACACAATATTGACTCCAAGACAGAAGGTAAGGATTTAAAAAAAAAGATGCAACCTATTCAAAGCCCAAAACTGTCTAAGGATTCATATTTAGCCATATTCAGATTTAAAGTAGAGAAAGATCTGTGGTTAGTAAGAACCAATTTTATATATTTAATTAAATTTTTTTAATAGGCTAAAAAATCAAGAATGTTACTTGTATCATATCAATGTTTAAAATTTCCAAACTATTTGAAGTCGAGAAAAATACTAAGTTCTAAACAGATGGCTTCTGACATAGAAAATACACAACTGGATAAAAAAAAGAGTAAGTTTCCTATAGTACTAAGTGACAATGAATGTTAATGTTCATTTAAGGGCCTTCTTTCCCCCTACTTACTGTCAATAAGTAACAAATGATTATTAGGTTGGGAAAAAATACCTATAAAGAGATTTGGGGCTAAAAGGCACTCATTATCCAAATCAAACCAATGGCCAGGCATTTTGCCTAATACCTCTCAGAGGTTCTTAACCAAGAATTAAAGAACTTGGTTGTTGTAGTTGGTTTTCAAAAAAAAATATTTTTGACAACTCCATTTCAATATAATCAGTTTCCTTTGCAATCTTATGTATTTCATTTTATGCACTTAAAATCCTTATTGTGAGAAGGGATCCATAGGCTGCACCAGGCATCAAAGGGGTCCAGGACACAAAAAAGCTCTCAGAAACATTTCATCATATTTAATGACTACATGGAATCAAGGTTTTCATGGCTAGGTTGGAATTGAAAACAAACTGCATTTTAACTTTGGCTTATTCTATAAAATGTAATTTTAAAAAGTTATTTTTCTTCCCAGTTTATTTTTTGTATTTTTCAACAAGGAAAAACATCTCCATCTTATTTGGATTTGTGTTTGCTAGATTTCAGAATTTCCATATTACAACTATGGGTATGGATGTGGCAATTTAAAGAAAATGTGTGCATATATAATACAAACATTTCTGTCTTGATAAGAGTTATACTAAAGCAGAGAAATGAAATTTCATTCATTGAAAGCAATTTTAACAATTAATTTTTCTATCCACACTACTACCAGTCACCTCGGGGAAAATGTAGAGATTAAAATACACAAACATAAAAAGCCCTCATAATTATTAACATCACGTCCCAAATAAACTTGAATTTCATCTCTGTTTATCCTGCAAAAAAAAAAATACAGACATGATACTTCTGAAGCTAAGCTTTTCTTTATTGTAGATAATAAAATGCAATTTTTCTACCTGACTGGTTTCTGAACACATGAACTCTGAGAAATGTCAAATGTCTTTCTTTAGCTCAGTCAAATTAGTTTTTTTTTTTTAAGCTGCCTGGAACATGTTAAACACAAGGCTGTGACCTTAAACTCTGAAATAATATTTCTAGTGTCTGTGCAAAAGACTGACCTCACATACACCTTTAGACTAATTACTGCAGTGTAATGTTGCCAGTGAACCACTGTAATTACACTCGGAGAAAAGTATGGTCTTGTTCTTCCCTAGCTAATGAAAATGATAACCTTTCCATTTTGATTCATCATTCACAACAGGCAGAGCATGCGATGCAGGGTCCCCAGGGTATACAGTAATTTCCCTGACTGTTTATGCACACTTCTGTTTTCGGGCCATAGAAAAGAGGGAATTAAAGAAGCACGCATACTTGGGCTAAAAACAGTCAACAGGAATAGCAGCAATAACATTAAAATTTAATAGCACCCTCACTCCATCATGTCATTCCATCATGGAATAAGGCTGCAAGGACACCTATAATGTGTCAAAAATGAAAATGACATGAAAAACAAATAATAACTTGTAAATTTATCATGTTTAAGAAACTAGTCACCAGCCTATGAAAGCAGTCCCTTTGGATCCAAAGGATAGCTGAGAGATAATGGTCGAATATTTTGTGTTCACAGGAGTTAGGTTTATATCTAGGACAATCACAGACTATGACTTGTGCATAGATTTTTTTCAGGCTAATATTTCTTCAATATAAATATATATATATATTATATATATGTTTTATGTTAATTTGTTAATAGTATTAACACTACAGTGTAAAAAAAATAGCGTTGAGTACCATAAGTATTTCCTTGAAATAGGATTTTTCTTACTCTCTGAAGGGCTTTAAATATTTAATCTCTGCTTACATATTAACATCTACTCACATACTAATAACCATGCACAACACTAGAATCCTCACTTCCTTTCTTCCAAGCAGCAGGCTCTAGTTTCTTTAGCTAATTATAGCATTCAGAAATTACAAGGAGAATACAACTTGTGAATTTGAATGTGTTCATTGATTTCAAAAGCACTAAAAATTATGTACATTTTGGGACCAGGAAAAATTAAGTGTATCTAAGACTAGAACCACACTCGAGATCCAAAATATGGTGGGGTTTGGTTATATCAAGTAGGACTAAAATTTTACATTTAGTTATAGCCAACCAAATTCCCTGATGGCTTTCTCTTCTACAGCTGCCCTTTATTGTCTTCTATTCCATGTCTCTTCCAGTTTTAGCAGAAAGACAGGTCAGGGCTGCTTCTTCTGTTCATTTGGAGGTTAAATTCCATTCTGTTCAACAAAACTATTTTCATAATGTGACAGATTGCCCATAACAACAGTGCTTTAGTGATCTGGTTAGAGCAATTCTTTAAAACAAACAGTTATATAAGACAAATGTTATCCTGATCCCTTGTTCAGTGTAAGAAGAATAGCTCTGTGTACTTGATAGAACGCAATTTAGACTGCAAGTAGGGAGAGGGAGAAGAGAGCTAATTTCTACATAGAGCTCTAGTGTTCTTCAGTAATTAACCTTCGACTCTGCTCACTCCTACTTACCTCAAACACCTCAATCCCAAAGCCCCCATGGAAACAACAAAACACACAAAGACTGAAGCATGGAGGAGGAAGGTGTGTGTAACACCTCCCAATTTCCCCTGATAGGGTTTTACTTAATAATTTATTACAAAGGTTGGGTATTAACTCTATTTTACCTCGCTCCTGCAGACTGAGAATGTGAGTTCTAAGTAGGAACAGCACTTATTTTCAAAAGGATCTCACTATATAATAAAACAATCATATGTCCCATGGAGTTTGTTATAATAGGACTTTATCCTGCCAATCTCTCAGGCAAGCAGTTAATTACATCACCACCTCATTCTTTCTAGGAATTCAACACATATTCCTCTGTATTTAATTGAGAAGCAGCATCTTTGGAAAATCACTCCGTGGTTAATTCTTGTGGCCATTTTTCACATGCTTATTTTTCCTAATTCGTGTTCACCTAGTTCAGCTACCAGGATGAAATGATTTAATTTGACCTAAAAAAAATCTCAGGAAACTACTTTTAAAAACTGCAACTAGAGATGCAAATTTTGAATTTGATCAATGTGTCATGATGCCTATTGATTTTTTTTTCTCCTTGTTTCCATTTTCCAGCCTCCCTGATGCTTAGGGTTTGATCAACTTACTCATTTCTAACAGGGAAATCCAGGCGATCAAGGAGACCTCTTCCAACTTTCTCAGTCAGTCACTTCTCCTTTTGTTTGGTTGTACAAAAACAAACAGTATTCAGAGACTGGAATTGATCCTTCTAGAAGCCGTTTGTTCAAATGAACATTACAAATAAAGACTGTGTTAAGTAAGATAAATCTTAGCCTACACAGCACCACCGTGGAGTACAAAATAGATGTGGCAATAAACAACATGTGCTGCATGAACCACCATCTTTCAACCATTTGCCAGCCTGGATGGAGGCTGAGCAAGCAGAAAGGATTAGGTAGAAGTCAAAGACAGCCAGTCTCTAATGGTGTCTAATTAGCATAACAAAAGATATTCCCTCAATCTTTCCACACTGGGCAATACATCTCATTAAAGACAACTGAATAACAATTATTCTCTCCCACTACCCCCAGCACACCCTCAATACTTCAGGCCAGGCTGGAAGCAGGGCTTGGGGGGTGGGGGAGTGGGGGAGTGGGGGAAGAGTTACACACACATTTGGAGGGAGAGAAAGAGCTGGAGAGCCTGCTTTATTCGCCAGGCACTCAGCTTCAGGGTAAATAGCCACTTCTATTCCTGTGCACCTGCATCTGAATGCTTCATTTTGATTTTGTCTCCTGCTGTGAAAATGTAGCTTCTTCAGGCATATACAAGTTCTGCCATGCAGTATCTATGAATATCGTATTCAGAAATGTCAGTTGGTGACCTAAAAACAACTACTATTCCTCAAAGTAGCATGTTGTTCTAAAATAAAATCTGTTTATGATTTGTTTCTTTCCCTCTCTACTACTGCCCCCTCCCTTTTGCTTTCTCCTTAAAATGACTTCACTGAGAAAGATCTAATGAAGCCTGGCTGAAATCTTACTAAATGTTGCTGTAACCACTGATTAGTCACACTGAAAAAGAGCAGAATCCCTCTTTCCCTGTCCTCCTACATGTTTTTTAAATGAAATTTCTAATTTTCAAGGTTAGCTTACTTCAGACTCATCCTTTTCCCCCACTTCCTATGGATCACAGAAAATCAAAGAAATGCAACACTGGAAAAATAAAGGATTCAGGTAGTCAGGAGGTTGGTGTTTGTATTAGCAAAATTGGTGGAGAGTGAAAAAAAAAACACCACAATCTTTCAGAGGGGACAATATGATTGCTAGAGGCTGATCAGCAAGGGAGATGAAGGGAGAGATGGAAACAGATTTAGCTACAAGCTACATAAACCATACAATTTTTTATTATTTTCTAACTACTAATCTCTCAGAAGAAATTTTAACCACTTAAATATGTGTGTATGTGTATTAAATGACCTCTCTTGAATTGTCTAAACCTGAACATGTTTGGATATTTCTTTTTGAAGGGCTATTTTTCACAGATGTTGGGAGGAACTTGCCGAGTCCGAATATCAAAAACTTGGCCAACACATACCCACTGCGTAGATCTGAATTTTTAAAAGTGCTACAAATCATATTTCTGCATCACTATTGGATTATGTGGATTTGAGACTATTCAAATTCTTGCATCTGACCTTAAGATCCAATTTGGAATTTCTTAAATTCATAAGTTCATCTGAAATGTGTTAATTGGTTTCAAAGGCATTATAAATTGTGTAAATTTTGGGACCAGGAAAACTGAGTGTTTAAGACTATGTAATAGTGATATCACATATGTGATAACTTTGGAATTAAGTTCAAGCTATCTTAAAATGCTGACTCAAATATTTTAAATTGGCTGTATTGAGAAGTACTAAGGCAGTTGCAGAGAAAGTAATTTGATTAGACTGACTTTCTTCTAGAGCAGGGGTTGGCAACATATGGCTCTTGAGCCATATCTGGCTCTTTTGAGGGTCAGATATGGCTCTTTCTGCAGGAGCCATAAAGTCAATTTTTTTTCAGGCGCTGTTACAGGAGCGCACTGTGAGGACTGTACGGCACTCATGAAATTACATTTTAAAAAATGTGGCGTTTATGGCTCTCAGCCAAAAAGGTTGCCGACCCCTGGTCTAGACAAAATCATTTTGTAGGTAGTCATCTCAGTATTTTCAGATTTATTTTTATTTGCCCAAAGCCCCATAGAATGCCACCACCAACCCCTCCTAAATAGTGTTTGCCCTCAGTATAGTCCTTTGTCATTGATTTAGTAGATTTATTCAGACTAAGATAATGTGGTAGTTCAACATAGTTCCTAACAGGTATATAGTGTTGATTTTGTTTATTTGTCTTGTTTGTGATGCTATTTGGGGTTTCTTTGGCAGAGATACTGGAGATCTTTACCATTTCCTTCTCTAGCTCATTTTCCAGATGAGGAAACTGAGGAAAATAGGGTTAATGGTTTGATCAAGGTCACAAGCTTATATCTGAGGTCTTATTTGAACTCAGGCCTTTCTGACTCAAGACCTGGCACTCTATCCACTGAGCTACCTAACTGCCCCAAGGCATATAACAGGCACTATATTAATACTTATTTCCATCTCACTTCATGTGTTACTCTACCTTGGAGTGAAAGAAACATCTTGGAATAGTGGTTGAAAGAGTTATGGAGCAGGAGCCAGAAGACTTGGGTTCTAGTCCTAGTTTTGCCAACTTAATGGTATGTGACCTTCAGTTATAGCTTCTGTGAGGCTGCTTTCTTCTCTATCAAATGGGGATAATCTTATCTCACTGGTGAAGAAAAATGAGATAATAGATACAAAAGTGTGTTAAATTGTCAAGGAGGAGTATCTAGTGTAAAGAGCCCTGAATTTGGAGTTAGATCATCTAGGCTTGAAGGCTCTGGATCTTATATTCTTCTTAGCCTTGTCCAAAAACTGTTTGGGATGTAGTTTCCTCATCTGTAAACAAGGGCTTAGATTATATGTCTAAGGTCTATTTTAGCTCTTGATTCTTTTCCAAAGTGGAAATCCTTATTCCTTTTTTAAAAAGAGGTTATGGGAATAATGAGCACACAAGAATGAAGGGAATGAACAGGGGAATTTCAGGCCTCTAAGGAGATATTTAGGCATTAGGGGTAAATCCATAGGGCTAAAAAGCAAAACTTCAATATCATCCTTTATTTTCTCCTTTTCCTGACTCTATCTACTTGCTTCTTACACTTACAACCTTACTGTTATTGTTATCCCATTTCCTACCTGTCTTTCTTTGTACAATTTTTCTACATCAAACAAAAGGAAAATTTTATAATATTTATAAGGATCTGGGAGTTAAAAGTTTAAAAGCACCTCTGAAGTAATCTGATCCAATCTTCTCATTTCACAAATGAGGCAACTTAAGTCCAGAGAGAATAAGTGAATTTCCAATAGCCACGGAACTAGTAGTATAAGGCATAGGAGGGATTTAAACTCAGATGTTCAGAATCAAAGGTTAGGTTCTTTATAACAATTAAGTCAAGAATTTTTGGTGTGCCTTTGAAGTACCAGGTATTACAGGGGACATAAAAAAAGATAAAGACTTTGCTTCCCAGGAACTTACAGTTTATTTGAAACCCAGCATGAATGGTACCCCCTCCACACATGTTATGTTAGCCCTCTGGTGCAAAGCCCAATCTGTCTTATTTACATTGTAGCAATAGGCCTGGGAAGTGGTGACAGATGAGGGAAAAGAAATGTTCAACGATGATTCCAAGAGTTTTGTCCTGGGAGATTACAGGATCCTAGAACCAGGGAGAGAAATACAATTGCTGGGAAGGAAAGCCAGTTTAGGGCATAGTGATGGGAAAGAGGATGCAGTAAGTTTTGAGAATGCTGATTTTGGTTAGGGGCACATCAATTCATGTGAAAATGTTCTATCAGTAGCTAGAAGCATTAGAAGTTAGGGAACTACTTAGAACAAGATCTTCCATGGGTTTGGATAACTGGATTTTGCTACCTCATCAGTGGATTTTAAAATGCAATTTGCTTTTTAGCCACTGCATGGCCTTTGCCTGCTAGGCTAAGGAGCTCAAACTTAACTTAGCCAGTGATAAGGAACTACTGACCATTTTTGAGCACAAGCATGGCATGATTGGATCTATTCGTCAGGAGAATTAAGCTGACAGTAGTTTGAAAGATGGATTGAGGGGAAACATAGTGGAGTTGAGAAGACTGGTTAAAAGGCAATAGTCCCGGCAATCATGATAGGGCTGTTTTGAAGAGATAACCTGAATCTAATAACTGGAGTGAACCCCCAAAGGGAAAAGATTGACTGACTGTGGGGGACTCATTCATTTATTCACTCATAAAACATCTATTAGAAAACCCACTGTGCAAAACACTATATTAGGCAGTGGGGGAGACACACAATTTAGACAAGAAATGGTCACTGACTTATTGTCTTAGGGGATCAGACACCGAGCACAGATTATTATGATAAATAGTATTTCTTGGTAAGTCTGTTAGCAATGTTCAAGACAAAGTGCTACACAAAATCTGAGGAAGAAAGGTCTTTCTAACAGGGAAAAGTTAAAGAAAGCTTCATGGAGAGATGGCAATTGACTCGAGCCTTAATAGATATGTACAAATTTAATAGGCAATGATGAGGAAAGAAATTCTAGCCACAAAGAATAGTATGATTTATTAAGACATAGAAGTGGGAACACATTCAGGAGACAGAGGGAAGTCTAGTTTAATGGAGTGAAGAGTGCAAGGAAACAAGTAAGTGTCAAGGTCATATTTGAACTTGTGTCTTTCTGACTCTAGGTCTAGTGCTCTATCTATAGTGAGCCACTGGAGAGTATTAAACAGAAAAATACCATGACTAGGTCATTCTTCTTACAATAATCTAGCTGTGAATGCCCATGAATGATCTTACAGAAAAACTTGATCACTGGGCTTGAGAAAAGCTTACCTAGTACTAGTCATGTAGACTCCAGGTAATATTGTTTCAAGAGCTCCTTTTACCTTTTTCTTCCCACTTCCTTTTTTTTTTTTTTTGTCTTCAATTTAACTGAAATTTTAATCTTGTCCTTGTTTTCCATTTATTGATATAACTCCAGAGCTAAAACTCAGTAATTATAAAATAGCTATTGGGTCCATTCAAGCAGTCTAGAGAAGATTCTGATTTTAGGTAGTGAATTGTTTTAGGGATATTACTACCACTTGCTGCCTTATTCCAAGGCAAAAGCTCCATGTATAGTGTATTTAATTGATAATATATTAACTGAGAATCAGGATATTTCTTATGCAATGATACTTTCTAAAAATACTCTCAACTGGTCACTATTTAAACCACTGAATAATTTGCTATTTGCAAGTGAGTTTCAGTCCCTTATTGACTCATTAGACAAATAGGCATTTCTAAAAGAGCTCAGACATGCTAAACCTGCTCAAAATTTAAAAGCTGTTAGAAGAATTAGACTATGGAACATCATATGGCAACTAATGCCTTCCTGCTAGACATGATGAAATCCTTCTTTTGGAAAAAAAAAAAAGGACCTTGTTTGAAATAAAGAATCTATTTCTGAACTTTCCTTTCAAAATCACGAGAGAGTAAAAGAAAATTACTGAAGAGGGTGATAGAAGGAAACAATCTCAAAAGTCATAAATGTGTAATTTACTTCTACACCTCTTGGAAAAGCAAAAATAGACAATGCTATCCCAAATTTATCTGCAGTATTATGCTTTTAAGTTCTCTCATTTCTAAAACATGAGTATACAGCATCCTGAAAGAGTTAAAGCTATATAAATATTTATCATCCCTTTTTCAAAAGGATAAGTAAAACTTCTTTTGCATACATGAATTTCAGATTGCTAACACAAACATGAGAACATGGTCAGGGGGCCCATCATCTTAATGAGGATATGGTAATGATAATGATTTTTAAGGCAGCTTATATATAATCAAAATCCAGAGACTTCAGTGTTGCTCTAAGACATGGTAAGACCTAGGAACAGCTAATGCTTTTAGAAGCATATGGTTGAATGACAGGAATACCATCAAGGGCTTATGGTGGTACCAAAGTGAAAGATTCATTAAAAGTGATAAATGGGATGTGCCTTTCTTAATGTTTTGCAATTGCATGTTCCATACCCAGGCCAGTGGCTATGCATTTTAACTGCCTTTTTTAAAAAGGAGTGCTGCCAGACCTTAATTATAGATTAAATAGTTATTTGCAAATTAGAACTTCTTCATTAACATACCAGAAAAATAATTACGAACAATTCTCCAATACTAAACAATATATACTAATGGAAGACTATAAGAAGTTTGGGAATATTATAAAAGTATGGAATGAAGGCAATGAAAAATCATTTAGGTCACAACGAACAAGTTAATTGGCTCCCCTTATACATTTTAAAGGGAATAAGAGCTAATTAGTTCACCATAATGCATATGCATAGTTATAGAAACTTCCTAGCATGTTGTCTTTTGTATTATACTCTGGTGGTTTTTTTGAAAAACCAAAATATGGCAAATTAGATTTTTCTCAAAAAATCTTTATTTCTTTAATTTCATTTTAATATCCTCACTTAAATCAAGCTTTCCTATCACAACGTCTAAAAGAAATACTTCCTTAAAGCAACAACATAAATTGTCAATTACAATAATCATTACCACTTTGATTTATCATTTTCATAACATGTATGACAAACTTCTGTTACGCACCTAATATGTACCTAGGACTGTACTGGTTGATGAGAATACATAGAGAATATTAAAAACCACCCTATGTCACATTATATACATATAGTGATTTTACAGGGTAGTGTGTAATGAAGTAATTTAGGGAATAGAATAGAAATTTATCATGAGTAAGAAATACCTAGAGATAGGAGCTTGGCTCTCAGCTTTGAACATTCTGGATTAGAATGCAGCTGGGAGAGAGTGTAAAAACTGCCATTTTGCTGATGTGAGGGGGGCGGGGGCCTGGAGCAGAGGTCCAACCAGCAGTGACTCCATGAGCTTGGGATCTTTGGGATTGGAGAAACTTGAAGACAATATCTCTCAAGACAACCCTTAGTAGTGGATAGTGTCTGTTTTCTGTTGGACACCTTGCAGGCATTTTTCCCTACCTGGTATCTCTTGGATTATTAGCTGTGCAAGGAGTTGGTTCATGGTATCCTGAAGCCATCAAGGAAGCAACCTGGACCATTTGTGAGAAATCCCAATACCCAGCTCTCTCCCTCTAGTCTACTGGTTTAGAAACCAGCAGGTGTTTTGGGCAACTGCCACTCACAGTTTAAACTCACATAGAAGGACAGGGTATCAGGGGCTGAATAAATCTGATAACCCTTCTCTAAAGAACTGACAGTTGGGATTACTGGTCTTAGTCACCAACCAGGAATTAACACAAAAATTAACTACTCACACATTTTGGGTTTTTTGAGGTAAGAGGAAACAAATAGGAAGGAAAACAAAACAGTTTTAATATATAAGCCCATTTATTTATATTCTACTATACAATAGTGTTCCATTGATTCGGTTTCTCACTAATATTTCTAGGATCATTTGTTGCTGTTTAGTCTTTTCAATCATATCTCATAACCCCATTTAGAGTTTTTCAAGTGATTTGCCATTTCCTTCATCATTCCATTTTACAGATGAGGAAACTAGGCAAAGAGGGTGAAGTGACTTGCTCAGGGTCACACAGTTATTATCTGAGACCAGATCTAAACTCAGAAAGATTATTTCAGGCCCAAATGCTCTCCATCCCATTCTACCTCTTTTTAAATTCTGCATTCATCTCATTATCCATCTGCTAATCAAGCTTCCTGGATGCTAACTCCATGTCTGCTTATCCTACTACATATTGTAATGTAAGAAACAGGCATTCTTAATCCACCATATTTCCAGGATTATCAAATGTTTTCACTCTTGTCAGTGACCCCTCAAGAGTATGTACTCTTTTATTTTTTCTCTACAATCTTTCTCTAAGGGAATCCCTTAATTTCCATAAGTTCAGTTGGTCAACAAGTGTTTGTTAAAAGTATGCTAGGCATCAGTCACTGTGTTAAACATGAAGATATGAAGAAAGACAAAAATATGGTTTGGGGAGGAAAGATAATGAGTTTGGTTTTGGACATGTTGTTTTTGAGATATCCATGATTTAGCCAATGCAGATAATTCTTAAATAAACATCTGTCCTAGTCTCTCTTTCCTGAGTTCGATTACTACATTTCCAAATAATGAACATTTAATTAACACTGAATGTCCCAAAATAACCAAAAGAGAACTCATTATTTTTCCACCTAAACTCATTCCTCCTGCTAATTTATTCACTCTTTTTGAGGGAATTCTGCCATTTTTCTAGTCAGAGATTTATAACTTTGGAATTATTCTGAACTCTTCACTCTAACTTCACCCTCCCCATCCAGTCAGTTCCAAAATCCAGCTGGTTCTGCCTACACATCAATTACATTTCTCCCATTTCCTATCCTAACTTGGCCCCCATTCTAGTATAGAATAGTATAGAGCCTCATGACCTTCCCAGATCATTATCTCTCCACCTCATATCTCTCCCTTTGCTGCTTTAGCCTCTATTATCTGCCACAGTGAGGCTCCTAAATCACAGGTTTGGCCAGGTCACATCATGAGATAATACACAAAAAGCTTCACTTTAAGAAAAAATACAATCATCTTTATTTGGCATTTATTTTATAATCTAGCTGGGGTTACCTCCCTTCCATGTATTCTCCAATGTAGTTACTCTCATACATGAAACCTCATCTTATATTCCTGCTTCTGCCCAAGTTCCAAGCTAATGCTAGAATGCAGTTCAGTCCTTCTTTAATGGAGGTTAGAATAACTGAGTTTCTCTCAAATCTCAACTCAAATTATACCTTTTACATAGGCCTTTTTTTAATTCCTTAGTTGCTAGTTTCCTACCTGGCAAACAAGAAACTTCTTGTTATTCACTTTGCATATATATATTATAGTTATAGGTAAGTGTTAATTCTCTCTAGTAGAATATTAGTTCCATGAGGGCAATGATTGCTTCATTTTTGTCTTTGTGGCCTGACATGTTGTAAGTGCTGGGGAGAAAATCCCTCCTTTCAAAGAGCTTACATTCTACTGGAGCAGTTGTGCTGCTCTACTGGAACATAATATGTTGACAGAAAAATACAGAATTTACATAAATTAAATACACTAAGAGCAGCCAAGATGGAGGAGTAGCAAGAAGTACAGTTTAGCTCTCCCTCTATTCCATGAAGATATCGAAAATATATACCAGATTGAGCCTTGATCAGTGAATTCAAGAAAAAAAATCAGTATCATTTTTATAGGTCGGGTCTGCATAGGGAGACAGGAGAGACATCTTTGGATACTGGATTAGGGGTACCACCATGAACAACCACACAAAGCATTACAGTGAAGGAACTGAAGGAGGTGCCAGTCCACAGTTGTGTGCCAAGGCAAGAAAAGATCCTGGATCTGGAATTTGTGTGGGGAGCAGTAAGGGGTGCCAACCGGCAGCACTACCTCATGGTGGTCACACATCCATCCAGGGCAAAATGAGGAACTGATTTGTGCCTACATGTAATAGTACAGAGTGAGGAGGGGTAAGCAGGCCCCAGACTGTGAACTAAATGGGGAACAAGTATGAGAGCGAATAGTATTTGTGTGTCTCTTCCCCTGACTTTGGCTCTAATACCAAGTCCAAAGACTAGAAATAAAGCTGGAAAAATTAGCAAACAAAAAAAGAATCCTACCATAAAGAGCTATTGTGGTGATAGGACCCTCAAGACATATAGCCAGACTAAGAGAATGCCTCCAAAATATCTATAAGCAAAAGCCTTACAGAAAAACATAGTTCAGGCATCAGAAAATTAAGAGTAAATGAGTGGAAAAGAAATAAGGCTAAAGGGAAAAACTAAAAAAGAAATGAGACATACTGATAAATTGGAAAGAGAATGAACAATTTGGGCTAAGAGATCCAAAAATGTTACTCAAGCAACATGCTCCTTAAAAACTAAAATGGATCAGATTGAAATTAATGATCCCTTGAAACAATAAGAAATACTAAAATAAAGTAAAAAAAAAAAAAAAAACAAAAAGTAGCATAGAGTATTAATAACAAAGACAAAAGACCTGGAAAACAGATTAAAGAGAGATAAAATAGGAACCCCTAAATTATTTAAAAGTCATGGCCAAAAAAATCCCATTATAGGTAAACATGACATTTCAAGAAAACATAAAAAACAGAAATATATCATTTTTAAATGCACTTATTTAAATGGCATGTCAAAAAGTTTACAGGATAAAAATAAGGAA
The DNA here is from genome assembly GCF_016433145.1 of Gracilinanus agilis. Lineage (NCBI taxonomy): Eukaryota > Metazoa > Chordata > Mammalia > Didelphimorphia > Didelphidae > Gracilinanus > Gracilinanus agilis. The sequence continues at coordinate 594,758,589 of NC_058130.1, forward strand.
TGTTTTTAAAATGTATTCTTTAAGGAAGCATCAGTAGCATTTTCTTAAGCAGTGACTCTCAGCAAAAAAATAACATGGATTTAATAACATGTGTAAGAATAGGATGCACAAATCCCATTCTTACACAGGGGAACAGGGTTCAGATTAGCTCTTTCACTTGCAACCTGTGTGACAACAAGCAAATCACTGAGTTTCTTGGGGCCTCAGTTTTCTTGTCTATAAAAAATGGAAGAAGGGTATTAGACTAGACAATTTCTGTGGTCCTTCTGGCTCTAGCTCTATGATCTGGAAAATAATGATAAAATGTCAAAATAACTTATATTTGTCTAGTTGGAAACATTAAAAAATACATCTCCTAACATCTCTAAGTTAAATATACAGAACTGTAGGGCAAAGGAGAAAGAGCCTTAAAACTACAAAGAAAATCTGTAATAACAAAAGCACTCATCGATTTGGAGACATCTATTAAAGGTAGAAATTTTATCTATTGTCTATAGTGCATGCGTGCATGTGTGCGTGTGTGCGTGTGTATGAAGGAGGTTGGGAAAGACTATACTGGACTATTTATGAAGTACTTCTTTTGCACTTCTAAAACTCATATTTCTCTCTTACTAACCAAATAGGCAATAGGGTGTTGTGACTACTAGTGATGGGCAAACTTTTTAAAGAGGAGGCCAAAGGAAAGGAACTGCTCATCTGTCAGTCTGTTTCTAAGACAACTCTTTTGAAGTTTCATTGTATTGTATCCTACTCATTGTATTCGTCAGATTAGGAATAATGTCACAGCCAGATAGAACATTTCAGGGGGCCGCATCTGGCCCGTGGGCCGTAGATTGCCCATCACTGGATTAGACAGTTATTTGGATTTGAAACATACTGTTTATGAAACATACCAGCTCTATGATTATGAGGAAATCACTTAACTTCTCAGGTGGCCCAAAGTAAGTTAACAAATCCATTACAAAGCAGTTGCTGACGTGCATTTGTGGATGGAGTATTCACAATGGATCTGCCTTACACACAAAAAACAAACAAACCCCAAAATATTTATAATTCATCTCATAGCTTGCCTGCCTCCCATAGGAATGGGAACCTGCCTCCCATAGGAACTATTTCTTATCCCTGAAAGGAATAATACAGAAAAGTAAACTGCCACTCTAAAAGCAGAGTAAATGTCATTTTTCTTCTAATATTCAAGTTATTTGCTGTACTCCAAGTAAAAGGATGTCGGCAATGGAAAGACATGTGTAGACTCATCAAAATAATCTAACAATTCTAGAGATAAAAATCTAGAGATAAAAATGCTTCCAATCAAGTTTTAAAATGGGGGGTTGTGGTGGTAGAATAAATTTATAAGATGTTTGGGGCTTAGTGAATTACCCAATATGAAAACTGAGGTAAAAGCAGTATTGGATAAATGGTTGCTAAGGAACTTTTTCTGTTCTCGTCAATTTCATTGCTTTGGATGAATCTTTTTTTCTATAATTAAAAGTATATGAATGCTCTGGTTTCTCTTCAGATCGTATAAATCTTTCGCCTTTTACTAAAGATTTCTGTGGAGAGGAACAACCAAGAGTCTTAATCGAATTTTTTGAGGCCTTGCTATTTGTGAGGCTAAAAAAAAAAAAAAAAAAAAAGTATATGGCAGTGGTTCCCAAACTTTTTCGGCCTACCGCTCCCTTTCCAGAAAAAATATTAATTAGCCTCCTGGAAATTAATTTTTTTTTAATTTTAATAGCAACTAATAGGAAAGATAAATGCACCTGTGGCCATCACCGCACCCCTGGATTGCTGCAGCACCCACCAGGGGGTGGTGACGCCCACTTTGGGAATCACTGGTATATGGGTTGAGGAAGGTAGGTTGCTCAGTAGATTGAGAGCCAGGTCTAGAGTATGGAGGTCCTGGGTTCAAACCTGATGTCAGGCACTTCCTAGCCCCAACTGCCTACTCTTTACTGCTCTTCTGCCTTAGAACCAAAACTTAGTATTAATTCCAAAATGTGAGGTAAGGCTTAAAAAAAAAAAAAAGATATGTGGATTGATTATAGGAAATTTGTATTTAAAAACAAATGAAAACTACCTGTTTCTACATTTGTAAGTGATGATTTGGTTTAGGAGTTAAACAGCACATATATTAGCAATACACATAATTTCTTTTCTTCTCAGTGAAATAACATCACAAGCTATAATGTATTTACCAGGGAATTGTAAGGTACTGGCTTTGAGCAAATATTTTACAATCCAGTAACATATTTCAGAATAATTTCAAACCTGTCATACAATTTACAACATTGATAAGAAAGTAATTTTACTATTTCTTCTTTTCTTCCTATATCTCAGTTTTTAACATTCATACTACTCTTTTCCTTATATACTGTGTGATTTCCCTTTAAGTTTCATCTCCTTTTGCCTATCCATGCAACACTGATTAGCATTTTCTTTTCAGTCACATTTCTTTGTCCTGTTGCTAGAATAGACAGGAAGAATGGTTCAATGGACTAAGCAATGGATTAGAAAATAGGATGTGTTCCAGTTAGATCTTGACTCTGCTTGGTCAAGTTGTTTAATTTATACTTCAGTTTTGTCATCTGTAAAATGGGGATAATGTGTATCAATACAGTTTTGAATGGAAATAACTGAGTATGCTACTAGTAATTATATATATTAGAGAATTTATGTTTCGTAAAATATTCTTGCTCTGATACTGACTCATGTAAAACAGTACATATAGGATAACTTACCAAAATTATGCTACTTATTTATGCATTAATTTAGTTTTAATAAACCTATGTTTAATGCTATTTTTAAAATGGTAAGTATATTAATAAAAGCTGATCTTTCACTAAAAGATCTTGTTTACTCATCATATAAGCTGTTCTAGTGGTTGTTTTTTAGACACTGTATCTTCAGTATAACACAGATGGGAGGGGAGATCAAATGGATACCTTAATGAATATTTACCACTGTTTACCCTAAATTCAGCTGTGTTGAAAATTACAACATGATCTTAAAATCAGGTGTTCTGCTTTTGTTCAAAGCACCTCTTTTCTCATGTATTCATTTGTCAGTTATTGAAAAGAGAGGAAAAAAAACCCCTTAACTTATGTTTTCAAATAACATGTGAACAATTCCTGATTTTTAGAAAACCAGAATTTCTCTTTCATTGTGCCTATTAACAAACATCTTTAAAAGTAATAAATGATACAAAAATAATAAAGATGAACATATTTTTATATATGAAAAGACATAGAAAAACATTCAATTTCCCAAATGAATAAATATGATGTTATATGAAACATTAAATATTACATTAACTAAATTAAAATAACACATATAATATATGGGCTCTGGCAAAACTCTCAAGGTGAGAGTTAAGAAACGGCAACTTTAAAAGAAATATGTTATTCTAGAAATTTTAATTCTGATCTAGTGGTTATCAAGCTAATTAAGAACAGGCAAAAGTCTATAAAACATTTAAATAATCTGAAACTTAAGGGAAAAGATACTCTATTACATTCATACAACTTTTAGTGCATGACACAATTTATCTAATAATTCTACTCTAGCAGCCTAGAGATATCTTTTACAGGACACAAAAGAAGACTTCAAGGCAGGGACCTTTCAATCAATTGTTGCCATTTTAGGGCCTGAATAGTGGAGTGACTATATCTCTGACATTCCCAAATTTTCAGGTTAAGCTTTGGATAATAGGATATCCATAGCAATCCATAGTCAACTTTATGAATGAGATCAGAAATTAATATAGTTCCCAATCTTTTTGTCAAATTTAATAGATTTGACTTATTTGCACACTTTAAAAACCAACCTATTTATTCACTCATTACTTTAGTTTTGATTTAGGTCACTGTTAGGCCTTGCAATTATAAAACTAAAATTAATCAGGCACCTACTTACCTTTTCAAGAGCCCTCATAAAATCTATCATTAAATAAAATTAATTTATGCTAAGAGAAAAGCTCTTGTTAATTTTAGTAGAATATTTGCAACAATATAAAATCAAAGTTATGTCTTTAAAACCTATAATCTTTCCTCTGTCATACAGTTCTGAATGGAATATTTTGTTGACAACTTAAATTGACAATAAAGGAATCACACTTAAGAAAAAAATAACCTTTTGGTTTCATTACTTGAGTGCTAAGTTTGAGTTACCAGTTATAGATTTTTTTTCAAACTAGTGATAGATGTTAAAATCTTTTTGAAAAAATTAACAAAAGGAATCCCTTGCAATTCACAAAAGATGAAGAAACAATGTTTCAAAAATGAGAACTTTCCTGAGTTAGATATTCTTCTCTGATTAACCTGTAGTCAAAGAATATAGTTCAATTCTTTTGTGATCCAACTGACCACTGACCTGGGTACTCCCTCCAACTGCAAATTCATGATTACAAATAGATACCCAACTATATACCTGATCATATGTGACTGTTATTCATGTTTTCTCATCTAAATTTTTGAATGTTACTAGGATAGCCTACTTATCCTGTCCATTTAATTGGTCTGATGGGAACCTGGTAGCAATTGGAAAAAACCATATTATTTAAATATTAATAATTTGGGTTTGGGGTATTTATTATGCTTTATGGAACCATTTTCTTAAATGTGCATTTTGGTCTTTTGTAATAGTGACATAAAGTTTATCTAGTCACACAATGATCAAATCATGACTAAATGAATCAAGGGTACTAGGGGTACTTCAGAGAGGACCAATAAGTGAACCATATAGTATCCTGTTCATAATGGCCATAGCAGTAGCATGAGGACTCCTGAGATTAGTCTTCCTACTAGCGGCAGATTTTTTAACTAGTCTAGTCTTGGAAACAGACTTTAGAAAGTGGATGATGGCAAGAGCAGATGCAGAAGAAAATGGACTCTGCAAGGTGCAAAAATAGAGAACGTGGCCAGAAAAACTAAGAAATATCTCATAGTGTTAAGGCATATTTGAAAATGTTTTTTAACTTCTTTTTTTAAAAGTTAAAATACTAATTTTTTTCTTTTTAAAGATGTTTTCATCTTAAACACTGGCATAACTAATGAATTAGTTTATTAGTTCTAATGAAATAATGGTGAATTAACAATTTACCTTAGTTCAATAAATGAACTAATGATAAATTCATAATTCACCTTTAATCTTTAACTAATGAATGTATTCATAGCTAATGAATTATGAATTGCCATAACTAATGAACTAATGAATTGTTCTCTTGGACAATGCTTTCAGTCACTTACTGTGTACTTACTGAATGCCAACATGCTAGGTTCCATTCTATGAAGATGAAATAAGACAAAGACCTTGCCTACAAATAGCTTGTACTCCAGTGAAGAGGAAGGAGAGGAATATATACACAAATAACTATAATATTTTGATGTCTTGATGGGTTTATGATTTCATTCATGTAGACACTTCTACCAACCATAAAGATCCCAATTCATTCAAGCCTTCTCATCTTGTATAAATCTTGTCCATAACATCCTGTCAATCTTTTACAGGGGATTCACTCACCATTCTAGGGGTGGCTTCACTCTAGATTTCTTCATACTACATGTATTGCAATAGAATTTAAATGCTATAAGTTATTCCTCACTTTTCTGAAATTACTGTCCTATCTTCACTATTGGTCACATACCTATCTTTCTGATTATTATCTTCACACCATATTTACCACACATTAAAAAATATTACTGATGTATTTTAAAATATCGCATCATTTCTGTGTATATTCTATCTCCCTAAATCCAAAGCCTCCATTTTAAGAAATCAGTTCTAGAAAAACAGACATATCTAATGTATAAGACAATAGTCCCTCACATCTACTAAGATTCATAAAATCATAGATTCCAAGCTAGAAAAGACCCCAGAAGCCACTGGGTCCAACTACTTAATTGTACAGAAAAGGAAATGAGATTAAGAGCAATTAAGTAACTTACCCAGGGACACAAACCTAGTAAGTATCTAAATCAATTAATTTGAATTTTATTGCTTTTTAGAGGTTTTTTGGTTTCTTCTATCATTTTTGCCAATTATATGGGCATGAGGTGAAGTCAGAGACTCTCTTAATTTGTATTTATTTCTCTTATTATTAGTTATTTGGTGAATTTGGCACACTGCCATTGATAATTTGCACTTATTTTGAAAATTGTTGATATTCTTTGACCATAGTTATCTTTTAGTAATGGCTTTTGTATGTATGTATGTATGTATGTATGTATGTATGTATATATGCATGTATGTATGTATGTATGTGGTAATATGTGTGTGCATTTTTTTCTCTTTTTCTTAGCTATCTGACATTTTCTTCTGCATGATTCTTTATTGGCAATATGTTATGGACTATTCACACCCTCCATGCATCTTTTCTTGGGAAATGCTTAAGTTTAAATATTTGGAAACTATGAGGTGTCATGTCATGTTTCATATACGGTATTACTGGACTAATGCTGATGAGCTGTGTTACCAGAAGAGATTTAGGACTATTAAATTACTAAACAATTTCCTCAAAGCAATGCAAACTTCTCTTCTTTTCCTTTGCAAATTTGGGTTCAGTTCATTGCCTATACAGCATCAATAGTGTGTGTATTATACACATAAACATATACTTGCTACATATCTATATACACACACATAACACAGGGGTTAAATATACAACTGGACATTATGGTCTGGACTGCTAGGTTTAACTCCTAATAATGATTATGCCTCTCCTATAGGAGATTCTTCAGTGTGCCAAGCCTTGATACAATTTGTACAATGCCATTAAAAAACAGGAACATTTGGAGGGCAACACCATTTATAGAGCATTCCTCTTTTACTTGAACTCTGAACTGAATATCTTCCATAATATTGGCAAAAACCTTAAGAATACATCTCTCTGTTTTATAACTTGTTTGATATTAGTATTCAGAAGGTCACTGAGCAGTTCTCTCTTGTTATTTCTTTCATGTGATCTTGCATGATTTTTACATATGAGTACTCCACCTTATTTGGGGCAGATGCTTACAGGCCTGCTCTATCAAATCAGTTTTTTATAATTTAGACACAATGAACAGAGTTAGATTCTTTTCTTCACTCTTTCAGTCAATTGAATATTTTTGGTAGCATTCTTTTAGAAAGGTACAGACTAAGATTTCAATTAGAATCTGAAGGTGATGAAGTGCAGGTCTTTTGGTCCAAGGCCTTTCCTTTTGCTTTCTGATACCTCTTTCTCCACCATAGGGCATTTCTTATAACACCCTACTTTGTCAGCTACTCTTCTCTAGTGGAGGGAAATATCAGAGAATGCACTATATGTAAAGAAGTAACATACAGGTACGGCACAGAGTCTCATTTATTCTCTTGTCACATCTCAGTTCCAGTTCTACTTTAATTTCTTTTGTACTTTATGAACCTTCTCTCTACTCTACTGGTTACTGAGCAAGCAAGCAGGTGTACCCTGTATCTTGTATGTACCTATTTATGTATAGGTTACCTCCTCCCTTAGAACATAAGCTCCCTGGGCCAGGTAACTGTTGTGCCTGCTATTTCCTGAAAGAGGCTGAAACAAGAGGATCACTTGAGTTTAGGGGTTTTTAGCTCCAGTAAGGTTGTATATTGAAGAAACCCCCAGTGGATTATTAAATCCAGGAGTTGACTCTTAAATTTTTAACACAGATTTACACCAAGGAAATCAGCAAACACCACAAGCTAGGGCTCAATTTATTGTTGTGATAATTATCTAGACTTTTGAAAGTGATGGAGAAAATGTTAATAATGCAGATTAAACTTAAGACTGTGTCTTGGATATATTTATTTGGAGAGCTAGCTAGAAATTCAATAGGTGTCTGCATTAAATCCATTACTAATATAAGGAATCCCTGGAATAGAGGACTAACATGCTGCTTAAGGATGGGAAAACTGGCTCAGGTCAGAAAAATGGAGCAGGTTTATGCTTCTGTGCCAAACTGGCAATGAGACTGTGCAGTGAATAGCTGCTGCATTTCTATCCTAAGCAAGATAAGAAGATCCCATATCAAAGAAGAAAAGAAAAGAAAAGAAAAGAAAAGAAGAGAAAAGAAAAGAAAAGAAAAGAAAAGAAAAGAAAAGAAAAGAAAAGAAAAGAAAAGAAAAGAAAAGAAAAGAAAAAAGAAAAGAAAAGAAAAGAAGCTTATTGTGAAGAGGAACAGGTTTTGCTTTTTCTTTGCATGCTTAACCCAGTGCCTGGAACATAGTAAGTAATTAATATGTCCTTGTTGATTGACTTCTCCCACACAACATTCCACTTTCTGTCTCCATGCCTTAGCTCTTGCCTGCAATTTACTCCTTCTCTACCTCTGCCTCTTGGAGTTCGTCTTCCTTTAGACAAGCTCATACCATCTTCTGCATGAATGTCTATTGGCCTCTTCCCAAATTATATCCTGTGTATATTTTTACATGTATTTGTTGTTTCCCCATCAGGATATAATTTTTAGTGGATTTCAGTTTTAGATTAAGGCTAAAAGAAAAACAGATTCTGATTAAACAAAGATATAATTAAAGGAGCATAGATTTAGAGCTGGAAAGGACTTTAGAGGTCAATGAGTTAATAGATGAGAAAACTAAGGTGAACTGACTTTGCTAAGATCACATCATTGAATAAATAAAGCTGGGATTCAAACTCTGGTCCTTTGAATCTAAATACTATCCCCTTTTTGGTGTACCACTGCCTCTCTTGTAATGTTTTACTATGGTATATACTTTTACATATAGCTTGAGTACCATGGATATACAATATAAGGTTTTGTTAGTACCTATATTGGCCAGCCTGCCCTTCACAATTCATTAAGAAACATTACTTGTTTTTGTTATAATGAAACAATCCCAAAGCATAACTGTAAGAATTTAAAGTTATCTAGTAAATTAGACTAATTTAAAATATGTATTTAGAGTATACTATTCCTTCCCAACATTCAAATCTCTGCCTCCTGCAATTAACACTATTTCAAGAAAACATCATCATAAATTAATTCATGCATGCAACACTTGTGTGACTTATTAAAAGCCTCATGCTAGGCACAATAGACACTCGCATTCAAGTGCTCAATTAATGAAAATGGCATTTTGTTCTTCCCATTCAAAGACTTCTTTTCTTTGCATTGTAGTTTAGTTCCTCTCTAAATGTGGCTTTTAATATAAAATGACAATAATTATGAGCCCTTTGAGATTTCAAATCTGAATCTCAAATTATCAAGCCTTAATAAAAGCCTAATAAATTCCTTTATGTGCTATATTATGTCTGCTTAATTACTGCAGACACATAAAGAAAGCAATGCAAGACTATCGTCTTTATATTAGCTTTATACAAGAGTGATTTTAAAGATTCTTTTCACCAAACAGAAAATTTTAGGTATACAATATTTAAAATAGATATTCATACATTTTCTTTTAGAACTGTAATTTGGATCACTGCATAAAAACTCCAAATGCAGAAGCTATAAGGCATGGTATAGAGCTTCCAAGCCAGAAAAAAATAGGTTCAAGTCTGGCTGTGACTCTGAGCATTTACTCTCAATATTCTGCAGTGACTCTGAGCATTTACTCTCAGCATCCTGAATAGCAAACTTTTTCTATAATAGGTCAGGTAGACAATATTTTAGAATCTGTGGATTGAAAGGCAAAATTTAGGAAAATATGTAGTTACTTATGTGACATTAATGTCCCATTAATTAACTGGTAGAATTAAAATTTTAATAATAACAATAATGAGAACTTTTTTTGTAATGCAGGTCTGCTAAGGAAAAGAATAAAATTCCTTTTTGGGGAGATAACATTTCATTTAATTGAGATTTAGAAATTATTTGCAAATGGTCATCTGTTAATGCTGATCTTTACTAACATTTTGTGTGTTTCACCTATGAAAATATCTTTTCACAAGATAAGTAATACCAAATACTCAAATCAACCCATGAGCATGTGATTTTATTGAGCACATTCATCACTCAGAAAGAATTTGTAGAATTCTATTATATTCTTCTCTTGGTATTTGCCTGCATGCCATTACATTGCTAACTAATCACTTCCAATCAGTTGGGTGGAAGCTTTTCAATTGTGTAGTTAAATGGTTTTAAAATATGGAAATTCCTTTTGCTTCTGAATCTAGATCCAAAAGTACTGCTGGAACTGTAGTTTGGGCTCAGAAAATATATCTGCTGCAAATATATGCAGGAATGGAGATCTTGTTTTAAGTTTTGAAGGCACAGGAAGTGTATAAAGCAGCTTGATATTACTTTTGATTTAAATAATAGTTGTTTTTGAGCTGACTTTACTGAAGTACAAATTTTGCATATAAGTGCTGTTTTGCCTTGTAACTTTAGGTTGAATCCATTAAAAAACGATTAAGTCTGCAACAAAAACTAATTTCCAGATTCATTCAATGTTTATTAATAATGATTGAGTGTGATCTTTCTCATTTGGAAAAATTTCAGTTTCAATATTGAGTCAAAAATCATAGAAAAATCTCCCCCCCTTCTCTTTTCTTATTTTGACATAATTGGTATGCACTGATAATAAAAAATAAAATGTGGTACAACAATACAAGTGATACTAAAAATCTTCATAAGTTATAATTGTGTCACAGTGATGAGAGTCAATAGTAATTACTTATGTCTGTGAAAGCAGCCAGAGCCAATATTTAAACAAATGAAGGTGGTTGTGTTCTAATAAAACTTGATTTATGGACACTGAAATGTGTATTTTGAAATCAATTTTCATGTATTACGGAGTCTCTTTTTTCAACCATCAAAAAAGGTAAAAACTATTCTTAGTCTGTTGTCTGTACAAAAGACCTGGTAGTGGGCTGGATTTGTTGATAAGTTTGCTGATTCCTTTTCTTGGTAACTGGATAGACAGTGGATATATAGCACTGGGCAGGAAGTCAGGAAGACCCAAGTTCTAATCTGAACTGACACTTATTAGGTGTGTGATCCAGAGCAACTCAACAAATCTCTTCATTCCTCAGTTTCTTGAATGAAAGAGGGAGACTGAAGCATTTTTGTGAGTGGTAGGGAAGGAGTGAGTAGACTTTGAGAAATTCAAGATAAGTAAGAGTGGGGATTTAGTCCTGAGTAGGGACAGAAAGGGATTGTTTATTCAAATAGAGTGGTTTAACTGGATAAGGAAAGGAGTAAGGCCATTTCTTTGTGTAAGCCTGGTGAATGAGGAAGTCAAGGCAGAAGGTATCTGAGTGGTAGGAGATGAAGGACAGGAGAGGGAACTCATGTCAAATGGTCTCAATGTTTACTGTAAAATATGAGGTGAGGTTCTCAGCTGAGAAGATTGGGGTGAATGGGAGTTTGGAGGATTGGAATAACTACCAAGGACAGCAGATATGAGTTGATAAGGAATAGGTAGGATAACCCAAAGGCAGGGAGGGCTCACTTGATGCTACATAACAATATTGGCTCTTTTCTCAGTCACACTTGGCAATAGGGGTAAGTGCTCTGGAGGATCAGTCAAGCTTCTTTAAAATCTGCTCCCAAGGCCCTCCTCCTGCTGAGCTTTAGAGTTGTTGCTATACTGTGGCTTCCAGGAAGATGCTATGATCATTTTTTGCAGTAAAGCTGCAGAAATAGAGGATAACAGTCACATGGAGCACCAGTAGCTACTCCAAAGTCCTCAGACACTCTGGATCACTAGGCCTCTTCTCTGGCTCCTCAGAAATTGGCAGCTGATGTATTTATTGCTATTGGTTGTGAAACCCCAATGTACAGGTCTGATCTAGATGAACTAGAAATTATCTCATTTTGCTGCCTTTCCCCCATGGTTAAATACTGGCTACAATCCACTCAGGCTGGGAAGGTTTGGAAAAAAACAAAGTTTAACTTCTCTCAAACCTTCTAGGGGCCTGTCACACACAAAGTTGCTAAAGTTCCATTCAGTTTTATACTGATTAGAACAGGAGGCTGAAGTTGTTTAAGGATTTGTGTTTCAAAAGGGTTTTCTGCAAATAAAATATATAGAGGATATAGAGATGTAAATGAAAGTAGTATATGTATATAATTATATATAAATGTTATAAATATATATTATATGTATAAATATAAATATTATTATATATAGAGTATCTATAATATCAAGAAAGTAATATAGAGTAAGTAGCCTCTAAAGGAAGATTTAAATATAGTCAAAGTGATAATCAACTTTTTAGGTAATCTGGAGTGTTTTTTTTTTTTTTAAGACCATTACCATCTGTCTTGGAATCAATAGTGTGTTTTGGTTCCAAGGCAGAAGAGTGGGTAACAGCTAGGCAATGGGGTTTAAGTGACTTGCCCAGGGTCACAAAGCTGGGAAGTGTCTAAGGCCAGATTTGAACCTAGGACCTCTGGTCTCTAGGCTTGACTCAATCCACTGAGTCACCAAGCTGCCCCCAATAATCTGGAATTTTAAGGATTTCCCAGAAATAAGCAGTGTGGTCGCAAAAATAAATAGATTTTCATTTTTCATCCTTAGTATGAAGTTATAATCTATCCCCAAACTTAATTTGCTACATCATCTACTTTTTTAAAAATAACAACACAGAAACTGCTAAAAGACATCATTAGAGAATTTACGAATTCCCACAAATCATTTAAAAGAAGTATTTTAGTACTCATAATTAAATTTAGTACTCAAAATAGAGAGCTAATTAATAGTTAATCATCTCAAAACCATGAAACATAATAAAGATAGTAATGGGTCCATTTTTGGAGGAAGGTACTTTTTATACAGATAACAATTTTAAATCAATTAATGCCATAAATATAGATAAAAATGTCAATTTCTACATTATTTTTGACTGAAAAAAGGTAGGAGATGAATAACTTGAACAAAAAATTGATAAAATTCACATTCATATTTCTACTTACATTTCAGTACTTCTAGGAGAACTGTCACATATATTTTTCCTTAGTCACTTTATTTTGAATGATATAGGTAAAAAAGCAGAAGACAGTCACAGGCCAAAACAGCTTAAGAAATCAAAAGAGATCTTTGTAAAGGTTGAGAAATACTATTGCTAGTGTAAGGCATTTCTTATAGTAAAAGTTACCAGTGCCTGCAGTTGACTGGCTTGTAGCCTTAATAATGACTGTTTGACATTTTTCCCTTGTGTAAAACAGGGGTAGCATATCAGATCCCTGCAGATGCTGAAGCTAAAGGCAATGCAAAGAATAGCTTTGACATTTTGTCATGGGGATGACAGGACAGAATGGACTGCAATAAACAACAGCCTGAGCAGGATAATTTGATGCATTGGGTCTTAAGCTTCTCCAGATGCTGAACTCAGCTTGGGATAGGAGATAAGAGGACAGCATTGACTCTGCTGAATAGAGTCCACTTGTATGAAACCAGGCAAAAGAAACCTCTTTATGTAAATAGAAAATAGTCCACCAACATGCTATTTTTTTTTTTTTTGCTTGTTGTCCTTAAAGCCAGTAATGAAGACTGAAAAGCAATACAATGCTAGAGAGATATCCTTAGGATGGAAAACAACAACAACCCAATATTATAGCAATATTTCCAGTCAGTTTAAACTCACTTAATACTATATTGCTCCACAACTATTACACATAAATAAAATGACTTTCAATAACATTTCTAAGTAAACAAACACATGCAACTCACAGATTTTGACTGTGAAGATTTAATTCTCAACAGAAGGATGTTGCTTATGGAGTGAGAAGTGAAATCACAGTCCCTCTGGGAACAGAGAGGTGCTTTGCCAGCTTTCTATCAGAAGGCTGAATGATTTGCTTACATTTCTTGAAATCTGTTTTCTTTCAGAAAGGCCAGTTTAGGTGACTAGAAGATGTCATAATTAAAGTGAACTACTACCCAAACTACTTATTTCTGTAAGGCATGACAGAAAAAAACAAAATTTACTCCTGTTGGCTAGCCATTTAAATAAGTTCTTTCCATCACTGAGGCTTTTTAAGTGTTTTTAACACAAATACACTCATTAAAAAAAATGGCAAAATGTAATATGCTTATGCAATCAGGAAATAGGAAATAAAACAGTTTTATAAGATCAAAATGGGGGAGAGGATAGAAAAAGCAAAGAAAGTCATATAAAAGTACAAGGAAAACTTAGTTGTTCCTAAACTCTAAAATGGAAAAACAGATCCAAGTTCATGGTGTATATATTTAGGCAGATTCCCAGAAAGATAGATAAGAGTTCATCCTGGACTTGCCTTTATGCTTTATTTTATTTTTAAATTTTAATTTAATTATTCTCCAATCACAAGTTAAAAAGACTTCCAACATTTTTCAAAGAATATTGAGTCTTTATTCTTTCCTTCCTTCTCCTCCCCATCTACTTCTCCCCACCTTAAGATGGTAAGTAATCTCATATAGATTTTACATGGGCAATCATGTGAAACATTTTTCCATATTATCCTTTTGTGGAAGGAAACCAGAATGAAAAAAAATTAGAAAGAAAGTGAAAAAAGTTTGCTTTGGTCTGCATTCATACTATCATTTTTTTCTCTGAAGCAGATGGCATTTCTATCATGAGTTCTTTGGGACCATTTAAGATCACTGTATTGCTGAGAATAGCCATTATTCACAGTTGTTCATTATACAAAATTCCTATCACCGGTACAATATTCTCCTGGTTCTGCTTATTTCACTTTGCTTTTAGTTCATGTAAGTCTTCCCAGGTTTTCCTGAGTTCCTCCTGCTTGTAATTTCTATAGTATTCTATTGCAATCATATAGTGTAACTAACTCAGCAATTCCCCTCTTGATACTTGATGGGTATCCCCTCATTTTACAATTCTTCCCTGCCCCCCTCTCCCACCAAAAAACAAAGAGCTTTCGAATAGTTTTGTATATATACGTCCTTCTTCTTTTAAAAATATCTCTTTGGAATACAAACATAGTAAATGGTATTGCTGGGTCAAAGCTTATGTTCAGTTTTTTAGCCCTTAGGCATAGGTCCAAATTACTCTCCTGAATGATTAAATCAGATCACTACTCTCCTGACAGTGCATTCATATTTCAACTTTCCCATATCCCCTTGCAAGTTTTGTCATTTTCCTTTTCTGTCATAATAGCCAGTCTAATAGATGTGGGGTGGTAGCTCAGAGTTGTTTCAATTTCTCTAATTAATAGTGATTGAGAGCATTTTTTGCATGGCTATAGAGAATTTTAATTACTTTGTCTGAGAACTGCCTGTTCATATCCTTTAACCATTTATCAATTGGGGAAATAGTTGTATTCTTATATATTTGACTCATTTCTTTGAATTTGAGAAATGAAACCTTTATTAGAGAAACCTGTAAAAATATTTTACACCATTATGACTGCTTTGTAGTTTCTACACCCACTCCCTGCAATTTACCCTTTTTTCTCTCAGTCCCCTTCTCTTATATTCTTCCCTCCTACTTTCCTATAGGGTAAGATAGCTTTCTATACCCAAGTGATTGTGTATGTTCTCTCATTAAGACAATTCCAATGAGAGTAAGGTTCACATGCTTTCCTCCTGTCTCCTCCATTTTCCCCTCTACTGTAAAAGCTCTTTCATGACTCTTTTGTGTGAGATAATTTATTATATTCTCTCTTCTCCTTCTCCCTCCTTCCCATGCATTCCTTTCTCATGCGTTAATTTTATTTTTTTTGTATCATTCCATCATATTCAACTCACACCATTGCCCACTGTCTATGTATATTTCTTTTAGTTGTCCTAAAAATGATAAAATTCTTTAGTTATAAGAATCATTTCTTATAGGGATGTATACAGTTTAATTTTATTGAATGTCTTTTGATTTCTCTTTCCTGCTTATCTTTTTATGGTTCTTTTGAGTCTTGTATTTGAGAATCAACTTTTCCAATCAGCTCTGGTCAAAAAAAATTTTTTTTTATTAGGAATGTTTGAAAATTCTCTATTTCATTGAATATGCATTTTTTCCTCTGAAGGCTATGCTCAATTTTGCTGGGCAAGAGATTCTTATTTTTTATTTATTTATTTATTTTTAAACCCTTGTACTTCGGTGTATTGTCTCATAGGTGGAAGATTAGTAAGGGTGGGCAATGGGGATCAAGTGACTTGCCCAGGGTCACACAGCTGGGAAGTGGCTGAGGCCGGGTTTGATGGGCAAGAGATTCTTGGTTGAAGTTCCAGCTCTGTGTTGGAACCTGTTGTGAGGAAGATTGTTATTTAGTTGTTATGTAGGAGACTTGGCAGGACGGGCTGGAGAATTCCACATGGAATGGGGAAACAGGAAGTGGCTCTTGCTCGCTGAGGACTCCATGGTGGTTGGGACAGGCAGTAACTGATTTCCTGGGAGACCTCAGAGCTAGTGGAGTTGCACCCTGATTCCCTGGGATCCTGGAGTGTGGTGAAGGTTGGAAGCAGAGGACATCTATTCTGCATAACAGCACTGAGTAGGGAGTGATCTGCGATCTGGTGGACAGCTTGCAGACTCCTCTCCCTACTGGGCTGTTTTGGACCATCAGTTCTGGAGGAGTTGGTTCCTGGCATCCTGAAAACATCTCTGAACTCTACTGTGAGGATTCCCACTCCAGTACTGTTATTCTCTGGGCCCTGCCTGGCTTAGGTCTTAGATTAGTGTAGATAAGTCCCTCCCTTGACCCTGTGGTTTGCCCTTAGCTTGTTAGTGTAGCATTCCTTATTCCCATCCTTTATTATTGTTTCCCTCAATTAAACTGTTATAAACCTTTGCCTTTTACTTGCTGGTTTCCATAGGCCTAGTCTTGATACTGCAGAGCTGCCACCTCAGTAGTAGTCACCTCCTTGGCAATAAAACCTGGTCTCCCAACCTTGTTTTGGTCCTGTCATCAGTCATTCCTGTCTCCCTCACCCATTGAGAACCCACAGATAATAAAAGTTAACATCCCTGGTAACCCTCCATTACAAACCCGTGGCATGGGTGCTGGGGCAGCACAGGGAAGGCCAGAGGACATTTTTTGCATGCCCCACCTCTCTGTCCAGTCACCCATTGCTGTCTGGGGCAATGGAGGGGCTCAAAGGCAGCTTGAAATTGCACTTTAGGTATGTGGTCTTGAAAATGTTTAACAACACTGTTCCTTTGCCCTCTGGAATATCATATTGTAGGCCCTCTGGTACTTTAATGTAAACGCTATTAAATATTGTGTTATCCTGGCTATGGCTCCATGACATTTGAATTACTTCTTTTTAGCTGCTTGCAATATTTTCTTCTTGACCTTGGAGTTTTGGATTTTGGCTATAATATTCTTGGGAGTTATCCTTTTGGGATTTCTTTTGGGAGGTAATCAGTGCTTTCCATTTCTATTTTGCCCTCTAGTTCTAGAATATCAGGGCAGTTTTCCTTGATTTCTTTTTCTTTAAAAAAATTTTTTTTTAAATCCTTCCTTTCTGCCTTGGAACCAATATTATGTTTTGGTTCCAAAGTAGAAGCGTGGTAGGGGCTAGGCAATGGGGGTCAAGTGACTTGCCCAGGGTCACACAGCTGGGAAGTGTCTGAAGCCAGATTTATACCTAGAACCTCCTGTCTCTAGGCCTACCTCTGAATCCATTGAGCCACCCAGCTGCCCCCTTCTTGATAATTTCTTGAAAGATAATATCTGACCTTTTTTTTTGATCCTTGCTTTCAGGTAGTCCAATAATTCTTAGATTATCTTTCCTGTATTGATTTTCTAGGTCAGTTGCTTTTCCAAAAAGATATTTCACATTTTCTTCTACTTTTTAATTCTTCTGACTTTGTTTGCTTGTTTCTTAATATCTTATGAAGTCATAGGCTTCCACTTGTCCAATTCTGATTTTCTAAAACATGATTTTCTTGAGTGAGCTTTTGTACCTCCTTTTCCATTTGGACAATTTTACTTTGTCTAAGAATTCTTTTCTTAGAGAATCTGTGTACTTCTTTTTTAATAGGGCTAATTCTGCCTTTTAGAAGTTCTTCTCTTCAGTGCATTTTTATACAATTTTTCCCATTTGGCTGTATCTTTTTAAGAAGTTTTTCTTGTCATTGGCTTTTTGTGCCTCTTTTATCAATTGGCCTATTGATTTTTAAGGTATTAATTTCTTCAGTTTTTATTTTGCCTCCTTACTAAACTGTTGATTCTTTTTTCATGATTTTCCTATATCACTCTCATTTCTTTTCTCAATTTTTCTTTTATCTCTATTTGATTTTTTAAATCCTTTTTGAGCTCTTCCATTAAATCTTTTTGGGTTTGAGAACAATTCACAATTTTCTTGGAGGTTCTGATGTGGTAATATTGACTTTGATGCCTTTTTCTGAGTTTGTGTTTTGGTCTTTTGTGTCACCAAAATTACTTTCTAGGTTGCGTTTCTTTTTTATTGTTGTTTGTTCATTTTCCAGCCTTTTTATTTTCATTTAATTTAAAAATCAGTTAAAGTTGGGCTCTGTAACTGTGGTGAAGGAAGCACTATTCCAAGCATCAAGTTCTTTGTGCAGCTGCCTTCAGAGCTGGTTCTGGGAATATACCTGCTATTAGTTCTTCCAAGGTGGTATGATGTAAGGAGAGTTGTGTTTAATACTCTCCTAGTATGTGCTGTGGTCTGTGAGTAACCCAAAACACTCTTTTACCCCTTGGAACTATGACCAGGGTCCCTTGCTCCCCTGTGGCTGCAAGTACTGGTATATGCTGGTGCTTTTCCTTACCCCAAAACCTTGCCCTAGGACTGCAACTGGGATCTGTGTATGGGAAATGGAACAAGAGTTTTGTACTTAGAGCCAGCAAAGAGAACCCTGCAGTCTCCTTCTGAGCAGTTGTCTGACTCCTCTGTCTGTGGCTGAGAGCTCCAGAAGTCTTTGATACTGCTTCAGCTGAGTCTAGGGCCTGTTGCCAAGGTGGGGTCTGCCTTGGTCACAGCTTTGTCCTGGTATATTATATCCCATATGCTGGCCTTCTAAGTTTTTTGGGGGTTGAAAAATTATTTTACCCCATCTTTTTGTGGGTTTTGCTGTTTCAGAATTAATTCTGAGACATTATAGTTTTTTGGAGGGTAGAGATTAAGATCGGTGTGTGTACTTCCTCTGACCCCTGCCCTTAAACTTTTGCTTTAGCCAGTCTACTGGCCTAGGATCACTTGTCCCTTCTTTCAATTCTGCCTGATGAAAGAAACTTCCAGGTTCAAGCATCATAATTGGTTCCCTTTGAACTTCAGTTAGCATTGCTCTTATTTTCCTAAGTGCCCACCTTTCTAATTTTACCACACTTTTCTCTTCACCATGCAATGTGATCCAGGTACACTGGCTTACTTATTGTTCCTTGTAGGACATTACATCTTCTGTCTCTGTTCTTTTCAACTGGCTGAACCCCAACAAGCTTGAAATGCTTTCTCTCTTTATCTCATCCTCTTAGTTTTTCTGGCTTTCTTCAACTCTTACTTCAAAATCCCAACTTCTGAAGGAAGCCTTTCCTGGTTTCTCAGAGAGCCATGTGCCTTAATAAATGCTTGTGGCCTGCCTATCTGCCCCTCTGAGGCTACTTCCCATCTATTGGGTGTTATATGTATCTAGTTGTTGCCATTCTGTGAACTATTTGAGGCCAAGGCTTGTTTCTTCCTTTTAAATGGAGCTTGAGTAGAAAGTGATCAATAAATTATTTTTGTTCTGACTGAGTAGATTGTCATTTATAAAGAGTTTACTATGTGCCAAACTCTGGGCTAAGCAATGGGGATACAAAAATAAAGCAATCAAGACAGTCCCTACTCTTAATTAGTTTATATTATTATTTTTTAGACCTTACTTTCTGTCTTAGAATCAATACTGTTTACTAGTTTCAAGGCAGAAGAGAGTTAGGGGCTAGTCAATGGTCACACAGCTAGGAAGTATCTGAGGTCATATTTGAATCTGGGACCTCTTGTCTCTTCATCTACTGAGCCATCTAGCTGCCTCCAAGCAGTTTTTATTCCAACAGAGAAAAAATCCATATAAATGGGTGCTGGAAGAATAAGAAAGAACATGCCTGTGGATTCATGGATAGCCAGGAAGAACAAAAGAATCACTGAATATTAAGAATTAGAAAAGGATCTTGGAGATCACCTTATTCTGTCTCCTTATAATCACAAATATATCTGAATTCAATAGGATGTCCTGTAGTCATCTTCATCCTAATATGCCTAAATTAAATTCATCCCCACCCCCCCAAACTTTTCCTCTTCCTCACTTTCCATTGCTGTTGAGGACACCACCATTCTCCTATCCTAGTCATCATAGCTGGCAACCTAGATGCCATCCTTGACTTCTTATTCCTCTTTTCCCCCAAGAGCCCCTCACATCCTGTCAGTTGTCACATTCTTTCACTCCTACCTTGGAAACATTTCTTGTATAAGTCTCTTTCTCTCCTCTGACACTGCCACCATTTTGATGCAGGCACAACACCTCATGTCGGGACCATTGTAATAGGCTACTGCTTATCTCTTTGTCTCAAGACTCTCCATAAATTTACTAAGAAAAATGATTATCTCTTCTTAAGTATGCTATTAATTCTGCTCTTGGACCATAGTTTGTTAAGGGTCTAGGGCTCCTTAGATGAAAGAAGAGATATGAGGTTAAAGTGTTATTATTGTTGCTTTCATGCCCTTGGAATAAAAAAAAAAAAAGTCTTATGTAAAGTCTAAGTTTGGAAGAATAACAGAATAACTATTTTATTTTAACACTTCTCCATTTTAAAAAGGAACTTTCTGTAAAGAGAATTTCTACCCTAGGTTAAAAAAGGTCAATGAAAAATGTAATGTAGATTACTTGTAGAGTAAATATAACAAAATAACTAGGAAAAATACCTTTTCCCTAAAAGATTTTTTTATACCCACATTAAAAAAACAACTTCTACATTGCTAGATAGAAATCTATTTTCTATCTACTATATATATATATATATATATATATAGTTGTTTGCTATATATATAGCAAACAACTATACTTATCTATTACTTAAAAGACCACCAGGACTGGTCATCTGAAAAGTCAATGCACAAATCATAATCTATAGTAATTAAGCAATAGCTTATATTCCAAAAATTGTTTTGACCTTAAAATATTATATTTCATATAGTTTAGTGCTTATCTTCTACTCAACACTAATGACAGTTTTATACAAACTGTTCTGCTTTTTCTATTCTCTATAGATAGATCAGAGAAATCAAACTTCAATAACATTAGTTTTGAAATATCACAAAGCAATTACTTGATCTGAAAACTGCAAAAAGTAAACTTAGATCAGAGTTCAGATTTTACATTAAGTTTGTTCTTAAATGGAAGTCTGACCCTGTCAGATATTTGAAATATTAATTCCAATAGAATAAATTGCTTCCCACACTGCATGTAGGGCATGGTGGATAGAGGGCCACACTTGGAGTCAAAGAGACAGAATTGCCTTAGATGCTTGATGTGATCATGGGCTCTTCAAATGAACCCAGTAGGCACTTAATAAATGCTCCTTTCCCACTTAGGAAAGTAATTTCTCTTCTTAGTCTCAGGAAACTCTATAAGATAGCAATTAATGAGACAGATTGGATTGGTTGGAAACAGTCCTACACTGACAAAGCTGCATATTTAAATTTTAATCCTTGAGTAAATTTATTTGCTTTGAATGGGTTTCATATCACACAAATTTTGTGTAATGATGTATGAAGTCACATCTGAAAACAATTCACATAATCAAACAGCAAATTGATCAAAGAGATAATATTTGTGAAGCATTTAACATAGTTGCTGGCACATGTTAGGTAATAAATACTTATCATTGTTGTTATTATCATTATTAAATATGTACTAAGTGAATACTATGTGCTAAGAACTGTGCAAGGTGCTAGGGATATAAGTACAAAGAATGAAACATTCACTGTTCCACCAGGAGAAACAATGGTAAAAAATGACGATGCATAGAAGTATATACAACATAAATATAAAATCAATAACTACAACTATACTGAGTAGTGAAATACAAGAGAGTTTGGGAGTGAGGACACTTGCAGTAGTGTAGGTTCAGGAAAGGCTTCCTGCAAAAGACACTGTAAGTTATAGGAAGAAAGGGACTCCCCTAAGAGTCACAAATAAAGAGGGAATTTTCCAGGAATGAGGCAGACCAGTGCAAAAGACACAGAGATAGGACACAGAGTGTTTACATGTGTAGACTAGAAGAACAGGTCAGTGTGTCAAGATTCCAGCATGAGGAAAGAGAGTTTGGGAACCAGATTATGTAGGGCTTTAAAAGTTACAGAGGAGTTTATATTTTGGTAGAGTGAATTGTGTGCTGGACCTGGGGCAAGGAACCCCTGAGTTCATGTCTGGCCACTGCCACTTACTAGCTGTGTGTCCCTGTTCAAGTCACTAAACTTCAACTTAAAACTGCTTCAGTTTTCTTAATTTGAAAATAGGGATAATAGCATCTACCTTCTAGGATTGTTGTAAAGATAAGAGATATTTGTAAAGCTGTTTTCAAACTTGAAGCATTATATAAATGCTAGCAATTGTAACTATTTATTATTATTAATGAGTTAATTTATCCTAGAGGCAAAAGGACTTTATACTTAATCTTGAAGGAACTGCTGTGATTTACTGAGTAGGGGATGGCATGATCAAACCTGTGCTTTAAGAAAAAGTACTTTGGCAGCTGAGTAGAGAAAGGATGGGAGTGGGGAGAGACTTGATTTAGAGACCAATTAGGAAGCTACTGAAATAGCCCAGGGGAGAGAGAAACTTGGGTGGTAGCTGTCTGGTGGAGACAGGAGATATAGATGAGAAATGCTGTAAAGGGAGAAGTGAAAAAACCTGCCAAATGACTGACTCTTCTGTGAGTCAGCGAGTCAGTAAGCAATTATTAAGGACCTACAAGATTCCAGGCATTATGCTAAATGTTGGGCATAAAAAAATAAGGCAAAAAATCCCTGCCCTTAAGGAGCTCATAATCTAATGGGGGAGGGGGGGAGACAATAAACAAATATATATGACTTATGTGTGTGTGTACATGAAATAATAGGGGGGAAACATTAGTTAACAGGGTGTTGGTGCCCTGTAGAAGGGGAGATTTTAGTTTGGCCTAGGAGGGAGCCAGGGAAGACAGGAGGTAGAGACGAGAAGGAAGAACATTCCGGGCATGGGAGACAGAGAAAATGCCTGAATTGTGGGGTGGAAGGCCTTATTTGTAGGACCCTGAGATCGAATGAAAAGTATGTGATAGGGAGTTGGGGAAGGAAGATTAGGAGAGTGGGTGGGAGAATGGTGGTGAGGTTTGAAGGGCTTTAAGCACCAAAAGACTGATTTTATAATTGATCCTGAAAGTGCCAGGGACCCAGTGGCTTAGTGGGGTGCCATGGTATGAAGCAAGATAACCTCTCTGGAGAAAGGACAGATGGAAAAGAGTGGGGAGAGGCTGGTGACAGGCAAGGCAATTAGCAGGCTATGGGCCAGGTGTGAGGCGATGAGGATCTGTGCTAAAGCAGTGCCAGGGTCAAAGGACAGAAAGGGCCCATTTCAAGAGATGTTCTGAAGGTAAAATTGAGAGACCTGGAAGGAGATTAGAGATGGCTTATGAGGAATAGTGAGGGAGTGAGGATGATACCTCAATGGCAAGCCTGGCATTGGGAGAATGTGAGTGCCCTAGACAGAAACAGGGAAATTTGCAAGGGAGGGAGGTTTAGAGGTAAAGAGATTGAGTTCATTTTTGGACATGTTTGGTTTAAGATATTTGAGACATCTAGTTCTACATATCTGAAAGGCAATTAAGGGTGAAGGCCAGGATGGGACAGCCCTTAGCACGGAGAAGATAATTAATTCCATGGGAGTTGAGATCACCAAATGAAGTAGGAGAAAGGGATAATTGAAGAGAGCCCAGTTCGGAGCTCTGTGGGTTAGAGCATGACCTGGATGAAGATGAAGCAAAGGGGACTGAGAAAGATGTGCCTGGTAGGAAGAGAACCTAGAAAGAGGGGGCGTCTTTAAAACACAGAGACAAAAAGTATCAAGAAGTTTTATCAATAATGTCAAAGGCTAGAAGAGGTCATGAAGAATGAGGACTGAGAAAAGGCTACTGGATTTAACAATGAGGAGAGCATTGGTAGTTTAGGAGAGAGAAGTTTTAGTGTAATAATGAGGTCAGAAGCTGGCTTCTAGGGGGTTAATAAAACAGGATGAGGCAGCTAGTTGTCTCAGGGACAGCTAGATGGTGCAGTAGAAACTGTTGGGCTGGAAGTCAGGAAGATCTAAATTCTAATCTGGCCTCAGATATTAGCTGCACAATCCTGGATAAGTCACTTAACCCTGTTTGCTGCAGTTTCCTCATCTATAAAATAAGCTGGAGAAGGAAATGGCAAACCATTCTAGTGTCTTTGCCAAGAAAAGTCCAAATGGGGTCACAAAGAGTCAGGCATGACTGAAACAGAACAACAAAAATTATGGAAGGAGAGGAAGGGAAGTGGAGGCTCCTCTCCTAGATGGCTTTTTTATGGAGTTTAGCTCTAAAAAGCAGAAGAGATTAGGGAAGGCTTTTGATGTTGATGTTGCTTGATGATCTATACTCTCTCAGCTCTACTATCAATGGTATTGATTGATCACTAGCTCTCTCTCAATCAGGTACAGGTTACAGGTTCAGGCCTACCCTCTCCAACCTTCACCTCCCTCTATACCAGTTCTCGCTCCAAGAGAAGTTTGCTCAAGTCTCAGCTCTGAGTTCTGAGATCCTTGTTATAAAAAAGTAAGTAATCTGAGTGGGTCTTGAATGCAGTTTGGGTATAAGGAAGGATAAAGGGGATATAAGTGATTATAAGGTGATTGGAGGAGGAATGAAGGTACGGGAAGGTATATAGGAGATAGGGGAAATGGGGTATGTAGGAGAGGGCAGCTCAAACAGGTTTATTCACAGAATCTAGAGACAGAGGATATTAGGGAAGATAGGCCGAACCCTTCCAGGCAAAGAAAGGTATCTCTATAGGTACAAAGAAGTTGGGTCAGTCAGAAATGTTTTAACTCAGGCTGGAGTGCTTCTCTAGTCAGTTTCCAAAGTTCCTCAAGGGAGGAGTCGAAAGGACTCCTCCCTGCCAGAGAAACTATTAGTAGGAGGAAGTCTAGGGTAACCACTTCCTACCAAGATGGATGCCCACAGTTTCCTCAAGAAAATAAAAGAAAATGATTCCTTCCCTTTCAGCCCTTGTCTTAATTTTGACACAATGATTCACCAGAGGGTTTGAATAGGTAACAAGGGGATTTATTAATACCAGGGTCAGTCAGAAGGGGAGAGGGGTTTAGGGTTTTCTAATTGCTGCTAGGGAGAGGGGTGATGGTGGGGGAAGGGTAGCAGGAGAGGTTTAGACCAAGAGAGCTTGCTCTCCCAGTCAGGAAGATTTGATGCTTTTTAAGTAAAGTCTTTATCAAATCACTAAAACTAGGGGTAACTTATTTGAGGATACTCTACTTGTCTATAGAAACTAAACCTATAATGCCCAATCACCCAACCCTCCCTTCCACTCAGAGCCAAAAGGAAATTCAGGGGAAGGGGAGGGATGTAGATGGAGAGATCAGGGAAAGGTCCAGAGAAATGAGATAGGTCTAAATTTCCCCAAGACAAGATAAAGACAGGCCAAGGCCAAAGCAATTAGTCAAAGCCAAGCCGAAAGGCTTAAGCCAACAGGCTAAGCCAAAGCAAAAGCCTCCAGTCACAGCGAAAGCCAGAAGGCAAAAGCCCCTTCAGTTGGAACTTCACCTCTATTTATAGCTTTAAGTTCTAACTGACTTTCTGAAGATTCTAAGACTTCTAACTGACTTTTTGTGACCTTTAGAAATTATAGAAGCAAAAAGTTTCTGTTAGCCACTTCGCATTACATCCTCAACTGATGTTCCTAGTGAGTATTTATAGGGTGGGGCCAACCGACTTTTGCCCCTGGCTCACAGCATCTGGGAACATTCCAAATTCTCAACTGCCATCCCTGTCAGTAAAGGCAGCATCCATCTTTTCCCAGATAATGATTTTAACAAAAGAAACTAGGGAAATCAGAGGACAGTGATGAGGAAGGAGAGATGATGGTTAGAGTTAGGACACTGAGTGTTTTGTGGAAGGAAAGCAAGGATCAATAGATTGGAGAGGAATAAGGGGCCTGGAAAGGGAGGAGGAGGCCTGGTTGTGACTAGCTTTAAAAGCTAAATTACAAAAGGCTTAGAAGAAGGTGGGAGGAGAAGTGGAAGATCCAAGTTTAGTTTTCTGAAAGTATTTAGCCAAGAACATAAGAAGTGATAAAGGACAGTTACTAGCAGAGATAGAACACAGGTTCAGGTGAGAGTTTTTTATGGATGGGGAAGACAAAAGGCGTATTTTACAAGCAGTATAGAAGGAAGATAGGGAGAATGAAGATTGGAGGAAGGTATTTGTTAGGACAAGCTGTTATGTCATCCTTTGTCCTGAACTGCATTTCAAGTATTTCAGAGAGACTTATTTCTTGCACCTTACACTACCTACTTACTATACCATATTCTGCTTCTTATCTGAATCTAGCTTACTCTTGGATGGTCCTCTTGCTTGGAACTGTCTCCTTCTTCAACTTTACCTTCTGGCTTCCTTCTGCTAAAACCCAACCTTCTGCAAGAAGCCCTTCTTAAAAAGTTCTTTAATTGGAGACTCCCTCCCTTTTCATTCTGTCTGTATCTCATCCATACATAGTTCTCCATTGCATCATGAGCTCCCTGAAAGCAGAGAATATCTTTTCTCTCTTTGTATTCCCACATTTAGCATAGTGTGTGGTATAAAGTAGGTATTTAATAAATGCAGTTGATTGATTTGACTATTTTAGTCTTGCATCCCCAATCTTGTACTTATGTAACTGATTTTTTGAATTCAAGCATAAAACTTTTAATTACTAGAAAGGCAGAGGGAGCTGTGCCCTTCCCTTTCTCTACCTTGCTTCTCCACCCCTCTGCCCAGCAGTCCAATGAAAAGTGCTTACTCCCTCCCCTGAGCACAGCACCTGGGCCACTCCCCTTCCTTTCTACCTCCCCTGTCTGGGGAAAGGGGTAGGGTAGGGAAGGCACAGCACCTGGTCTTGGTGGGTGGGGGAGGCACTGCATGCAGTCTAGGCTGGGCAGGGCACAGCACATGGTCTCTAAAAGGTTTGTCATCACTGGTTTAGGCCAGTGATGGGCAAACTATGGCCCTTGGGCCAGATGAGGCCCCCTGAAATGTTCTATCCAGCCTTGGGACATTATTCCTAATCTGATGAATACAATGAGTAGGATATAATACAATGAAACTTCGAAAGAGTTGCCTTAGAAACAGACTGACCTATAAGCATTTCCTTTCCTTTGGCCCCCTCTTTAAAAAGTTTCCCATCATTGGTCTAGGCCAGGGGTCGGCAACGTATGGCTCTCGAGCCATATCTGGCTCTTTTGAGGGCCAGATATGCCTCTTTCTGCAAGAGCCATAAAATCAATTTTTTTTTCAGGCACTGTTACAGGAGCGCACTGTGAGCATTAAAAAATGTGGCATTTATGGCTTTCATGGCCAAAAAGGTTGCCGACCCCTGGTCTAAGCTATCAGTGTATTCTGAGGTACCTGTTATTTAATGTTATCTATTAGCTTTTTCTTCTCATCTTTATGTCATCTGCAAATCTGTCAAAGGTTCCTTTAAATAAACTGGATATAAGTAGATTTGTTTTGTTTTGTTTTTTAAACCCTTAATGTCCACCTTATAAAATCAATACTGTGTATTGGTTCCAAGGCAGAAGAGTGGTAATGGGTAGGCAATGGGGGTTAAGTGACCGGCACAGAGTCACACACAACTATGAACTATGTGAGGCCAAATTTGAATCCAGGGCCTCCTGTCTCTAGGCCTGGCTCTTAATCCACTGAGTCACTTAGCTGCCCCAGTATAGTATGTTTGTAAAAGTTTGTTCTATCTCCATAGTCAATGAAACAATAAATCATGTTCATTCTGTGCCCAAAAGCTGTATACTAAATGACTTGGTTATGAGATTTCTGGGCTAAATGGAGGGTATGAACTTGGTTAAAAATTCTCTTGCTCTAATCACTTTCTGACTAGTCTCCCTAGAATTGATCCCAACCCAAAAGGCCTTAATATTCCCTCCAAGACTTTCCCCATTCAAAGTCTCAGTCTCTACAAAACTGGATCTCAAAAAGCAAGCTAATGTCCAACAACTGTTATGGAAAAAGAGTGCTATGAATACTGTAACAAGGAAGAGGGCAGTAATGCTTATAGTTCATTCCTTTATATTTTCATATAATATTATATTCATTGGGTTTTACTAATATTCTTTTACATTTCAGTTTATACACATTGCTTGAGTTAGTAGTTAATTTCATTTTGTTCTTTTTATGCAGGAATAGCAATGTTACCAGTTGTCTCTATTGTTTGCTTATTTGTTAATAATGGTAATAATAAACAAATAAATAACAACAACAATAAAGTTAACTCTATAGCTACAAAATGGGTCTTGAGGGTTTGGCAGATTTCAAAATCATCAGGTAAGTGGGATGGATTTTTATTTTTGCAGAAACATCTTCAGTACAGATATAAGCATGTTTTTTAGAGCTGGAGAACAGAAAACAGGTAAAGTCATTACTACAGTCCTACCTACCCTCATCCTGGAGCAGGGTTAGAGGGAGTTAAATTCAAAATTGAGTTACTATTCCTTCTACTTTGGTTCAGTACAGCTTTCCTATAATTCTCTGGAGCTAGGCAGTTGACAGCATGGATTTTTATTGAAGAAATGCTATGACATTTGTTCTAAATGTCACATTTCTTCCCCACTGTCTAAAAATAGCACACCATCATGCCCCTACCCCTAATAAAATTGTTGGCTTGGAAATGACACCGATAAGCAAAATGAAGCATATAACCTTTTCTATTCCTTTTCCAGAAATGTTTTATTTATCCCTGAGTCACATTTGGTGTCTTTTGTAGATGTAGATCAAAGAGACAAATCAGTAAATTTTACTATTGAAGCAGTCTTAATAGTATGGGATATGTCATTTCTAAAGCATGTTTCAGTCAGGCAAGGCTACCTGTCATTTGAACCGTGATCTGGTGATGGACAGAAAATATGTAGAAATACTGGGAACCCTCATAGTAATGTGACATTTTATGAGCAGTTTGACTGTTTTCATTACTTTGATTTTGGACTTGTGAAGAATAAGTGAAAAAACCAGCAATGGAATACAAAAGCAGCTTGTCAGGATGAACGTGATAGGACAGCCTTGAAATTGGGCTGTTGTATTTAATAAGGCTTTGTGACAATTACCTGAGAGTATTTTAAATATAAATTCTATTTGGATGTTCAATTTTATCAATTCCAAGGTCACCGATTTTATTAACAATGGTATTTGGCTCACCCAAAAGACAAAACAAAGTCATGTCAACTTTACAAATGCTTTGGTTGTTATACAGTATATCTGCAACTCAATTTTCTGTACTTTTATTTGAAAATATCACTTGTACACAAAAACTTCTATAATAGTAGTCCCTATATTCAAATACTATTATTGAACTACAATTCAGCTGAAATGAGTATATGAGTAGTATTCTCAGTCTGGAAATTGCAATGAACAAAAGTAACCACAGATAGTGTCTTCAAGCCTTACACCAACTTCCCCCACCCCCACCCCATTAGCAAGGGACCATGTCTTGTACCGTACCGGGAAAACAGAATTCAGTCCTTTTGAACTCCTTTTCTACTACTCTAGATCTCAAAATATCTTAACATCACCTTCCATACTCTATGAAGGTAAAAGGTTACCTTTATCATTAGGATCAACTTCTTTAATTATATCCTTAACCTCAATGCTTCTAGTCTCCTTCTGCAGATTGTCCCCACAATTATACCTCCCAATCTTGAATCTCTTTTTATTCATTCTTTCCCTGATACCTACAAATATTCCCAGGTACCTCCTATTCTTAAAAATCATTATACTCTATATTCTATCAAGTTTTTGACATACAAACTTCTAATAAGAGTTGTTTACACTCATTGTCCCCACTTCTTCTCTTCTCACTTCTCAAACTCTTGCAATCTAGCTTCCTAATCATCACTCTACTAAATTGCTATTTCCAGAGTTACCAGTGATCTCTTTAATTGCCAAATCAAATGACCTTTTCCTTAGCTTCAATGCTTCTTGAGCTCCTTGTGACATCTGATAGTACTGACATCAGCTCTCCTCTTGGATACCCTCTCCCTTTAGTTTTTTTTGACATTGCTTTCTTTTTTGACTCTCCTATCTGACTATTCTTCAGTCTCCTTTGCTAGATCAACATCCATAGCTAGTGCTTTAAATCCTCTCTTTCCTTCTTCCCCTCTCCATCTCTCTCCATCTTTCTTTCTTGTTCCTTCTTCCCTTCCATGATTATCAGTTCTTATGGGTTCAATATAAAGTCTATGTTGATTTCTCCCAGATCTGTATCCTTAGTCTCTTTTCTCTTGAAATCTAGTTTTTTTTTTTAATTTTTTTTTAAACCCTTGTACTTCGGTGTATTGTCTCATAGGTGGAAGATTGGTAAGGGTGGGCAATGGGGGTCAAGTGACTTGCCCAGGGTCACACAGCTGGGAAGTGGCTGAGGCCGTGTTTGAACCTAGGACCTCCTGTCTCTGGGCCTGACTCTCACTCCACTGAGCTACCCAGCTGCCCTGAAATCTAGTTCTTTATTATCAACTGATTATTAGTTTGAATGTCCCATAAAAATCACCATGTGGATGTCTTACAGAAATTTCAAACTCAACATATTCAAAATAACTTCTTGTTTTCCACCCCCATCCACCTGCCCCAATCACTCCTGCCTCCTAATTTCCATATTTCTGATGAGGACTCCATGGTGTACAATTTTAAAGTCATCCTCATCTCTTTACTCTTCATCATCGCTTCTATCCATTCATTTGCCAAGTCTTGTAGATTCTTTCTCCACAACATCTCTGGAATCTCTCTTCTTCCCTCCATTTACAGTCATCAGTTAAGGACCTTATTACCTCTAGCCTAGCCTACTGCAATACCATTCTCATTGATCTCTCCTGACTCAAATCTCTCCCCATTTTAATCTATCCTGGATGTCAATGCTAAATGATTTCCCTAAATCACTGGTGGAACTATGTCATTCCCCTGCTCAAAAAGCTCTATTAGATTCTTCATTTTTTCAGATGAAATTCAGATACCTCTGTTCATTTAAAGCATTTTACTATCTGGTGCCAACCTACCCTTCCAGACTCATGACATTTCACACATCCCTCCACCAACTCTATATTCTAACCAAACAGGTCTATATGCTGGCCCCTTATACATGATATTCTATACCTTTACATGGATTCTTCACTATGCTTGAAAAATAGCACTTGCTCAAGTTCACCTCTGAGAATTCCTACTTTTCTTCGAAGTTCAACTCAATTCCCCCCTTTTCTTATTCCTTAAGCTGCTAAAACATCTCCCTTCTACCAAAGAAAAATTCACCTTGCAATTATATTGCATATATTCTCTACTGAGTTAGAATGTTTGTTTTTCCTAAGAGAATTTTTATTGAGAGAAGGAATTATTTTGTCCTTGTCCTTTTCTAGCACCTAGCATAGCAGAGATTTGAATGATAGGAATGTTTTGCTTTCACTCTCTCTTCCTACTTGTAAATAAACTACCATAAAGTCATTCTGACTTGTCTTTCATTTGGAATTGAATCAATTCCTGGCAACTAGTCTCTTGGCATATTCAGCCCAATCATAATTTTTTACCCTTTTTTCAATCCTCAGTATGCTCTTGTAAGATCATAAAAGATTCCTAATGAATTCAACTACATAAATAACTGTTCAATAGCCTTTTGATTATTAAAGTCTGTGCAGGGTCCGAAAGGAAGAGAGCTTGCCTAGAGATGGTGAGGTCCTTTAAGTTATTATTCTTCATGGATGATATTATGCTTATAACACCAAACCTTAGAACATTATAGAGCAGTGATGGGCAAACTATGGCCCACGGGCCAGATGAGGGGAGGCCTGAAATGTTCTATCCAGCCTTGGGACATTATTCCTAATTTGATGAATACAATGAGTAGGATATAATACA
The DNA here is from genome assembly GCF_016433145.1 of Gracilinanus agilis. NCBI lineage: Eukaryota > Metazoa > Chordata > Mammalia > Didelphimorphia > Didelphidae > Gracilinanus > Gracilinanus agilis. Next base: position 594,790,598 of record NC_058130.1, read on the forward strand.
ATGAAACTTCAAAAGAGTTGCCTTAGAAACAGACTGACAGATGAGCATTTCCTTTCCTTTGGCCCCTCTTTAAAAAGTTTGCCCATCACTGTTATAGAGTATCTTCAATGTGGTTCATGATTCCTTAAAAGATGTTCACTGGGGAGCAGCTGGGTAGCTCAGTTGATTGAGAGTCAGGCCTAGAGACAGGAGGTCCTAGGTTCAAATCCGGCCTCAGACACGCCCCAGCTGTGTGACCCTGGGCAAGTCACTTGACCCCCATTGTCCACCCTTACCACTCTTCCACCAAGAAGCCAATACATAGAAGTTAAGGGTTTAAAAAATAAAAAATAAATTAAAAAAAAAGATGTTCACTGAACAATCCATAAAAGAATAATTAAATGGATGAAAAATGTCTATTGGTCAAATTGTGACATACAGATGAGTGACCAGGTCACAGAAGGGGAAATTAAAAAAAAAAAAAGCCCCTGCATTACAAAATTATTCATTGATTATAGGCATCCATGAAACTGAGATCTCTCAGTTAACTTGTAGGGTCAAATATCTATCTTGACACATCGGGAGTTTAGAGGAATTCCTGAAACCCTAAGAAAAGGTCAGGCCTAAGGTGACAGCCACACCATAGTGAGCAAATCTAGGAATTTAGCTGGCAGTGCTAGTTCACTGCTGATGTCTTTAAATTGTCTACCTATTTTCTTCTTTATTCCTCCAACTTAATTTATTTGGAAAATTATTTGGAAAAAAGTTTATATTATAATTTTATGTGCATTGGAAGCCATTTACGAGGCAGATTTTTAATATCTGTCTTAGAAACAGTGATATTCATTTTTAGCAATTGTGTGTGTAAATGAGTAGTTGTCATCTTTCAGAACTGCTCATGACTAGATAAAAAGGTCTTTTTGGTGGGATAAGAGGGTTAGAAGATACACTGAGAAGACACCTCAGGGTATCTGGCTAATTCAGCTGTGTTTCATTCCCTTAACTCATTCATGCACTATTCTATCTCTCCTTTCTGCCTTCCCATCCCCCTTTGAAACACATTTATTAACTGATGCTTCCAACTGTGACAGAAATTACAGTCATTTTAATGGTACAGATGGTGTAAAAATGCAATCTAAAAACATGATTAGAAAACTCCAGAACTATGTAACCCAAGTTCATATTAGGTATGGCTGGTCAGACATCTATGAAGAATGAAATATACATTTTTTTTTGGTTAATTAGCTTGTTTTTATCTATCTATATAATTAGGAAATGCTTTCTCGGCATTTAATCTTAAAGCACTCATTAGATTTAATAAACCTTAAATAACCATAAATGAGGAAATGAATTACTTAAAAGCAAGTATTAAACTAGCTTTAGCATTTTGATTTTATTAACATTATCTAAAAACAGATGCATTTGTATAATTATAAAGACTTTGGAAATTAAAGCAGTTCTGAGATTTGTTACTTTTAAGATTTGTTAGTTACTGATTTCCTTCATGAAGTGTTTGTAAAATAGCAAAAGTATCAAACTGTCTTAAGATTACAGAAGCATACATTTGAAGCTGGAACTGTAATAGCTTGATTCACTATTTTGAAATGATGTACTGTTAGAGTTAATTTTTTTCTTCCATAACTACCCAATAATCATTCTTTTTATAAGCAGACTGGTATCTGACCAGAGTGTAGAATATGGCCTTGGTGGGTGGAGTAGGAGCTTTCCAGATTGTTTCAAGCCTACAGTTTATTTCTGTGAATTGTCTAGGAGGTGAGGTAATGATAAAAAACAAAAAGCGCTGAAGAATAAGTTATATTTTTCTACCTCTAGGAATTGGCCCTTTTCTTAGACTATCCTGGAAAGTAAAAAACAGCCCAAATTTGGCTCTTTGGGACAAGTGTCCAATGTGGTAAAAATAAAATACAGTTTATTAATCTCTCTCTCTCTCTCTCTCTCTCTGTCTCTTTTTTTCCCATAGTTTCCCATGGCACCAAAGTGTCTATTATTTTCTCAACCCCCTTGCATCTTCACTATTAGCAGATGACTTCAATTCCTATTTTGCAGAGACTTAAGTGAAGTCCCTCAGCAATTCCCTTTATTTACTAATTTAAACCTCTCTATGACTTTACTCATTTTCTCACTAAATGAGAAAGGACACCCCTTTTTGCCAAATTAAATCTATCCAACTGTTGATCCTTTATTTTTCTTCCTCTAACCCCTTCCTCCGTCACCTTGCTCAGTCATTCTACTTCTTTTACAATCTTCGATCTTCTCCCTCTTAAAACTCCATCCTTTCTTGATTTCTTATTATTCCTCATTCATTTTCATTTCCTTTCCTCTTCCTAATAAAATTCTACAAAGAATAGTTTGCTTCCATTCTAATCAGTGTAAATAAACTGCCTTTCTAAGGTCACAACTGAACTTCCAAATACCAAATCCAACTGTCTTTTTAAAAGTCTTTATCCATTTGACTTGATCCTCAATTTACTTTTAAAATATTTTCTTCCTGTCCCTTCCTCCTTCCCTTCCTTCCTTTATCTCTTTCTATCCAAGCCTTACCTTCTCAGTGAATCCCTTCTTCCTACTAGGTTTCCTTCTAACTTCTAAAGGGTATTTTGATGCTATGAAATTTTTGATGCTATGATTTCCTTTCAAATTGTTTTGTAATTTGTACTATAGTTATATATCTACCTGAATATTTTCTTTTAGATTTTAAACTCCTTGATTAGACTGTGTCTAATTTCTGTTTTGGTCTTCCTTCCCTACCACTGTGGAGCTTTCCCCGGCCTATTTCTTGGCTTTAAACTTCATATTAAAGTTGGGCTCTGGTGACCTGGGGATAGGAATACAGTGCCCCAAGCTTTAGGCTTTTAAGTACTACTGTTTTCATAGTGTAACAATTAAAAAGGCCAGTCAGAAATGTTTGTTAGAAGGGAGACAGAGAAAGTCTATGTGGTGAGTCTCTCTCTTCCTGCACTCCTCTGGGGCTGAATATACACTGGGAAACTTTAAGGGGGTGTCACCCCAAAACTGGGTGACCTGGATGGTCCTGCCTCCCCACAGGAGCTGGGGGAAAAGCTTCCCTAGAAGAGGAGGTAAGTGTTACCCCAATCCGATCCTGAATAAGGATGGGGTTCACAAACTTCCCTCCAATAAGTTAAATTCACAGCGGGTGGTTCGGCTTCAAGATGGAGGCAGCCAGACCAAGCTGTAGATTACCCCTCTCCCTTGTTGTCTCTTAGGCACTCTGGAATGCTATCTGACTGTTGAATGGCTTTTTATTATTTGCAAATCAGGGATTGGGGAAAGGGGTGAAGGGAGGAGGGATTTTGTGGTGCCCTCTTTGCTATTCCTATGGAGTTTGTCACTTAGGTGGGAACTTTAGTGGCTCCCACTCCTAAACTTCTCCCTTTGCCCCTTCTCCTCCTTCTATTTCTATTTCTATTTTTCTGTTTCTATCCTTTCCTATAATTGAAGTTTTGAATGAAAATGGGCTCTCAGCAAGGTTGGGAATGGGTGAAGGAGAGTAAGAGATTGCTCCCAAAATGGAGTCCAAATTTAGCTGACTCAATGGTTAAAGTCTTGATGGATGAGATGCGATGGAATGTCTTTGATCAGGGAATCAGGGTTTCAATTTCCAAAAGAAAGATACTCAGGCAGCCCTCAGGACTGGAGCTGAGCTGGGATGTCCTCCTCCTCTCTCCTCCCAGTCCTTCACTGGAAGACCTCTCCTCTCTCCTCTTCCTCTGAGAAAATTCCAGAACCCTCTCTGCTCTCAAGTGTCAGCAACTGCCTTCTCTGGTTCCTTTGGTCCCATACCCTTTGCACAAATCCCATCCTTACAATAGTTATATATGGGAGCTTGCAAGTTTTCAGTGCTTCTAAGGTGGTGTAGAGAGCTGTGGTCACTGCTTTTGGTCCATGCTCTGGTCTTTTTCCAGGAAGGGTCCTTGCTCCCATATAGCCACAAGCATTTGTGCCCTGTTTTCCTGTGACCACAATCTCTGGTACACTCTTTTCTTACCCTGCTCCTTTGTGATCCACCATATGTGCTCCTTTCCACCCTGGCACTATGACCCAGAACTTTGTATCAGCAATGGAGTTCAGTGCCAGCAAAGAGTCCCTGTGCTCTCTTTCTGACCACTTGTCTCTAGGCCAAAGGCTCCCAAAGTTGCTGTTGCTATTATTGGGGCTTACTTCAGGGCCCACTCATTGCTGTTCAGAGCCAACTCTCACCTTAGTGTCACAAACCTCTCCTGCTAACCTTCTCAAGTTGTCTTAAGCTGAAAAAAAAGTCTCACTCTGATCTTCTGTTGGCTATGGCTCTACAAAATTTGATTTGGGGAATTATTTTCAAGTTGTTTGGAGGGGAATTGGGGGAAGAGTTCAGCTAGGTTATTGCCTATATTCCACCATCTTGGCTCTGGCCTTGTGAATTTAATCTTGTAAAATAGTTGCCTATAGGCAGCCATTTCAGATGCCCTTAGGTTAAGAATATCTTTTAGAAAGTTCAAATCTCTGTACCATAGACTTAAAAGGATATAATCTTCTCAGAAGTGCAAGTTGTACAACCTTTTTTCCTCAAAGAAACTCAATTGCATTCTATGCCTCAAAGGGTACAGCCATGTCAAAAACAAACAAAATGTTTATCAGGGATACTTATGGAACTTAAATAGGTCCTTGCTTCATCATAGTAATGTTTAAAATTGTGTAGAATAGAGAATTTTTATGTGGAAATAGGATTTTCATCTTAAGTTTCAAAGGAAAAAAATATGGTATAACTCAAAGACTTTACTAATAAATCAGTATAGCAGATTTTTTTAATGAGTTAATTTTAGTGAACATAGTTTCTGGTTATGAAAAAGAAATGAAAATGGTCAAAATTATCAGTGACTAGTTCTGCCAAAAATATCAAGAGAAAATGATTGGGTAAGATACAATGTCAGGAAAGAATTATGGTTTCACTCCATGAGAATTTAATTCTAAGCTAAGCTGTTATGTTGTGGAAGGACACCTATACCAACTATGCTAATTTCACAGCAGGAAAGAAAAGCAACAAGGAAAGGTAATCAGGGGTGGAGCTGAGACTGAATGATTTTCCTGACTATCAAAGGAATGCTATCTTCCTCAGTGCTTTCTATTTACTATATTCATTCATCCTTCAATATCATTATATCTAATTCTTCCCCACCCCCTCCACCCCCAGCAGAGAAAGAGAACAAGACTAGGAGATAAAAGCCTTGGATCCTAGCTCTGATTCTGGCACTGTAACAGACTCTGGGACATTGGAGAAGTCATTTAATCTCTCTGGGGCTCAGTTTCCTCATCTGTTAAAGGAGATTAAAATGGGTGACCTTTAAGTTTCCTTCCAATTCTAAAATATTATAATATCATTTTATTCTCTAACACACCAAATCACAAACCTAATTTTCTACTTACTGAGCCTGGCATTGAATATTTTTTTCTTTCAGTCATTTCAGGCACATCCACTATGATCTCTTTTTGAGGTTTTCTTGGCAAAGATAGTGGAGTGGTTTGCCATTTCCTTCTCCAGCTCATCTGACAGATGAGGAAACTGAGGCAACCAGTGGTAAGTGACTTGCCCAGGATTACCTAGCTAGTAAATGTCTGGGGAAGGATTTAAACTCTAGAAGATGAGAGTTCCTGACTCCAGGCCAGGCACTCCATTCACTGTACCACCTAGTTGCTTTAAACATCAATGTTGGGAATTGAATGAAGAATAAAGTGCCTTTTTACAGATGATGTAAAATGAAACGTGCATGTGTCCAGATAGATGCTTGATCTCAGGAATTGAGAGTTCCCAATTTCTTAGATGCTTATAACATAATTTCATGAAAACAACAAACAAACAAAAAAAAAAGAAAGAAAACCTCTGTTAAAATTAAATTGCATATTTATCAAACATCTTTAAAGAGCTACTGAAAATAAAATAAGGAACTCTTAAAAATCATCTTGATAAATATTTCATTATAACAATTTAAAAATTTTCATTTAATCACTGATTTTTAAAAGTCAAATCCTGAAAAGATTATGCAAATTACAATTAGGAGAGTAAATAGAATGAGGCATCAGGTAGGAACTTACTTATTTCAACAATGATATAAAAGACTATAATATAGGGGAAAGAATTTGGGTTTAGGGTGTCTGGAATCTTTCTTGGCTCTGCTACATGAAATTGAGTTAGAAGCTTCCCTTTCTTGGCCTCAAATCTTCTTACTTGCAAAATATGGAGGTCAGACTGAATAATTTCTAAGGTCCATACCATCTAAATGCTGTCATAAAACTTGAAAGTCCTGAATATCCCTATCTCAAATCCCATTCCCACTGATTAGTTGGGTTCCACAGCTAGAGTTCAGGGGATTATATTATAGCCCCTAATGGTCAGGGATAATTTGTTAATATCATTGGTTCTATACCCTATTATTGTGCTCCCAAGAATATGAGTTGAGAATAATTTTGTCAGCCCCTTCTCCCTTAAGTAGCTTTAGTCCATTAAGAACAATTTGTCCAAAGTTTGCCCCATCTTCTCCCATGAGAATGTACATATGATATCAAGGAAGAAGGGGGCTCAAGCCTAGAAAGCACATGGCAAGGCACCAACTCATAGCTCTTGGCTGCTATAAATATCTTTTCTCCCATCTTTGAGTGCTCAAGAAGTTCCCCTTAGGCAAGGTGCAGTCTCTTTGCTAGACTACTTGTAGTGCCAGGAATCCCATCTGTCCTTTGTTCTCAATGATGTAGACTCTGCTGCAAGCTGATATAGGATGCCTTTTAGAACAGAGATAAGGATGTGGAAGACCATCATCCCTTTTGGGCTGGAAGGCTGTCTTCTGGTCAAAGTGGGAATGGAGAGAAGGAGGCCTTGCAAAGACTGAAGGGAAGGCTTCTCTTTCACCTTTAGGGATTCTTTCTCAGGGATGTACTAGAAAGCTACATGCTTCAATTACTGGAAAAGCTTCCAGTAGTGACTAATTGAGTGCTTTTATGCAGATGGTGTAACAAAATCCCACTGCCAATACAACTGCCCTCCTGTTAGGTGTCAGTTCATTACAACAAATGGTTTTCAAAGGCTTTTCACATTTGATCTAAGACCTTTTTGAATGACTCTTTAAAATAAGTGAGTTTTCATCTAGTTAAGGTATGAAAGTTGAAATGAAGTGTATAGTTTTTAACCTCATTCTTACTTTTTTTTTTTCCAGTTTTATATTTTCTGTACTCGGGATATCTGCTGGAGTGGTCCTTCAGCACTTTGAGAAGATTCTGCATTATCTGTTTCAAATGTCTCCTCCAGGGCCTTGTACTAGAGTCTGAGGAAGAATCTTTTATCACAGGGTTGTAGAAGAATGTTATCTGTGGTTAAATGTTTCAAGGAATTTCAAATAATTTTGTTATCTGAATGGGAGACATCATTTTGGAAGAAAGCCTTCAAAGTAATGCTCTTATCTACTGAATCAAATGCTTTTAGTAATAAACAAACAATAAGCCCAAAGGAAGGGATCTTGTATTCCCTCTACATTTCAGGCCATTGTACAATAGAAAACATGTAATTTACTATGTTTCTGAAAATCTATCCATTTCCTGCTAATAATTTCCTTGAGGATACCTTTGATGCATGGGTATATGTTTCTCTCAAAAACTTTATATGGAAGGAAAAGTACCATTAGTTGTTTTCTCAAACTCCTTTTTTGGGTTTGTTTTAATTTTGCTACACATTATTTTCCCTCCCTCAGAAACTCTGGGAATAAATTGCTCATTAACCTCACGATTGAGATCTGGCAGAGAGCTTGTCTGTGTACTAATGGTTTAATTCAGTTGCTTTTCTCATATTCAGTCATGTTAGCTCAATTTTTCTAGAGCAATTGGACCGTTCCACAGCTCTACCAATATTCTATTAACAGTACCTATCTTCCCAGATCTTTTCTGACACAATGTTTTTTGCTTTCTTTGGGATTTTGGTGAGTAGGAGGTACAATGTTAGAATTATTTAACATGCATTTTTGTTAGTAATTTGGAATATCTTTTCATATGGTGATTTGTTGACATTCAAAATACATAAGGGAAGAGTAATAATATCTCATTGCCCTTGAAGAATTGAAGTCAAATTAATACTATCTTTTATTTAATTAATGAGTTTAGGACATTTTCACATGGTTATAGGATTCATGTTCTATCCCTCCCATAGTCTACGCACAATTACACTGGATTTTACATGTGTCATTGATCAAGACCTATTTCCATATTATTGATATTTGTGCTAGGGTGCTCATTTGAAGTCAAGTTAAGATAGAGTATATTTATATGTTCTTAAACAGTTCTTAAACGAGCAAATATTATTGCTAAGCTAGTGGCAGTGATATCTGAAAGTCTAGGGAAAATAGGAAGGTAATCACAAAACTGGAAAAGAGCAGATGTTAGAATTTTCATAAAAGGGAAGGGAAGAAAGCCTGGAAGATAAAGGGAATTAGATTCACTTTGATTCCTGGGAAAATACTAGACCAGTAAAGAGAGGAACACTTAGAAGGCATACAGTGATTGCAGTAGGTCAGGATGATTTCCTCAAGAACAATATTCTAAACTAACCACATTAGTAAATAAAGGAATGTTGTAGATATAATTTACCTAAATGAAAACAAAATTTTTGATAAAACATTTTGTATTATTTCATTAAATGAGGAAATGAAAAGATATGGACTAGATGATAATGCAAAGAAAACTGGTTGTCTGGACAGAGTCAAAGAACAGTTGTTAAGGAGTCCATGTAAATGTGGTAAGAGGTCTCCAGGTGCCAAAAAAGCTAATGCAATTTTTGACTATATTAAGGGAGATAGTTTTCAGGAATATGGAAGCAGTAATCTTACAGTTCTCTGCCATCATAAAATCTCATCTAGATTTTAATGTTCAGTTCTGGCTGCTACAATTTCAGAAGGACATTAATATATTGGGGAGTGTACTGACAAGAACAAGGATAGAGAAGAGCTCTGAGTTTATATCATGTTAGAATTGAAGGAATTAGGGATGTTTGGCTTAGAGAAGAAAAGATTCAGGGGGAATGTTATAATTTTCTTCAAGTATATCGAGGGTTTTCATGTGGAGAGATTTAATTAAGTCTATTTGGCCTCATATGGGAAAACCTGGAACTGTGAATAGAAGCTGCAAAAAAAACAAATTTAGGCTTAATGACAGGAAAAACTTCTAACAACTAGAGATGTGTAAAAGTGGAAAGGGTTATCTAGAGAGGTGATAGCTTCCTACTCCTTGGAGGTCTTCAAGAGGAGGCTGGATAATTCCATGTCTTATATGTTAGACTGGGGATTCCTTATTTGTATAGGTTGGCTCTGGAAGTTCCTCCCAAATCTCAGAGGCTATGATTCTATGATTTCTGCCTTCTCTATAAACATATCTGAGATCGTGATATTAAAGACAAGAGTGGTATTTGATGGGGAAAAACTTGTTCTAAAATATTTGTGGTTTTTTCATTTTTTCCTTTTACTTGTTGATTGAGTTCTCATCACTAAACACACATAGGATAAAGTTACTTAGCTGGATTTCTTGCCAGCCTTTGAAAAAACTAAGTTTGCCTTCCACTGTTTCTTCTGCTTTATGAAGTGACATTGCTTACTAACATTCTTCCATCTTAATTCTTAGTAAAAATTTCACAAACCAACTTATATTCTAAACCAGCATTGCTTTTAGTTGTAATCTCTCCACAAGTCAAGTGTTTGCTTAGGTATTCTTTAAGGCTCCTATTTATTGTAATGGATTTAAATTAATTAAACTTCTTTACAAAATCATTATAGCATATATCTATGCCCTTTCTTGTATACATTCCCCATTTTTCATTATCAATAACTTGTCTATTCTTTACTCCAACCAATAAGTAGTCTGAATATAGGCAGCTCATTTAAGAATAACTACCCCATAAGTAGTGAATAATTTCTTATGAAAATAGAAATGTTTCATTTTTTGTAAATTTTTTGGTGCTTGTTGTATTTAGTGTCTACTTATTTTTTCCAACAAAATAGTTATGACAAAGGCATAAGGCTTCTACATATTCTACAAACCTTTTATTATTCGTGTTTATTTGTTTAGTTATGTGTCTGACTCTTTATGACTCATGGACCATGTTGTCCATGGGGTTTTCTTGGCAAAGATACTGAAGTGGTTTGTTATCTCTTTCTCCAATGGCAACAAGCCTCTATCCTCTCTCATTTCTTAAACCTGATTACATGTGTTTTAATATGCTTAATGCCAACATCTCATATTTTCAATGAAGTCACCAAATACCAAAGTGTATACTTACTTATATTTCATAGGGTATTAATGACTTCTTTTATTGACTTTCTTTACAAAAGGTATTAGTGAATAGACTGAAATTATTTTCATGCTGGTATTTTTTAAGGACTTAAAATGATGATGGCAATATGGGATGACCAAATGTTCCATAAAATGATGCTTCTTGTCTTTGGGTTAAAGGGCATGATAAAACCAACTTTGTCAATTTCTTATCTGCCAAAGGAGAATCTCTGAAGTATCTTTCTACTTACTACAATTTCCTTCTTTCCTTCCTTTATCATAGGGGATTTTAACATACATATGTTGACATTCTTTCAGATAACCAAAAATCTACTCAGCTACCGTACTGGGGAATCATATTCTTGAACTATTATCCATAAGTGTTATATTTTCATATTTTTAAAAATCTTACCTTCTGTATATGTATGTATTGAACGTATTGAACAATATTATGTATTTTGTTCTAAGGCAGAAGAGTAATAAGGGTTAGACAAAGGGGGTTAAATGACTTGCCTGGGATCAAACAGCTAGGAAGTGTCTAAGGCCAAATTTGAACTCAGGTCCTCCCGTCTTTCGGTCTGGCTGCCAAACCCCTGCACTACCTAGCCACTCCCTACACTTTTCAACTTAAAGAATTCTGGATTTCCTTTATTTGCTTATAATCTTGTATCTTTAAGTTTTCTTTTTTCTCTCTACATTTGTCCTCATTATGATCACCAATGTCTTCATCCCTCAGTTCTATTCCAAACCATTATACCTGTTCTTTCTTCCCTTCCTAATCTTGACTCCTTGGTATACCAGTTCAACTCTACATCATCTACTTACTCTTGAAATCCTTACTCCTTTGTCCTATGCCTGGCCAAGTTTTGCAAAACTCTATCCATGAATAACTCACATCATTTGCTTCTTTTGCTCCTACTCATGTGCTCCTAAACAAAACAGTAGGGAATCATGAAGTTATGATGACTGGATTCATTACACAATTATGCTAGCTAATCCGAACTAGGCCAGTTATAACTTAGATCTCCCCTTAACCTCTATTCAATAAACTTCAGGGATACCCTATTACTGCCAGGATCAAATATTAAGTCCTTTGCCATTTAAAGGACTTCACAATTTGGCTCTTTCCCAATTTCCAGTTTCCTTACACTTTCTTTCTTATCCTCATGACCTACTTGCCATTCCTCACACATGACACTCTATCTTCTGTCCCTGTCATTACACCAAATGCTCCCAGTGCCTAGCAGGCTCTCCCTTTCCATCCAAGACTCTTAGAATCCTTGGTTTCCTTTAAGACTCACTTGAAGTGGCCCCTCCTTCAAGAGGACTTTCTCAATACTCCGAACTGCTAAGGCCATTTCATCTTAGCTTGCCTTCCAGCTACCTTGAATAAGTCTTAAATGTCCTGACATATATATATATATATAGTGTCTCCTCCATTAGTATAAACTCCTTTAGGGCAGGAACTGTTTTTATTTTTCTAAGTATAGTGCCTGGTTCATAGTAAGAGCTTAATAAATGATTGTTCATGAATTTATTCTGGTTCTAATTAGAGAATATCAAAATTTATAGAATTTAGTTCCTCTGTAGTATGCTTACTTCTTGGTCAATGGACAAGTATCTTATGTGTAGAATATAAACAAATAAGAAAATGTTTTTTAATGATCTAAAGATTATAATTCTGAATACTTTCCACTTCTTAATCTATTATTCTGCTTCTATTACTATAGTTATGGAAGGAGGAGGGATTTTAGGCATATGGACAATAATTTCCTATCATTCTTCATGTCATGAATTGTAAGGAACACAGAATCCATCACCAATTAACAACATTGGTGATGTTTTTCCATATTTTGCTAGGCTAGTCCTTGGAGAGAAGAGTCAATCAGTTGGTGGGATTTTATCTATAAACGCCTGTCCAGCATGGTAAAACCTAAAAGAGTTTGCATCTACTGGCATAGTTTTCAAGAATTGTTCACCTAAATATTAGGATGAATTGTGGTAGGACTTTGTGGAGGATGTCAAGATGACATATGCTATAAAATAACATGATGACTCCATGACACCATTAACTTATGATATTTTGGATGACAAGAATTATAATGAATGTTTCAGTAACTTTTATTTTGTTCCTAATAAACTTACAAAATCTCTGATATTCATCATAAAGAATATTGAATATTGGTGCTGCTGTCCTAATAAAATATCCAGGTTTTCAACTGTTAAGGCACTCTTAAAAGAAAGAAAATGTGACTGCATGGAATTAAAGGCTAGGAGTCACATGCATGAAGATCATCTGTACCATGCCACCCAGTTATATCAAGTTCAAAGAAACATGTGTAAAACATGAAATTTTCAGTAACTCAGTGAGCATAACCACTTAATATTTTAGCTTAGCAAAACAGGAGAATAGATTTGAAACACAAGGGCAAGGTTGAACATCTCTTAGTTGAAGAATATTAGCAAATTTCAATTTCTCTGAAATGTACTCAAAAAACCAAACTACTAAATACACTAAAAAGTAATAACATGTTTCCCGTGGCTAGAAGAGTCTCATTTTCCCAACCTTTGAGAATGCAATTACACCAAGTGTCTTTTAACTCAAATTGAGAGATATTAATACTCTTATGTGTTGATCCTTAGAATACTATCACACTATAATCTAAAAAATTCCCCACATCAAAACACCCACATAATACCTAATCTTTATCTTTTCTTGCACAAATATGAGAATCCTTAAAACTTGACCTTTTACTTTCAATCTTCTTTCCTTTCAGTCACAAACTTGAGTCTCTTCTTCATTTCCCCAGGAAAAATAGGCAAAATTTGCTCAATGTAAAGTAGCATGTTATTATTTTTGTTAGTTCTTGATAAATTAAAGTAGTTATGCTAAATGAATGCAAAGTAATATTACTATCACATAAGAAATAATGACAATGAGGGATAGAAAGAAACTTGGGGAGGAGCTATGTAAAGTGAATAATTAGGAGAATTATATAAAATGACCATAATAATGGGAACAAACTCTAAAGAGCAATAATATAGTAAAAACTGAATGTTATAAAAATATAAAAACCAAATTTGATCCTGAACAAAAGATATGAGACAGTATTTTCCTCTGCTACTTTGCATCTGGGTATGGAATACTGTATTTATTTATGTCATATTTTTAGATATATTGGCTAGTTTTGATAAACTGTTCTTTCCCTTCTTTCTTTGTCATAAGAGATGGGTCTCAAAGAGAAGAAGGAGAAAGAGGTATATTCGGAATTGTTGTTGATATGAAACAAAAATATAAAAATTACTTTATATTAAAAATGAAGTCTTATATAAATATGAAAAAATTAGAAATGTTATTAGGTATTTTTAGAAGTGAGAAATGACATATACCTTCCTTTGAATATGTCATTTTATAAGATATATAACGTTGGATATGATGGTTTCAGGAATAGAGGCTGCAGTAGGAACTGTGATCAGTAGAAAGAAAAGACTATTAACTGACATAAAATGGAACATCAGAAGTTTTGTATTATGATAGATGTTTTGACCTTTTAGTGTTTTAATAAAACTTAATTTACTTTCTTTAAAATTGAATACAAATAAAAGCATCAGATTAATTGGTAAAGTGTCTGTTTAGCAATGAATTTATTTCAGTAAAAGTGGATAAAACTAAAAAAATTTCTAAAGATTAATTCTTTTTAACATAAAAAGCATAACATTAATCTTATGAAAACACCTTTGGGGAATTATCGACTATTAATCCCTCAGGATGATGTTTATTTAAACGACATGAATAATGTTAGGGTTGTGTTTATAATATATGAGTAATTTATTAAAACATTATTCTAAATGAATAAAATGGTTATATCTCTTTGGTCTATTTTATACCAAAGGTGGTTACTTTGATCATAAATTATTTCAGAAAAATAGGGAAATGTTTTAAACAACTTTTAAATATTTGTAAAAAATGAAGGTCAACAGAAATGCTAAGAAAATTTGAGGGAAACCAAATTCCAAGAAAGGTAATATTCTTGACATTTTGTTAACCTTCCTAATTCAATGTGTTATATAGTACTTTTTCCTTTTTGGTATAGTTGTGGGTTTAACTTGCAGCAAATGAGATATGACTGGATGAAATATGAACTTGCAGAATTCTATTTAGCTCTTTGAGATTAAGGATTAGGCAGAATCAGCAAATTAATTATGCTTTCTATTTTTTGAGAGTGGTGTAATGAATGTTTTTTTGGAAACATACTGCATACATCATACATTCTTCTGTGTTACATGGTAAATTGAATATTTATGCCTCTCTTCCAAACAAAGCAGACATAATGTCTGGCAAGATTTTTATTTTCCACACTGGTTCTCAGCTAAGTAAAGCTTTTGAGCTATATTATGTGGCACTTCCATTTTGTTATCCATAAAGTGTGTTCATAGGGATCACAGTGTTGCTTCTTTTTTTTTTTAACAGTCAATAAATGTGTAATGACTATTACCATCCCAACTTCCTACAACATTTTTATTTTTAAAAATTCTTTTTCTCTCTTAATTTAGATAGACTCCATATCTGGATATGTAAAGTGTTTTGAAAACCTTAAAGCACTGTATAAATATTAGTTATTAGTCAGTCAGTCAACAGACATTCATTAAGTACTTACTATGTGCTAGAAACAATGTGCTAAGCGCTAGGAATTTAAAAACAAGCATGATTATGATGATGCCTGCTACCTTCTCTTTGCATATTTATCCCCCACTTTTTGCCCAGGTTTTAATTTCTGGACAACAACAAGAGAGATATATCATTTCAAAAAAAATGAACAAGTTATATAATATTTTAAAGTAAAGGCAGTCATATTACTATCATGGTATATATCATGAGTAAGAGCTGTTATCTTCTGGGTAGAAAAGAGAAATTTTATCTCAGGCATCTCCACTATGTATTACTCAGATGAAATTAAGTATATAGGAAATCTTCAAGTAAATATGCAAATTTCATTTTAATTGAAGATCAAATATGCCATATGCTATGTTAATGTTTATGAGGGGGTGTATATAAAGGTAAAAAGTACAGTCCCCATCATGAAGCAATGTACTAGGTAAAATGCAACACACTGAATGTCAGAAAAGTAAAGAAGAATATAACTGATGATGTAGTAGATTTTATTAAATATAACATATAATTTATATTTAAATATAGATTGTCCCAAATATAGTTCACTCCTCAAAAAGGCAACTTCTTTGGAGAAAAAAAATGTAGGTATCCAATGAAAAATACCACCAATTATAGTCCCAATGGTTTGATTCAAATCATATCTGGGGGGGAGGGAATATGACCCATATTTGAAACAACTGAATAACATGGGATATTAGATTTCATGACATTTAACTATATATTTTATATTTCAGTTTACTAGCCACTGGAATTGACCCAAATCACCAACTAGTAATGTGTAACAGAGAGAAAAAGGATATTAAGGTCAATGGAAAGTTGGGATTAATAGAAATCTTTGCCAGGTTATTAATGACTTCAAATCACAGATTGAAAAACATTTTTTCAAAAAATCTATAAGGACTTAAAATTAGTTAATGACTTAGCTGTCAGGCATAACAATTACCTTCCTATTTGCAACAGGTTGGACAGACTGAGCTTCTGTCTTCATTACTAGGATTGTGGGGGAAATTACTACTAAAATATATTCAATAAAAATTGAGATTCATATTACCAATATACTTTTTTTAATAATTAGAAGTAGTATAAATAAAATGTTTAAGCAAAGTCTATTTAACGTATTCCAAAAGGTTAGAAGAATTAGATGATATAAAGAAAATGAATTAAGCTAAAAATAACTTTTGCCCTTGTATTGGAGGCTAATATCATATGATAGCTTATTTTAAATTTTTACATAGTTTTCTGTCACTATCTATAAAGATCCCCAAACTGCATAATTGGGATTCATGATTTCACATTCTATTTTTTCATTATTCATATCTACTGCCCACAATTCAGGAACACATGTCACATTCTTAAAAACATTTGGAAATACAATCTTAAAGGTGAGGACCAATTTAGATCAGGAAAGAGTCTGATCTAATTTATCAAAAGAAAAATATTGACATTTTGTCTCTAAGATTACATACATCAAGAGTTTCTTAAAATACTAATAAATATAAGACTTTAAAAAATGTTTTCATCATAGAAATAGAAAATAATTAACAATTATTAACAGATTAAAAATACTGATTAGAATAGAGTTGCCTAAATCTACAACTTAGTATATGTGGTGAACTTTTCACAGACATAGAAGCAAGCTGATTTTTGTCACAAGGGCAAACCAGGAAGTAATGAAATTATTCTGTATCTGTGGGCATCAAAATAGCTCTTAGCACTTCCAATAATGAGATAAATAACATTCACCTGAATACGTCTGGAAACCACTATATAGACAAACTCTTAAGACTAATCCAAGACCACAGGCAAAATGAGAATCTGATTGTCAAAAGGTAGATAAGCAAGAGATAACCCAATATGGAAAAATGCTAGATCTTGTGAAACACAAAATTTTTTTTGAAAGCTTTAAAGGTCTATGCAAATATGAGTCATATTATGATAAAAGAACCACATAGTATGATGAATACTTCAAAAACTATGAAATGGAGTCCATTCTATAACTAGAGTGGGGTCACTCAGCTCTTTGATCCATGGAATTGAATTTCTAGTACAACAGTCCTTAATTACACCTCTGAATAAAGCCAGAGGAGATTAAGAAAAGAATACCCCAAATAAAAGTAATATTAATAAATAACTAATAAAACCCAAATTAATAACTAATAGTTAAATAATTAATTATTATTAATAAAAGTGTAGTCCTTTTCAGTTTACAAACATTTCATGACAACTCTGTGAAGCAGGCAGGGTGGCTACTATATTTTACGATAAGAAACCGAGTCTCAAAAGAAATTTACTTACTCAAGTTCACACAGCTAAGAAATGAATGAAATGAGTGAATTCCAGATAATCTGATTTCAGATCCAGTGTTCTTTTGCATTATTCATAGCTACCTCAACATGAGAATCTCTCTCAGAACTTGGGACTTAGTTCTGAAGAGATGAAGACGATAAAGAGAAAGACTTGATTTCTGAAATCACCAAGGCATGGGTAGGGAAACCATGGATTTGTTCATCAAGTCCAAGAATATGAAAATGTGAAATGTGAAGGAGGTAGTTTTAGAAAGAGATTCTCAATATTTTTTAGTTTCTGTACTCTTTCCCTTTCAATGAACTTTCCCTTTCATTAATACTACCACTTCTGTAATACTCATGTGATAATATGGTTTTATTTACTGAACATACTTCATACCTTCTTGACAAAATTATTGCTACCCTTTAGGAGTATGTGTACTCATGTTGGGAATTCCTACTTTATAACATTTTTTAAAGTATTCCTTTAAAAAGCAAGTGATATATTTAGAGATTTTATGAGTCTTGGTGATAAGCAGGCTGAAAAAAATATAAAGGTTTAAAAGGCTATCAGAAAATTTCATGGATGACAGATTGTGATTTTTTTTTTAAAAGGTACTCATGATACAAGGAGAATAGTGGTCTTCTATTATATGCATCAACAACTTAGGCAACTAGATCTTCCCATAATATGACAGAAACTTGGACTAGATGAATCAGTAAGGCAGTTTATATTTTCTTAACATCAGAAGTTTTTTGTGGTTGGAAAGAGAATGAAGGAATTTAAAGCCCCCAAATTCAAGGCAGGAAATGAAATAATATGTAACATTGTGTAGGATTTTCAAAAGCAATTGAATTAGGACTTGGAAGGAAACAGAAGCACCATGCATAGAGTGCCACAAAGACCACATTTTCAATGGAAAATAAGGACTGTGTGTGTGTGTGTGTGTGTGTGTGTGTGTGTATTTTAAACATAATTTCAAATACCATAAGTATTTTCTTAAAAAAGGGAATAAAGGAAAAATTTCTTATTTGAAAAAATAACAATTTGTATATATAAAGCATCCATAATGTATGTGTATTATATGGGAGTGTATGTATATAACTTGAATCAAGATTTTAGATAATTTCATGGATGATGAATTTATAATGGTATGTATACAAGCATACATGAATAAATGTTCATACATATATAAAATAAATGGAATGCCTAAAAATATAAAACAACCTAACAGCTACAATTTAACTGGATTGATAGTAGTTGTTTTATGAAAATAATATGCCCAGTTCATATAACTAAACTTCAGTTGATTAGTTTGTTATTGAATAGTTGAGATGAGAAATTATGCCACATTTCCTTTATTCAGTGCCAATGTTCTTTCTCCTCCATTCTGAATATATTTATCACAACTTTGAACATGACTAGCCCTTAGGAGTAAGTAGCTGTCTAAGTCGTTTGATTTTGGCTCCAAATACTCCCCTCAGTGGCTCATTATCTTTTGAAATGCAACAACATGGATTCATTCCTTTAGTTCAAGATATTGTCTTCTTTTACAATGTAAGCACCCTATCAGGATTGCCATATGTAGTGCAAAAGGGTGTATATCAACCCTGCAAAGCCTTACTGCAGAGTTTCTGACAGTTGAAAAGGGTTTAGAATCCTGAGGTTAGTCAGTTGACCCCAGAGACTCAATGAGAGTAGGATGGTCAACTGAGCTCTATCTCTGGACTGAAAACCTGGCCTATATTCTGCAGCTTTTCTCTTAAAATTTGTTAGCTTAACTATTTCCTTTGGATCCCCCTAACCTCCCCTATTCCCAATCCTCATTTTCCCTTCCTGAATTTCTGTGAAGTTTTGAAAGGAGGGTGGATCTGGGTGTTAGCTTTTAAACTTGGTAGATTTAGTTTCCCATAATCAAATAGGGCTTACCCTTGTTACAAATTATCTCTTAAATCACTGGATCCAACTTTCCTAATCCTATAGGCTACAAAAACCTCTTGGGGCTGAGTTAGGCAGGTCCTTTCTCAGTCTCACATTCCTGTCTCCCTCCCCCACCTGAGGCTTTCTCTAGGTGGCTGTTAAGAGTTACCTTGTATCCCTCCATCCCTTCCAATCAACCCCAAAACTCAATAAACCCTGTTTGTCACTTAATCAAACGTTTGGCTAGTTCATTAGTTGATTGATAAGAGAGATAGAAGGGGAGAAAGGAATAATATTGTCTCTGGGTCCTGAAGGGAATTGGAGGCGTCCATTTTGGAGGAAGTGTAATCTCAAAACTTCCTTTGTGAACCTGAGAAACTGACTAGAAATCCCTCTAGTCAGTTTCAAGCAATTCTTGGCTGGCCCTAACCTTTGTCTGTAGAAGTGCCCTTCCTACGTGAAGGGCTCAGTTTGTTTCCTTTAGTGTCTCTGTCTCAAACCTGTGTCCCAATTTGTGTCTCCCAGGCTGTAGCTGCTTGCCCAAATTACCTCATCATCTTCTCCCTTGCAACTCTTTATACCTCCGTGTTTATATTTCCTAAACTCAGTCATTCCCTTACTTCTTCTACCACCTCAATTTACCACCTTCACCATTGTACCTTCTTTATCCACTTTACTGCCTTAGGGATCCACAAACCCTATCCACAGTGCCTTATTCCCCTATTCACATTACCTTTAGTCCCTTACCTGCCTTATCCCCTATTACAACCTTACCTCCAGCCTTAATTTCCCTATTACAACCAGTTTATTGCCCTACTAGCTCAACACATATAAGTCTAACCAGTTACTTGTACTTTAGTAAGCTATCACAGGAGTAAGAAACTTGGATCACTGTGCTAAGTACTAGGAATGATACTGTAGAAACAATGTTGAAAAGCTGGATTGTATAGAGAGGAAAGTTGACAAGTACATAAGGGCCCTCAAAATTCAAATATATGAGAACTGAATAAAGGAACAGGTGATTCCTAACTTGACGAATACTCAGGTACATGTTAATGGTCTTCAATTATATGAAGTACTGTTACATAGAAGAGCTGCTGAATTTCTTTTATTAGTCCAAATCAAACAAAGGGTGAAAGCTAAGGGTCAGGAGATTTTGTTTCCATTCAAGGAATAATTTTCTAATGATTAAGGATGTCCAAAAGTGAAATGGGCTGCCTCAGGAGAGAGTGAGCTCTTCATCTCTGAAGGCCTCTAAGCAGAGACTAGATGATCACTGATTTGGGATGGAAGGAATTCATACCAATATTGGGCTTGTGAGGTCCCTCCCTAAAAGGAGATTTTATGATCCTATGTGGGTAATGGTTGGCACAATTGATAGATCGCTGGGCCTGGAGTCAGAGAGACTCATCTTCCTGAGTTCAATCTGGCCTCAGATGATTATTAATTGTATGACTCTGGGCAAATCATTTAACTCTGCCTCAGTTTTCTCATCGGTAAAATGAGCTGGAAAAAGAAATGGCAAACCACTCCAGTATCTTTGCCAAGAAAACTCAAATTGGGTCACATTGGATGTGACTGAAAATGAATGAACAACAATGATTCCATGTGGAATAAAGTAGTAAAATATATATTGTTATGTACATTTATTTAAGCATTGAGGAAGAGCCTATGGACTGCTCCAGATCATACAGATGGAAGCACTCAAACACTGGTCTTTCTGACTTGTAGACCAGTGCTATTTCCACAGCTCTTAAAATCCTCTTTTGCTTTGTTTGTTATTTTCACTCCAAAGTTTTCATCGCCTTAATTTTCTAGTTCACAATGTAAAATATAGCTTGGGTTGGGGGGGGGGTGAGGGTGGGGAGAAAAGATACATATAGAAACATAACATTTGCACCACCACACATGGTCTTCTCTCAAACACTGAATATTTCATGATATTTCCATGTGTCTAGCATATTGTGAATACTAAATATTAATAAAGAGGATGATGACATAAACATCAAAGAACATACACAGATGTTTTCGGAAGTTTCCACTGTAAAAAATATAAGGAATGAAGTCAAGCTCTGTGATAGTTAGGCTTTCAAATGAAAACAAAACCCTTGGTCAAGTGTTGAATATAGAGGATATGTTGGAATAATTAGACTGTGATTAAACACATAAATTCATTCAATTAGACAACTATTAAGCACCTACTGACCTACTGTGTAAAGAGCCCTGTACTGTATTCTGAGCAATCTATAGAGCTTTGAAAAGACACATTTCAGACCTCATGGACCTTACAGGCTTAAGAGTTTCAGAACTTAAACCAAGAGCCATTACAAAGAGAATGTATGTGGAAGAGGGGTAAACATAAGTGTGATGGGAAGTCTGAGGGGGGAGTGCAGATCTTAAATGGCTTCCTGGAGAATACATTTGAGTTGGGCTTTAGAGGAAAACAGTAATTCAATAGACAAAAAAAAAGGGAAATCATTCCAGGTATTGGGAACATGATAAATAATGGCACAGAGGTGGGAAAGCTTAAGAGTGTAAAGCTAGAGATTAGTCTAGGTTGTCCAGATGCTATGAAAGTGAACAGTATGAGAAAAGGTTGTAAAGGTAGAGTATTGCCAAACAGTTGAGGACCCTAAATGCCAAGTTAAGAACTTCGAATTTTATTCAGTATATAATAGAAAATGAAGAGAAGTTTGAAAACTACATGAAGGAGAAAATGAAGGGGGTTTAGAATGGATGAAGAAAGTCTTAATAGAGGGGCAACTATGAAACATGCTCAGTGGATAGAAAGGCAGGCCTGGACATGGAAGGTCCTAGGTTCAAATCTAGCCTCAGACATGTCCTAGCTGTGACCCATGGCAAGTAATTTAACTCCAACTGCCTGGCCCTTATTATTCTTCTTAGAATCAATATTTAGCATTGATTCTGTGAAAGGGAATTCTTTATTCTCTTTGTTTATTTTTAATCAATCTAAGAAGCCCCTACTTAATACCTACTTAACACTTACTTAACCCCTACTTAATACTTTGTTATCAAGTAAGAGAATTCACAAGTCACTTTCTTGGAGAACTCAATCCTTTTAACCCAATCAATCAGAAATTTGTGAATGCTTTGATAAGAGTTAACACCTTCAGAGGATGAGGTGTGGATCCCTCAGCAGTGCTAGGCAATTTGGAAGCTATGATTGGCCCCTGTGGAGAGGGAAAGGGACAGGAAAGGACTATAAAAAATCCTGAACTTCTTTGGCTGAAGTAGTCTCCAGTTTGTATCTTGGACTTGGAGCTTCAGATGGTGACCTGCCTTGTGGAGGATCTTGGACTGGGCCTGGGACTTGGGACTTGGACCCTTTCTTGGGTGAGTGAGTAGCTGGCTTTCCTTTCCTGGTTTCAGGAGAGAGATTAGTTCCAGAGAGGCCTACATGTCTTGGAGGAGGCCACGTGGGTGGAACTCCAGGTTCTCCAGTCCTGGGTTAACAAGCCCTGCCGGGTTGAGACAAGAACCAGAGTAATATTTACTGTGTTAAGCTTCTCTACCCTCTTTTTCCATTTTTCTACTTTCACTCTTTCTACCTCCGTGTAAATAAAGCTACTAAAAGTAATTTTGGCTTGAGCTATAATATTTTTAAATCGGTGGTCACAATATTAATTTAGTTTAAATTTAATTTAGTATTCCCACATATTTAGTCAAACTCTTAATTTAATTCCTTACAATTCTAAGGCAGAAGTTTAGGGTTAAGAAAAAAACAACAAACCAGGAGCAATAGTCCAGGCAGAGAGCAATGAGGGTATGTACTAAATAAGAGTAGTAGAAATAGGAATGAAAGCCAAAGACACTACAAGGTTAAAATCAACAGAATTTAGTAAATGGTTTCTACTCCACCTCTTGGAAAAATGATTTAAAGGAGATCCACCTTCCTCAATTCAGCCATTGAGATTTCTCCTTTTGCCTCTCCTATTCCACTTGGACTCATACTTATTTGTCTAAACACTCCTAAAGTGTACACTCCTAGTGTTTTTTTGCTTTTATATTGCTACCATATAGCACAATGTCTTATACCTATTGTAATAATAGAGGAGCTAGTCCTGGATGTTTGATAGAAGGGAGATAGATAAAATCTGTATGGTGAATCTCTCTTCCAGCACTCCCCTGGAGCCAAATATACACTGGGGAAACTTTAAATGGGTGTCACCCCAAAACTGGGTGACATGGATTGTCGTGCTGCCCCACAGGATTTGGGGGCAAGGCTTCCCTATAAAATGAGGTATGTAAACCCCAATCCAATTCTGAAAAAGGACGAGGTTCACACAAACCTCCCCCCAATCAGTTAATTTCACAGCGGGTGGTCCAGTTTCAAGATGGAGGCAGCCAGACCAAGCTATGGTTCCCCTCTCCCTTGTTGTCTCTCAGGCACTCTGGAATGCTATCTGACTGTTGAATGGCTTTTTTATTATTTGCAAATCAGGGATTGGGGAAAGGGATGAAGGGCAGAGGCATTTTGGGGTACCCTCTTCTCTATTTCTATGGAGTCTGTCACTTAGGAGGGAACCTTTGGGGTTCCTACTCCTAAGCTTCTTCCCCTGCCTCTTCTTCTGTTTCTGTTTCTATCCTTTTCTATAACTGTAAGTTTGACTGAAAGGGAGTCTCTCAGCAAGACTGATTAATGGGAGAAGGAGACTTAAGAGATTGCTCCCAAAATGGAGTCCAAAAACTTACCTAACTCTATGGTTGAAGTCATGATGGGTGAGATATGATGAAATGGCTTTGATCAGGAAATCAGGGTTTCAATTTCCAAAGAAAGATCCTCAGGAAGCCCTCAGGACTGGATCCAAGCTGGGTTGTCCGCCTCCTCCTTCTTCCCTGTCCTCTGCCCCAAGACCTCTCCTCTCCCTCTCTTCTCCAGAGAATCCCTCAGAATCCTCTCCTCTCAACTGTCAGCAACTGCCTTCTCTGACTCCTTTAGTCCCATCCCCCTTGCACAAATTTCATCCTTGCACTATCACGTACTTAAAAAAAATGTCTGTTGAACTTTCTCTTGTAGGAGTGTTACTATAGTTTACCTGTCTAATGTGCTTGAAATCTTCATCTTCTTCCCTTTCCCTCAGTAGTTTCTCTCAGATACAAAACATTTACTAAATTACTAAAAAGGGTTGATTTTACCCTTGTATTGTCTTTGGCTTTCATTCCTATTTCTACTACTCTTATTTAGTACATACCCTCATTGCTCTCTGCCTGGACTATTGCTCCAGGCTTGTTGTTTTTTTCTTAACCCTAAACTTCTGCCTTAGAATTGTAAGGAATTGAATTAAGGGTTTGACTAAATATATGAGAATACTAAATTAATATTGTGGCCACCGATTTAAAAATATTATAGCTCAAGCCAAAATTACTTTTAGTAGCTTTATTTACAGAGAAGTGGATTAATTTTAATAGTTTCTTCATAAATTGTGAGTTCTGAATTTTATTTTTCTGTCACTTCCCCACCCCATTAAGAAGGCAAGTCATGTGATATCAATTATACATATGAAATCATGCAAAACATATTTACATATTAGCCATGTTGAAAAAAAAGTCTGAAAAATAAAGAAAGTGAAAAAAGTTATGCCTCAAATTGCACCCAGATTTCATTAGTTCTCACTAGGGAAGCAGATAACACTTATGAATCTCCAGGGCATGTAACCAATGTAGGTCACTGCTCTTCTCTGCAGCTCACTATTTAAGAGTAAATATCCTAGGGAAGTAAAAGGTTAAGTGACTTGCCAGGGTCTCCCAGAAGAGCTTGTTGGAAGCTTCACTGGAAGCTTGGTTTAAATCCTAGCTAGGTGAACACTAGTTCACCTGTGTGCAAGTTACTTAATTTTTCTGTGCCTTGTTTTACTCAGCTATAAAATGAAAAGGTTGAATTGGAAAACTAGATTTCTTTTCTATCTTAATCTCTGGTTCTATGACAGTGAATGCAGTGCAATAATTAGTTGTTTTTTATTTTAATTGTATTTTTAAAATGGTTTGTGATGTCATTATAATGCTAATTAATCTTAACTTTATTGGAATAAAATGTCAGCTAAGAAAACTATTTGTATTCATTGTTTTATGAAAATTGTAGAGGGGAATTTCTTTTTTTAACATTTAATAATATTTATTTTTTAGAAAAGTTAACATGGTTACATGCACATTTCCACTGGTTTTGACATGTGTCATTGATCAAGACCTATTTACAAATTATTGATAGTTGCATTGGTGTGGTATTTTCGAGTCTACATCCGTAGAGGTGAATTTCTTGGATGATATTTAGGGGCAAAAGGTGTGCTGAGAGAATTCTTTCATAAAGTTTGGAAATAAGGGGCAGCTAGGTGGCTCTATGGATTGAGAGCCAGCCCCAGGGACTGGAGGTCCTGGGTTCAAATTTGAACTCAGATACTTCCTAACTATATGACCTAGGGCAAGTCACTTAGCTCCCATTGCCTAGCCCTTACCACAATATTGTCTTGGAACCAATACATAATAATGATTCCAAGACAGAAGGTAAGTATTTAAAAAAAAGTTTAAAAACTACTCCCTTAATTGTAGGTATAGATACATATGTGCTAGAATTGGTAAGATCATAGATTCTGAGGTAGAAGGGATATTAGACATCATCATTTCTTCCAGTGAGTTAGAAAAATATCAGAATAATTATCTCCCATAATTATTAGATTCTGATGATTACATTCCTATCTCTGTTTTTTCTTCTTTGAATCTTTCTGAAATTTGTATTCTTTCTTCCAAAAACAAAGGTTCTAAATACAGCAATGAGCAAGCATGCTGAATTTTTATAAAATGAATGGGGGCTCTTAATGAAGAATTCCAATGGGATTACTGCTTTTCAAAAGAAACCAATTTACATTTTTGTTTCTGTAAATGCGTTCTTAGAAAGAATATCTATGTTCATAAAAATGACTCTTGCTTAAGATACATACCCTATATATTTAGTATGAAGTTTGTTCTAGTTATTGTTTCAGACATTTTTCAAGCTTATAACTACCTTTTGAAAACTATAACAGGTTACAGAAAAGAAAGACAAATTAAGAATAGCAGACCCCTTTCTTGCTAAGATAAATCTGCCTTAAGCAATAAAGTATTGGCCCACAATGTTCTCTATAGAAATAACTCATAAGTAGTAAATAGGCTAGACCGTCAAATGTTATGAAAGATAAATAGCTTTCTCGGCAAGAACAATATTTTAAACACAGAACTGAATAATATACTGCTTTAACTA
This sequence comes from Gracilinanus agilis, assembly GCF_016433145.1. Classification (NCBI taxonomy): domain Eukaryota; kingdom Metazoa; phylum Chordata; class Mammalia; order Didelphimorphia; family Didelphidae; genus Gracilinanus; species Gracilinanus agilis. Next base: position 594,817,024 of record NC_058130.1, read on the forward strand.
TGAAATGAATTCTGAATAGCCAAGAATGAAGCTCTCTGCCTATTCTGTATTTGATGCATCTTAGTTTATTTCTTTGACATAAATGTGTGCATTTTGCAGGGTATGCACTGAATAAGAGACATATATGCTTTTATTTCAATAACAGATTTAAGTGAGCTTTGAAATATAAGATAATTTTTTATATTCTTTATAGTTTATGTGCATGTTTTTAAGAAGCTTGACAAAAATGGAAACTCTAATTAAGATACAAATGTCATCAAACCCCATATGCTTGGTATTCTGTCTTTCAAAAATCAAGCTATATATTAAACCTAACCAAAAACAATAGCAACTTTTATTTTTTGAAATATTCAGGCACAATTATGATACCAATTAAAATGAAATGAGTTTAAAGATATACAATTCAATATATTAAATTCAATTAACATTTCTCTATCATTTATAATGTAAAAATAAAGAGGTAAATGATATAGTGCTTATCACTAAGAACACAGCAATCTGGTAGCTTAATTACAATAGAACCTCATATGATATAATGTCAAGAGATAGGGAAACACCAGTTTTATGATGAAAAATGCCTATTGTTCATAACTATCTATGCACAAAGCACACACAATTTCACCTAAGGTATAAATTAATACACATTATAGTAAGCCTTACCGCTGTAGAAAAAAAATTTTGAGTTGTACTTGATATGGGCTGACATATGAATCAAATTTAATCTTAATTGAGAAAACTCAATTATCCAGTGTAAAGAAGTAAAGCAGTATTTGGAACGTTTCTGTGCTCATCCTTACATAGACATTTTGCCAGTGTTCTGGGAATTTATAATACTTGAAACCAAATACTGAAGTCAGAATAGAGAGATTTGATTGAGAATAATCCCAGATGACTAACTTCAAATCAATTCAAATTAAAAAAAAAAACATTTATTAGGCTCCTATATATGTGCAAGAAACATTGTGCTAGGTATTGGAATGAAGAAGCAATACCCACCAAGATCCCCTGACTTCAAAAGTCTTGCATTCCACCACAACATATACACAAGTAAAGACAAGATAACTGGACAAAGAGAAGACACTTACTTACAACTGGATGAGTGGGGGTAGTGATACAAGAAGAGGCAGGACAGTAGGAAGAGTTCAAAAGGTCCATAGAAAGAAGGGTAAAGTACTTTGCCAAAGGAGAAACAGGTTGTAAAAGCAGTGATGCAAATATTCTTAGGCAGTGTAGCAAGGTAGAAGGATCACTAGATTTGGAACTGGAAGACTTGGGCCAAAGCCCACTTTATTAGATACTACGTGTGTGGCTATTGGAGTTCCTGGGAAAATATTCATTTCCTAGGGACTCAGTTCCTCATTTTTAAAATAAGAAAGTTGGGCTCATGTACCCTTCCAACTTTACATCTGTGAAAGTGTGTGATTCTGTGATTTAAAACCAAATCTCTTAATGAATATTCTTCGCAGTATATCATATTGGCATATTGGGATTTGTCTCACTCTTCATGGACAGTTTGCTAAAAGGGAGTAGAGAGCCTTGTTTCCTCTTAAGTTTACATATTTGGATGGAATGAGCTTATTGAGGGAGGCATTCCCTGTATCAGTGTAGATTACGACCAATACACATACTTTTTCATCCTGTGCTGGCTTGTTTGTGTCCTTCTAAGAATCCTTCCTAGCAGATGTATTTAATTTATTAGAGGCTTTTCACTAGTTCTTTTAATTTCATATATATCAGAAGAACACTTGGGTTGTTTTATTTGCTCTCACCCTTTTTTCCAGTCATCCATATCCTTGGTGTGGGTTTTAAAATTACTATTTGCATTTAGGTTATCATTTATAATATGAAGCAAACCTACTTATACATACCAATCGTTGCTCCATTATCCTTTGGGCAATCTATTTTGATCCTTTTTTGGAGGGGAAATGTGGTGGTGTTCCAAGATTCACAGCTATAAGGAATATCTGTAAGAATATTAGTGTCAAAAAAATGGGACATGGGGTAAAAAGGAGCTGGGAGCTGCTGAATATACTCTGCAGTTTTCCAAATATGATACAGCTGAATTTCTCATCCTACTAAACTCAACACAAAGCACATAGTTCAAAAGCAATGTATGTCATAGTATGGCCAATATGTAATTCTCATCCACTGGGATTTTCCAGTGTGTATTGCTAAGGAACTATAGTTTTCTAGAACTAGAAAAACTAAACACAATGTCACCAAATCCATATAGAAAAAAAGCTGTGCTGGTAATGACACAATTTTAAAGCCAAATAGAGAATGATTTTAAGGTATCTAAAATCATGAAAAGTTACCAAGGAAAAGATCATGGATACAATTATTATTCTACAAAATGTGATTAAAAATAAATCAGCAACTATCAACCCACATACATATTTTCTTATATCTATATTTTTATAAGAATGGTTTATGCATCTCGAGGGGGTGATGAAGAAATTATTAGAAGGGAAGAGGTAGGTTTGTAAAGATATGCTTTTCCATATAGGAGACTATGTCTTCACAGAAGCACAATTAAGAGTTATGGAGGATATATGATCCTGCTGTGTTTTCCTTTGCTAATTACAAACAAAAACAATATCAGCAGAGTATGTAAGTACTATACCAAACTAAGCTGGAAATGGAAAGATGAAAATATCAACACCTTGGTTGTCAGTGAATTTAAATGGATGGAAATGGGTGAAATTATTAATTCAGGTGATCATTACATATTCTGTGGGTAAGAACCTGTTAGGGGATAAGAAAAGCAATGTTGGTATAATTTCAAAAATGATAGAAGGATTATATCTGTTTGAATACAAGGCCAACAGTTAAATATTACAGTAATACAAGGCTCTGTTTCAACCACTGGTGCTAGAGACCAAAGTTGATCTGTTCTATGAAGACCTACAATATCTTATAGAAATAACATGAATAAAAGATGTCATTTTCTTCATGGGCAATTGGAATGCTAAAAGAGGAAATATAAAAATAACTGAAATAATAGACAATTTTGGCTTTAGATTACAAAATGAAGCAGGGCAGAAATTAATAGAGTTTTGTCAATATAACTTGTTTGTCATAGCAAACATTATTTTTCAACAACCCAAAAGGCATGGATATCACCAGGTGGTTAATATTGAAATCAGATTGATTACAAACTTTGCTGTTGAAGGTGAAGAAGCTCTATACATTCATTCAAAACAAGACCTACAGCTGACTAGGGCTTAGAATGATCATGTACTTCATGTTTGAAAAATTCAGAGTTAGTCTGAAGTAGGGGACATCACCAAACCATATAAGTATAACTATATAATATAACTATACATATAACTATATAACATAACTATATAACAACATCCCTCCTGAATATGAAGTGTAAGGGATGAATAGATTAAAGAGATAAGATCTTTTTTATTTTTTAAACCCTTACCTTCCTGTCTTGGAGTCCATACTGTGTACTGGTTCCCAGGCAGAAGAGTGGTAAGGGTACGCAATGGGGGTCAAGTGACTTGCCCAGGGTCACATAGCTGGGAAATGTCTGAGGCCAGACTTGAACCTAGGACCTCCCGTCTCTAGGCCTGGCTCTGAGCTAACCAGCTGCCCCCTAAAGAGATCAGATCTTGTAGATAGAGTGCCTGAAGAGCTATGAGGAGCTCATCCAATGAAATAAATGAAAAAACAAATAAAAAAAATGAAAAAACAAAAAAGCTCATAAAATAAAATATTTTACAAGAAGCAGCAACAACAAAATATTCCAAAGAAAAAGGAGAGCAAGAAAGCAAAATGGCTGTTTGTTGAGACTTTACAAATAGCTGAAGAAGAAAGTGAAAAGTAAAGGAGAAAGAGATATACCCAAATTAATAGAGAATTCTAAAGAATATTAAAGAGAGATGATCCAAAGCCAGATAGCCTGGAGAATGAAGGAAGTGGGCCTTAGGAGCTAACAATAAATCTAGTGAAGGTGATGGAATTCCAGCTGAGTTATTTAAACTACTTAATATACCAGGAAATTTGAAAACTCAGTAGTGTCCAATGGATTAGAAAAGACCAGCTTATGTTCTGATCTTAAATAAGAGCAATGACAAAGAAGGTTTATATTACTGAACTGAATTCATTTTGCACAACAGCAAGGTTATACTAAATATTTTGCAGGCTGAGCTTGAACAGTATGTGAAGTAAGAATTTATAAGAAGAGCATATTGGTTTCTGAAAAGGAACTAAAAATCAAGTTTCTAACTATCATTGGATTATGGAGAAAGCAAGAGAGTTCCAGAAAAACATCAATTTCTTCATTCACTCCACTAAAACCTTTAACTTGATTCATGTAAAAACCCAGTGGAATTGCTTGTTGGCTATGGGAGGGAGGAGGGAGGAGGGAAAGAAAGAACATGAATCATGTAACCATGGAAAAATATTCTAAATTAATTAATTAAATTAAATTAAATTAAAGCCTTTAACTGTGCAGATCACCACTAAATGTGGTAAGTCCTCAAAGAAATGAGAGTATTAGACCATCTTATTTGTCTCATGAGGAACTTGAATGAAGGTCAAGAAGATACAGTTAGAACTCAATATGGCACAACTGATTGGTTTAAAATCAGAAAAGGAATATGATAAGGCTATATATTGTTACCCTCTTTATTTAACATATGCAGAAATACATCATATGCATGCCAGACTGGGTGAATCCAAAGCCAGAATTAAGGTTGCTGGGAAATGTATCAACAGTCTCAAATATGCAGACAGTACCACTCAGATGGTGGAAAATGAAAAAGAATTAAGAAGTTTCTTGATGAGGGTAAAAGAGGAGAGTGTAAAAGATGGCTTGAAGCTTAACATTAAAAAATCTACAATCTTGGCATATGGTCCTGTCACTTCCTGGAAAATAGGGGGATCATAAATGGAAGCAGTGTCAGATTTTATATTCTTGGGCTCAAAGATTACTGCACATGGCGACTGCAGCCATTAAATTAAAAGACACTTGTTCTAGGAAAGGAAAGCTATGGAAATCTGGACAGCATATTAAAAAGCAGAGACATTACCTTGCCAATAAAGGTATGTGTACTTAAAAATATAGTTTTTCTAGTAGCAATCTATGGCTGTGAGAGGTGGACTATAAAGAAAACTGAACCCCACAGAACTGACAGTTTTGAATTATGGTGCTGGAGAAGAGTTTTGAAGAGTCCCTTGAAAAGAAAGGAGACCAAATCAGTCAAAACTTAAATTAATTCAGACTATTTACTGGAAGGTCAAATACTCAAGGTAAAGCTTAAATACTCTGGCCACATAATGAGAAGACTAGACTCATTAGAAAAAACACTGATGTTGGGAGAGATTGAAGGCAAAAAATAAGGGTAAAGGCAAAGGACCAGATGGATAGATAGTGTCACGGAAACAAAGAACATGACCTTGTACAGTCTTTGGGAGATAGTGGAGGACAGAAGGGCCTGGTGTGCTATGGTCCATGGGATCATGAAGAGAGAGACATGACTAAATGAATAACAACAATAAGCAGCATAGTAAATTGTGTTCCTCCAAAAATGTCTCCCCAAATATGAGTTAAACTCAAATAAATTACAGAACAGTACAACTCTTGAGATAACACTGTTCAATAATCCTTTAAATGTAAATATTAGCTAAGGCATAAAACCAGAAGACAATTCACCAAAAGATCTCCCAATGTTAGAGGATGCTCTGGTAAAGTCCACATGGAAGAGGAGTCAGGAGTTCTCAACCTGGAGTATGTAACTTCCCCTTACCCCCACAAAAAAAGAATCCATGCATGGACAGAGATCTAGCAGTCCATGAAATTTTTTATAACAAAATTTCAGTATAAATTTCAGTATAATATACTGCTACAATCCTGTGTATTATTTTTATGCTTTTACAAAAATTATTTGGAGAAGGGGTACTGAGGCTTCAAAGATCCACTGTCTGACTATTCCATGAAACAAAATAAGGTTAAGAACCCTGAACATAGATGGTGAGGTATTCAGATGCTCATTTGTGAATTGATCAATAAGTCATTCCATATCTTGTGATAATTTAGTAGACTGGAGAGGCTTCAGTCATTCTGCTCTGGAATACATACTTAATCCAACATTTAGAATCATCCAGAGGTTACAATGGGAATTGTCAGGCATAAAATAATCATATTTTGTAACATTTTTACTTAAATGTCTATAAGTTGTATATTCTAAACCTATATATTTAGACAAAAGTATTACCTTTAAAAAGTTGTGAATTTTCTTCCTTTTTCTACTCCTTTAAATTATCAGTGAAACTCAAATTTCCAGATGATGTAGTCCATCAATTCATCATTAAATGATCTATAAAGGCTCTTTTTATATTTCCCCTCTGCATCTCATCCTTTCTTCCATTATTATTTTCTTTTTTTGTCCCTCTGCCCATTTCCATTCTTTTCTTACCTATACTGTTTCTAATTTCGCTTCCCAATTAAAAATTAGTATGTTGTTAGTTTTTTTAGATTCTATTAGGTTTAGCTTAAACTTTATATTGCTTTGAGAAAAAAAATGCAAAATTAGCTTTTCTATTTTATTTATTTATTTGGTAGCTTCTATAGAATTCTTAATTAATTTTATTCTGTGGGTAAGCAGCTTTGAATTTTAAAAAAGTTCTCATTTCTTTTGCAAACTGTTGTAGGAACCTGTAATTATATAGAAAGTAATTTGGGTGAGCTCCTTTCATGATTTCTCTGACTCAAACAATTTTTTACTGTGAGGTAGGGTGGCAACATTTATTACTATATATACATCTAGTACAACAAAGGTAGAGATATAAAAATATTTTCTAATTTTATTAAATTAAGTATTAAAAGATCTCTAATAAAGCCCCCAACAATTTATATATTAAGTTTATACAAGTTAGAGCATGTTGGGATCTTAGATTTCATGTGTCTAATTACCTTTTAAAGATGAGGCAATGTAGAATTTAACATCTTGCAGAGGACTGATGGAAGGGAGAGGAAAAAAAAATGCATAGTGAGTAAGAAGGTTGTCATTTTTGTCAGTGAAGAGTGCTCAGACACCAATGAAATCCAAGTCCTGAAATCAGCCAAGAGTGCACCAACAGGAGGGCAAAGACTAGATTGGATTCTAACAGTGATATTCCTATTAATCTGGGCTCCTTTGTCTATACCAGCTTTGGTGAAGTATTGGCACACGTGCAGCCCCTGGCACGAGTGCCTGAGGACATTTTTTGCAGGCCTTGCCCCTCTATCCAGTCACCCAAAGGAAGCACTTTCTCTCTCTGCTCTGGAAAATGATTTGGGTAGGGGGCTCACAAACAGCATGAATTTGCCCTCTGGGCACTTGAACTTGAAAACCTTTGCCACTGCTGGTCTATACTATACTTAGCTGTTCTAAGTAGTGACTTAATTTTTATCAACTGTAAGAATTATGTAACATGGTCTAGATATAAATGGTTTACAATGGAAAAGGGCTTATTTATATTGTAAATAAGAAACTGAGGAGAAATATTAACTTTCCCTCTTTTAATAAAATATGGTCTTTTTGTAAACTTAAATACAGTTATCTTAATATTCAATAAATGTACTCTTGTTCTTAGAGACTTTTGTTTGTGCCTACGGTACAAATTCTATAGAGCTCTTCTTACTATTGTTCATTCTGATTATATGACTAATTAATACTCATTATAATATTTCAAACACAAGCTGTAGTTTGTCTTACAAAAAGCTTTAAACATATTTGCCTTCTTTCCTATTGTTTCTCAAGCATTATTATAAGATTGAACATTCTTAAAATGCACTTTGTATTTTGCATTCTGGAGTTTACAACATTCATTTCCACTCATTTTAAAAATAATATAAAATTCATTAAAATACATATTTCAATTTAGGGCACGTACTAGAAGATTTAAATGAACAGAAATACAATGTAGTTATAGGAATACATAATTAATAAAACATAAAATTTGTTTTATGAAGCTGCAATTTTAATTTACTAGCTCAAGAAATATGTTCTTGTAATTTTATACCAGGTATCTTCCAAGGAGAATGTTAATTCCCTTTACTCAGCCATCTCCCAGTACTGAAGTGATTATGACTAACACATACCAAATGTCTCCAAGTTGGAATGGGTCACAGCAAATTTCTAATATTTACATTTAAGCTATTGTCAAGGCTTTTAGGCCTAAATAGGGAACAAACTTTGTTTTGGCTTTTCTGTTTGTGTACTGAGAGCATTCTTCGGTAGGCCTGTCTCTTTTTCTGTTGGTTATTTAAAAAGTATGGGTGTGAAGACATATGCTAAATGGAGGACCAGTCAGGGACAGTATGAAGAAATTGTGCAACATTTATACTTCTGATTGCAATGCAAACCAGTGACCTAATTCTGCTCTCAGCAACCCACATTAGAAAAAGTTAGCATATTTTGTAGCTATATAGTTGAGAGCTAATCATAGAAATGTCAGACAAATAGGCAGGATAATTATTACATACTTCTATCATTTAAAATACATATACAGAATAAATAAAAGAATATATGTACATACAGATGTGCATATACTCTTCCTCCTCCCAATTCTTCAGATTTTATAAACAAAACATACTGGCAAGAGGATAGTTCAAGCAAAAACAGCATTAATAGGTTGCATATTAATATTTATGTACTTCTATATAAAGAATATGCATACATTACAACTCTGTTTTGCAAGCTGAATGAATAACTAATGTTACATTATGTATGGATACATATTAAACAGTCAAGTCTACACTTTCTTAGTTCAGGATATGATTAATGCAGCCGATCAGAAGCCAGATGGTGCAGAACCAGAACCATCAATCAAAATGAAAAGACCATGGAGTGCTAGCCACAATGAGATCTTCACAAATGGAGATTCTGTTCCTAGACCCTAACCTGTAATATGCAGAGAAAGCCATAAACAGAGCAAGCTGCACCAGTCCCCAAGGAGCCAGAAGGCATGGCTCAGGCTTTGTGAGGTAAAAAATCTTGATTTGCAACATTCACTGCTGTGGACATCAAGTGGGGAACACCATGTAAGCCAAACAGTTTGTACTTAAGATAAAAAAATTAGAAGTGAGCTTTTTAATTATTTTAATAATGATTTCACTGATGACAGCAGCTGTCAGATTGGATCTTTTCCCCATCTGATTTTGTATAGGACAGTGCCACGTATAAACAATACAGCTGCTGCTGCTACACAAAATTGGCATTCAGTGCCAAAGTGTCACACTGGGGTCCTTCTTTACAGTTTCTGGGGAATGAAGCTTAGCCTCTGCTTCTAGCAATACTAGTGATGGTTTAAGAGTAATGAAATTTCCTATTTGTATCATAGCTTTATATGTAAACATATTTAGAGAAACAACTGCATTTGTCCATGGAAATAGATGTGTTTCATAAAAGCTAAATAATAACTATTGTTAATGCCTGATTTTTGATATATTTTAATAGTAATATATGTCTCTTATGAACTTATAGAATCTACTTTGTTATAGTTATTTAACTGTTTTGGGAGTAGTTTTAAGCATCTTATAATTTAGGGAGAAATGAGGATAAAAGTCCAATAAATATAATACTAAATATTTCATTTTCCTAAAATAAATAGCTCATAGATGGGAAGGATCTTGGAAAAGGTAACTACTAGGAACCTTTGATGTTGTTATTCTTACTACTAGTGTTATTAGTAGTAGTGATGGTAAAAATAATAACTCATAACTTAAGGTTTGCAGAGCATATAAGATAATAATAATATACACAAACAAAACATCACATTAATTAAGATCATATAAACAAATTATAAATGGGGAAAGTGACAGATGTTGGAGGGGATGTAGAAAGAATTGGGATGCTAATACACTTTGGTGGACTTATGAACTGATCCAGCCATTTTGGAGCAATCTGGAATTAAGCCCAGAGTTATAAAACTGTTTACACCCTTTGACCTAGCAATACCACTATTAAGTTTGTTTCTAAAGGTGATCAGGGAAAAAGCATAAAGATCTCAATGTTCTAAAATACTTATAGCAGCCCTCTTTGTGTTGGCAAAGAACTAGAAATTGAAGTTGAGGGGATGTCCATCTATTGGGGAATGACTAAACAGGTTGTGGTATATGACTGCATTAGAATATGACTGTGCCATAAGAAATGATGAGCAGATTAATTAAAAAAGACACAGAAAGACCTACATAAAATTGTGAAGAGGTAAATGAGCAGAACCAAGAGAAAATTATCTACAGCAACAGAAGTATTGTTTGAAGAAAATTTTGTGTATGCCTACCTCCAGAGAAAGAATAGAAACAAGCAAGACATAGTTAAATACACACATTTGTCAAATGATGCATTCTCTAATGTGGGGAAAGGAGGGAAGAAGATGCCTGGGAACTTTAATGTAATAAATAAACAAAATAAAGTTTGAAAAAAGATCATATCAACTTAGAAGGAGGCAAGGAATTCTTTCAACATTTGGAAGCCGGGCAGTGTAAGTTTACCTTGTACTATCTATGAAAAAAAGAGAATGCTAAGCAAATTGAAGATACAGATAACCCTCTAAAGTTCTGTCATGACTCTTTTCTTCTCTCTTTAAGTTCTTTGAAGATCTTGCCTACTAATGTGATTTCATTAGGAAGACAATTTCTCTTCTCTTCCTTGAACTCCAGATCTACATTTCCAACCTGGATGTCCCAATAACACCTGAAAATCAACATGCCCCAAACTGAACTTAGCATCTTCTCAAATAAACATGTTTTTCTTCCCAGTTTTTTAATTTGGTTGATAGTACCATTTTTAGCTCTTTCACTCAGACCTGAAATCTTTTCATTACTTTTAATTCTTTCTCCTTTCTTACGTTCCATATCCAAACCAGGTGCCAAGTTAATTGGTCGACAAATAAAAATTAAAAAAAAAAAAAGCCTATAATGTACCAGATCCTGGTCTAATAAGGGGAAGACAACATGCAAACAAAAATGTAGAATTGTAAAAGGTTTCTTGGACTGGCTAAGATTTTGGTTGGAGCTTGAAGGAAACTAGGGAAGCCAGGAAATAGAGATGAGAAGGAAGAGAATTCCAGGTATGGGGAAGAGTCCAGTTAAAATTGCACAGAGTTGGGAGACAGCAGTATCTTGTGTAAGGAATAGCTGGGAGGCCAAAGTGACTAGAATGAGGAGTACATATTGGGAATTAATGTGTAAAAAGACTGGAAATGTTAGAGAGGGCCAAGTTATGAATGGGTTTGATAATTAAACAGAAAATTTTATATTTTTCCTAAAGGTGAGAGAGTGATTGAAGTTTGGACATGGATAGATCTACCTGGGCTTTAGAAAGACCAATATGACAGCTGAGAGGAGGATGGATTGGAATGGAGATTTAAGACAGGGAAAATAAATAGCAATCTATTTCAATAGTCCAGACACAAAGAGATAAGAATCTGAAAAAGGGTAGTGGCAATATGAGAGGAGAGTATATGTGAGATGTTATGAAAATAAAAATGACAGGAATTTGGCCAATATGATACAAAGAATTCAAAATGAGGAACTGAGGATGACACCTAGGTTTAAGCCTAGATTTGGTGATATTGGTGACTTTGATAGTAATCATAAAATTAGGAAGAGAAAGGACTTGGGATAAAGTTATAGGCATGTTGAATTTAAAATGTCTATAAAAGATCCAATTTGAGAAGTCCAACAGCAATTAGAGATACAAGACTGTAGATCAGGGCAGAGAAGTAGATGTGGGAATCATCAGTATAGAGATGATAATTGAATCCACAGGGAGATGATAACTGAATCCACAGTAAGTGATATATTCACCAAGTAAAATAGTATATAGGGAAAAGAGTAGTGGGTCCAGGAGTGAATCTGGGGGAATACCAATGTTTAGTGGATATGATATGATGGAAGATCCAGAAAATAAGACAGAGAAAAAGTAATCAGATAGATAGGAAGAAAACCAGGAAAAAAGTATTGTCACAAAAAACTTGAGAAGAATACTAAGGCAAAAAGAGAATCTGATGGTTTCAAATGCTGGAGAGGTCATGAAGGACTGAGGAAAAGGTTACTCTATTTGGCAATTAGGAGATCATTTGGTAACTCTGAAGAGAGTAGTTTCAGTTGAACAATGAAGTTGAAAGTCAGATTACAGTTAAGAAGAGAGGGAGAGGCAAGGAAGAGAAGTCACCAATTGTAGATAGTTTTCATTTTTTTTTCCTCCCTGATATTTCATTGTGTCCCTTCCCCAACCCCCAAACCCTCTACTTTGAAGATCACAAACCTTGTTCTGGCTCTTATCTCCTTGAGCCTAGACAACTTCTCTTCTTTTCAATCCTTCCCTATACAGATGCCAGAATATCATCCTCCAAAGGTATAGGTTAGGGTATGACACACCTTTGCTTAAAGACCCTCAAGTGATTGTCCATAGAATACAATAAAAATTTATTAGCTTAACAATTTAAATTCTCTTGAATATGGCTCCAAATCATCTTTTTGATTTTACTTAATTCTTCTCCTCTTTACTCAATCTATGATCTCATCCTGCCCTCTCCTGTTATAGTGCATTCCACAAAGACTTATAATGCACTCCATTCTCATCTCTGTCTATGAAATCTCTCTCTGGCTCAGGTTCTACCTCCTATCTAAAGTCTTTCCTCATCCCTCATTTGAGCTTTTGCCTCCTCAGATTTTAACAAATCCTCTTTGCCCCTACTACATTTCTACTCTGTTATATTTGTATACATCTTATTCCTACTCATTCATTAGATTACAAATGAGGACAAGAACCAGGATGGTTTTATCTTCATATTGGAGTACCTAGTATGTAATAATATTTGCTGAACTGAAATCTAAACTTTGTTTTCTTATGGCAAGTTAAATATCTCAAACACTTCTAAAGAAATTTCCATTTACATATACACAATTAATCCATTTATATCACTATTCATTATGTCACAATGATTATATTATGATTTGTAGTGACTATCTATATTTGTAATAGCAATCCACTGATGTATAAGTATTGAGCACTTTAAGGTATTATCTAGCTCTAAAATCTATTATTTTTAATATATTTTCTAATCATTAAAGTACTCTCATGAATTCTACTTAGAAAAACTGTTTAGATGTAGACACCTAGGAAAGAGATGAAAAATACTGTAGGTATCAAAGGATGACAAAATTATTTTTTCTATAATGATGTTTTGTAATTAAACTTTTTCAGTAATTCTGATTGGCCATTCCAGGAAGTCCTCACTATTCATAAACATATCCTTTTTTTTTAAAACCTTTACCTTCTATCTTAGAATTTACATACCAGGGCAGGAGAGCAGGAAGGGGTAGGCAGTTGGGGTTATGCCTTGCTGAGGGTCACACAGCTAGGAAGTATGTGAGGCCGGAAACAGAGTCAGGTTTGCCTGACTCCAGGCCTAGTGCTCTATCCACTGTGCTACCTAGCTGCCCTCCATAATCCTATATGGTCTTAACAGATTGGGGATTTGGGATGAATTCTGGAATTTGGTTACCAATTGCCTAATTCCTGTTAAATGGATTTCAGGTGTATTGTTATTACTTACACATTAAATAGCTATAGACACAGGAACTACTATAGAACTAAGTAACTTATATTATGGCTTGTGTTAAAGGGTGATTTTCCTAATGTTTACAAATCTGTGTCACTTAAGTAATGAACACAAAGAAGTAAGTTACTGGGATATCAGTATAAGGTGAAACCTCCCAAATGAGCCAACAAGTACATCTAGATCAAAATGGCCTGGACTTTTGAATCCAGACAAGTACACAGAACTTTGGGAGAGAGTATCCTTGAATATCAAACAATGATCATCAGGCTGTGCCTGTACAGGTATTGAACAAGCAGAAAGGTGGCACAGCTGGGTTTGCTATTCCAACCACATACATGCATCACATCAGGACTAATGCAACCATATGAAAGAGTAGGGAACTTGCTTAGAACAGCAGCTCCCAGAGGCAGTAAAAACCTTGGAGTCAGGGTGGAGAGATCTGCCATGACTGTGAATAACTCCAGATGCACAGCTGGGGAATTGCTCCCATAAAGAATCACGTGTGGTCCTCTAACTCTTCCCTGGATCCCCTTTGTTGTACCCTAGCTTTGCACCTGGCACAGAGAGGCTGCTGGAGGATCAAACTTAGTACTAGAGAAATCTGTTCTCTGTTCTTCTACCAACTAGCTAAAGGTCCTTAAATATCTTTCCTAACTCTTCTGGACCTCAGTTTTCAATAATTAATAGTTCATATCAATATAGTATCTTTGATGTTTGTAAAATACTTTAATTAGAACAAATAGGTAACATAAAGTACCATTTTCATTTTATGGATGCAGTAACTGAGGCCCAAAGAGTCAATTGATTCAAGTCACAAAGGTAGTAACAGTGCTGGAATACAAACTGAGGTCTTTTTTTTTTTTTTAATTTTTTTTTAAACCCTTGTACTTCGGTGTATTGTCTCATAGGTGGAAGATTGGTAAGGGTGGGCAATGGGGGTCAAGTGACTTGCCCAGGGTCACACAGCTGGGAAGTGGCTGAGGCCGGGTTTGAACCTAGGACCTCCTGTCTCTAGGCCTGACTCTCACTCCACTGAGCTACCCAGCTGCCCCAAACTGAGGTCTTTTAACACCAAATCCAAAACTGTTTCCATGATTCCATCTTGCCTACTTGCCATTTTTTTCCCTAGCTCTAAAATTCTATGACTCCCAAATGCCATATGGAACAACCTCAAAATCTTGCCTCTGCCACTTATAATCTGGCTGACCATGGGCAAAGCCACTTAAGTATTCTGAGCTTCAGCTTCTATAAATTCTGGGCTTCAATTTCTACTTCTGTAAAATCAGGGGGTAGCTATATTAGATGTTCCTTATGGTCACCTTTAAGCTCCAAATTTTAAGAATTAACATATTTCTTAACTATGATATCCTAACAATCTACTATACTCTTCCAGCTAAACTTATTCTGGGGTCATTCTAGGTTTTAAAAACTTCGATGTCTGAAAAGAATTCTTTATTAGCATTTAGGTTTACCAAACTAAAGGTCAAACTGAGCTTGTCATATCCCATAAGATAATACTACTTGTATATCTGTATAGTGTGGATTATTTTCTAGTCAAATAATTTTAGAGATTTTTACTGATGACTCCCTCTATAAGCAGAAATAGAACATGCAATTGTACTTTGTGAAGTTGTGAATTATGGGGTCCAGCCTGACTTCACACATGTTAGTTAGCTTTTTGACCTTTACCACCATAGGGGTTTTACTATGTTATGATATCTTGCAGGGTTTTGGAGCGCTTCTAAAACGGCTTGTTTAAAAAGATAACACACACACACACACACACACACACACACACACACACACACACAAATTAATGGGTTCACTGAAAGGACCACAACAATATTTTCATTTTTTCCTTTGCATTATCAGCTATAATCATCTGGTTTAAGGACTCTGTTGAGCTTTTCAATAACCATTCATAGTTTTACTTTTATCATAGTAAAAACAGTTTCACTGTTATTGTTCTTTAAAAGATATTAGAATGCCTCAAATTTAGTAATGGCAAGAAATTATTATAGTAATAAATGTTTGTTGGTGGAGTTACTTTTTAACCATTTATAAATGATTTTGAAGTGTTTTCAGTGTAAATCTAGGCTTTACAAATTTATTCCCATGAACTGTAAACTTTTAAAATACCAATGATATTTTCTTTGGTCGTATTATTCCTCCTTCCACTCCCAATCTGATGAATAATGAAATTACTGATTAAAAATTTAATTAAATGCTTTCAAAACATAATGACATTTTAAATGTTCATTAAGATGATATAAAATTGATTCTTCTGCAACAGCTATTAAGTTCTCACGTCATTTAAAAATTAGATTATAGAGAAAAATTATTTCACTTGAGGTACATTTATTTATTATATAAATATTTTACTATGTCAACTTATAGGGCATTTCAAGAAAAATGGACAGGAATTCTACTGCTAAGATATTTATAAATATCAATAGAAATGATTACTTGTACTGTTGTGTGACAACACCATTAGCTGGCATTAGCAATACATTATATGATATCACTCAATTGTGTGTTAGTTTTTTTTAAAAGTATACTTTTAAAATGGTAGAATCATATAAGGAAACTGAGCAATGGAATTAAAATTATAACTGAGTTATAGGAAATATTAATGAGGTGCAGTGATGTTAGAGACATGAAATGGAAATATCAATGCATGCAAACATTCCAAGGTTACATGACAACATTTGAGGTATAGCTTTTTACTCATTTACTTGGAATTTGGATAGGAGGACAAGAAGTGTAGAAACATTTTATAGATATACATTATTTTAAACATTGCATAGGAGATGATAAAAAATTTTTCAATGTTTCTTTAAAATATATATCAGTCTCACAGTATTTATCACCAATAAATATTAGTTCCTAAAATGTGAATATATATATATATAACTGAATATTCCTATGTGTGTGTAATGTATATATGAAACACTGTGACTTTCAACTTTTGTCTGCTAGGAACTTTTCAATATAGTGTGATAAAGAGGGACGCATTTAGATATGTATGTGTGGAGTTGCATTCTCAACGAGTTATTCAGATTCATGAAAATATGGGAGCATATCATTCATGAACAAGGATGCTCCTTTCTTGACCACTGGGTAGACTGAGGCTCTAAATCATTCCTCAGTTTCAGTTTATTTTACACAACAAAAATTGAAATAATCTAACATCTAACATACCCAAAATAGATTAATTTCAATGGTAACATAGAGAAACATTGTGGCACCTTTGGCTTTCCATGTATTTTTTGCATGGAGATCTTGAGGCAAAGAGTACCAAGAAGGGAGCTAAGATGTAAGGGTGGAGAGAATGTTGGGATTGGGAGTCAAGAAGATGGGTTCTAATCCTGCCTCAGATACTTGTAAGTGGTATGACCTGGATAAGGTATGTAACTTCCCTGTTCTTCAGCATCCTTGTCTATAAAACAGGGTTAATAACAGATCTTGCCACAAAGGGCAACTTATTTAAACTAATTTGCAAACCTTAAAGTGCTATACAAATAAAGTTATAGTAATTATTATTGAATACTTATGGAGAACCAAGCCTAGAGATGGGAGGTCCTGGGTTCAAAGTTGGCTCCAGACATCCAAGGAGTATGATGCCAGGCAAGCCACTTAAACCCCATTTCCTAGCCCTTACTGATCTTTTCCCTTGGAACTGATACTTAGCATCGATTCTAAGATGGAAGGTGAGTTAAAAAAAATTATTTGTAGATACCTATTCAAGTACATATGACAGTATAGCAAGAATAAGAAGTCTAGAAAACTGTCATAGTAGCAATATGTTAAAAATCCTCACCTTTTAATCAGTCCTATTATTGCACAAATATTCTTTGTATAGCATTTTGCTTGTTATATTGTAAATCTATTGCATGGATGTTTTTAAATAAATGTACTTTGTTAAGTGTTTGGCAGACCTTGAGGGAACTTCTAAATAAATGTGTTTATTAAGTGTTCAAACTTTATAAGTATGAATAATGAATTTTCAGTGGAATATTCTTTGATAAATGAATACGGATTTATTTTTATTTAGATAAAATGTATTCATGTTACAAATAAAGTTTAAACTACAGAAAAAATGTTAGATGTTTTAAAGAATAAATAAGAGGGTTGGCTCATTAATGAGAAAGAGGTATCATACACATAACTGAATGCTAATTATTGCCTCCCTTTGATGGGGCTAATTTAGGAGTGATAGTCTTACAAATTTATTTGTTTTAAGTTACTTCAAATAATGGTATATTGATTAAAAAAAAGCAAAACATCTTTCTTCCTTAGAATCAATACTGGAATACGGGGTATTTGTTCCAAGACAGGGCTAGGCAATGGTGATTAAGTGATTTGCCCAGGATCATATAGCTGGGAAGTGTTTGAAAACAGATTTGAACCCAGGACCTCCCATCTCTAGGTCTGAATCTCAACCCACTGAGTCACCCAGCTGGCCCCAGAATATTGATTTAACAATGATTATCTTAATTTTTCAGCAAATAATCCCATATTTTTATCTACACTCTGCAGAAGCCAATCTACCCTACGTCTGACGGAGTTGTAAGAGTACTGAAAGAAATAGATTCATTTAGTTATTGAATATTTATCAAATATCTACTACGTGAAAGGCATTGTGCCTTTCTCTCCTTCTCCCATCAAATTTAAATGACATCCACTGGGGTCCTTCCACAGCACACCTGCTCGCTTTGGCATTTGCTATCCCTCACATTTGGAATGCGCTCTCTCTTTACCAGTGATTCCTTCAAGATAAATCTCCAACGTTCCCTTTTATATAAAAGCTTTTCTGACCTCCTGAATTGCTAGTGATTCCTTTTCCAACTTCCTTATGTTGAACTACTTTGCCTTTATTTGTTCTCTCCCTTTCTTTCTTCTGTATATACACCTATGTAGATCCTTTTTATTTCTCCCTCCATAACAGGAAGAATTGTTTCTAGAATTGTGCCTACCATAATGCCTGGCCCAGAGGTCCTCATTGAAAACTTGTTAAATGACAGACTGAGAATATGCTGAGGACATTGCTGATACTGAGACTGAATGCATTTCCATTGGGTTCATAAACAATACCAATTCTTATGTTATTTTTAAAAAGCTGTGATATAAAAGGACAAGTTAACGCAGCCTTAGAATTCAGACTTTTGTCATACTATATCTTTGAGCAAGAACTGTTGGGAGAAGCTTTAGAGGGCATATGTGAGCTATTAGGGAGCAGATAAATGAAGCAGGAATAGTCAAAGTAATCAGATAAAAGGAACAAACTATTTCTATATAGAATGGGGAGTAAGAGAATCTTTGGAACATTGATGATAATGTGATTTCCTATTGCCCATCTCTGATAATGCCTCCCCTGCTCAAAATCCTGACTAGTCCACTACTGAAGCTCTGAACCATTTAGCTACCATTTCCAGATACACATCACACTTGCTGCCTTTGTCTAGAGTAGATTTCCCTCCTCCTTCTTTGCTTCTCCCTTTTGAAATCTTTTCCTTCCTGGACAGTCCAGATTTCCTATAACATCCTCTATGAAGCCTTCTGCAGCTGAAAGTGAACTCCCTTTTCTTGAATTTGTTAAAGAATTCGTGAGGAGAAGAAAATGATGATCTTCAGGAAGACTAAAGAAAGTAGAGTAAATAGTCCTACTATTAGTTTGACAACTTTTATTTTTCTCTCTCCTTCCAGGCTTATGCTCTCCTATTAGCTTCAATCCTCTCCATTTCTGTGGCCTCACTTTTTTTTTTTTTGCCTTAGCCATTTATTGACTCTAGATTTGATGTTCTCTGTTTCTTTCCTATCCCCTCTCTTTGCTAATAATATGAAACTTATTGGCATATATATTTGACATCGATTTCTTTCAAACAAACACATTATCCATCTATCCTAAACTCTAAAACTATAAATAAGCAGAACAGTTAGGTGATGCAGTGGAAAAAGAGCTGGGCCTAGAGTCACGAAAACTGACTGCAAATCTAGCCTCATGCACTTACTAGCTATATTACCCTGGGCAAGTGACTTAATTGTTATCTGCCTCAGTTTCCTCATCTGTAAAAGGGGGATAATAATAGCACCTATATATCTCTTAGGGTTGTTCTGAGGATCAAATGAGATAATATGATACAAAGTGCTCAGCACTGAGCCAGGCACATACTAGATATTATATAAATTCTCATTCTCTTTCCTTTTTTGGTCCACTTACAGACTCAATGCAGAAATTAATAACAGAGAACTATGAAGTATAGAAATATTTAGATGAACTTTACCTTTTGTGAAGATTAAATGAGCTATGTGTGAAAGCCCTTTAAAAACATTTAAGTGATATACAAATGTAAGGTATCCTTTTTATATGAACATGAATTATTTTTTGCTAAATGTAAGGTTATGGAATAAAAATTTTAAAATGGGGAAAAGGGTATCATAAAATATTAATTTTATATGATCCATAGTGGAATGAAGATTTTAGTAAAGTTCATATCTTTCATCTTAAGTAAGTAAAAGATTCAGATGAGCTCATTTTTAATAAAGTGTGTTTATGTGAAAGGAAAAAAGACTCTTTTCTTTCTTCTTCCAATGGTAAAAGTATCAGATAACATCAGTCCAAAACAAGATCAGATACAAAAACAATACTTTCTATTCCAAAAATGCAAACTGTAAAATGGAAAATTTGTAAAAATTTTGTAAAAATTTTGATCTAGGGCTAGTTATAAGTGACCACTTCCGCAACAAGCTTATATCATACTGGGTGGAGGGTGGAGAATACATATTAAAAGATAATTGACAATAAAATATATACAAAATAAACATTAAATAACTTCAATTGGATTAGGCTGAGGCACTAACAAGTAGGATAATTAGGAAAGACCTTTTAAAGGTGGTGGCACTACAGTTGAAGCCTTGAAAAGATCCAGGGGTTTCATAAGAAGCTGAAGGGGGAAAGCAGCCCAGCCATGGAGAAGAGACTATACAAAGAAATAGAGGCAGGATATGGAATGTCATGTTTTAGGAAAAATAAGTAGGCCAATTTTCCTGGCATAGGGTTTATGAAGGAAAGTAACCTGTAAATAGCCTGGAAAGGCAGGTGGGAAGCAGACTGTAAAAGGCTAAAATGCCAAACAAAGGAGTCTGTATTTTATCCCAATACCAATAAGTAGCAACTGAAGTTTCCTGAGCCAAGGAATAAAATGGGCCGACCTGCACTTTAGGAAAATCAGTTTGGTGGCTATATGAAGGATGAATTAGAAGAAATACTAGTGACCAGAGTATCATTTAGGAGGCTAATTCTAAAATAGTTTATGAAGGCCAATAGGGTCGTTATAGAAGAGTGGAGAAAATCAATCAGTGATAAAAATCAGCATATTTATTAAGCACCTACTATCTGTCAGGCAATGTCCTAAGCAAAGGGGATACAAAGAGGCAAAAAACAGTCCCTGCCCTTGAGAGATTTACAATTGAATAGGGGGGACAGTATGTAATATATATATATATATATGTGTACACACACATATACAAACACACACAAAGCAAGCTATATGTAGGATTAGTAGGAAATAATTAAAAGGAAAGCATTGGAATTAATTAAGAATTAAGAGAAGAGGATAGGCACAGAGATGATATGGTATAGAGGTAGAAAAAGACCAACTTGACAACTGACTAAATTTGGAGGGTGAAGAAGAGGCAAGAGTTGAGGATGACTCCTAAAATGCAAACCAGAATCACTTGAGGAATGGTAATTTCTTTTAGAAAGTAAAGAAGAGATAGAATTAAGGAGTGAAGCAAAAGGATAGATGGAAAACAGCAAGTCATAGTCAAAGAGAAGAAATTCAGAGTTTGGGTAGCCAGGATGTACTAGATAAGACCATCTTAGGGATTCCTTCTAAGATTCTGTGATTCTTTCAAGGGCAACACTTGTGGGTAAGAAGATCAAGATTAGGGCCATCTCTGTATGTGGTTGAAGTAATTTGGGTCTTGATGGTACTCCCATATATAGAGACTATTGATCTCTTAACAGGAAAATGAAAGTTAAATGAAATAATGCTGCCCAGCTATTTAAGCCAACCTATAAAACTAAACAAGAATTTTTAAATAAGCAAATAAACTCATTTGATATATAAAATTGAATTATTTTTAATTCTTACTAAATTTTCTATCACATTTAAAGGCAGAAATAAAAGAGGGAAGTAATAGTAATAAGTAGCTAATCTCTGGAATATGAAAAGCAGCAAAAAGTGTGAAATTGAAAGATGACAAATCCAAACCGTTCAGAAGGGTGAGAGACAAGTTTGTTTCTTTAATTTCTTAACAGATTTCCCAAAGGGATGATTTCAGAGAAACCTGGAAAGACATGTATGAACTGATAAAAGTGTGAAGTAAGCAGGATCAGGAGAATACTTTACAACAAAAATATTGTAAAGACAAACAATTCTTAAAGACTTAAGAACTTTGATCAACACAATATTCATGATTCCAGAGGCTTCGTGATGAAATGCTTTCTGATGAAGAAGTGATGGGCTCAGGATGAATATAGAGACACAATTTTTGGACATGACCAATGCAGAATTTTTTTTTTGCTTGTCATTTGTTATCAAGATTTTTTCTCACTCAGTAGGAGAGCAGCAAGGGAGAGGAAGAGAGGGAGGAGGGAGCAAAAGTAGATTTTTGTTAACTGAAAAAAATTAAATAAAAAAAACAACTAGATGTACCAAGTCTATGGTTTCCAAATTTGAAAGAAAAATTATAATATTTACTTTTACAAACAGACTATCTATGGCAAAGTTATTTAAGCCTCATTGATCTTTAGAACATATTCTCACTGACTTATGGAAACAATTTGTATTCCATATTCCTTATGAATAAATTGCTTGTGATTGTTTTCTAAAGTTTATAGCATAATGAGGTTTCAACCCTTGCCACGATGGGCTGTTAGAGATGGTGGCCAGGCCTACAGATTCTCCTCAAGAGTAGGAGCAAAGCATCCTGTCACAAATCACAGTAATTTCAAAAGCTTGAGAATTTGGGTAAAAGAAATGGAGTGAAAATAAAGTACTATTTATTTAGTCTTTTCACTTCTCCAGTGGAAGTACATAAAGACAATTTCTAATAAAATGTTATGTAACATCATTTTAACAAAATTTGTTGAAATAATTCTGTAAAGTATTTAACACGTTTAGCTGAGAGGCAAAGCTAAAGAGGTATATGTGTATAAATGTTTTTTTTTTTTTGTCTTTGCAAAAAACTATCTGGATTCTTCAGTTTTTCTTTCCTCCTTTATGCTTGAAGAATTTTCTAAACCTTTTCCAAACAGATTTTAGGTTAAATCCTTCCAGTAACAATTTGAGATTTTCAGAATCCAAATAGTTTTTTGCAAAGAGAAAAAACATTTCTTGAATTATTATTTAATTAGAATAATTTTAAAAGTTTGAAATATTATACCTAAGCTATTTTTATTTGAAATAGGAGCCTGAATTGCTATTGACATTACACAGCACAAGGGGAATTGAATTAAAGGTGGAAGATCACAGAATTACAGTATTGGAAGAGAACTGTGTGGTTATCCAGACTAATACATACCTGATAGAGTATGTATTACTTCTACTTACTTCTATAAAATCTTCAACATAATCTTCCATTTTTCTGGCAAAAATTCTCAATTAGGTTTTTTTTAATTATGCAGGAAGCTTCCAATTTAATTCTCTTTTCAACCTGAATTACATTTGTTCTAGTCTTGCTTTTTTTCTCCATACTCTATCAATTTGTATTATCAGAAATTTAAATTTTTTTGAATATGAATGAAAAAGCATTGATTAAGCCTTAATTATATGCTATGCATGGTATATGTTAAGCTCTAGTGATACAGATACATAAAGAAAGAAAGTTCTTGTTCTCAAGGATTTTTTATTCTAATAAGGAAAGACAAGATACAGAGAAAGGAGGAGTAGCCAGAGAGGGGTGTTTTGGCCTGGGAAGTCACACAGACAGTGAAAAGAACCATAAAGCAATTGACATACATGACATGACAAGAATGTAGAAGAGCACAAGAAAAAGAGAGAGAGAGAGAGAGAGAGAGAGAGAGAGAGAGAGAGAGAGAGAGAGAGAGAGAGAGAGAGAGAGAGAAGATGAAGAGAATGAGTGAGAGTGAGCTAGTCGAAGTCAAGGAGATCCTGGACAAATAACTTAACCTCTGTGTCTCAAAGCAAATCTCTAAGAGTTTTAATTGTCTAGCAGGCTTTGATCTGAATTGCTAGAGGAATTTTCCTTACTGGGAATTCTGTACACCAATAAAAGAAGGTCTTGCTCAATTTAAAACAATTTAAATAGTCTAATTTTCAAAGTAAGGTATCAACAGCAATATGCCCTTCATTAATATTCATTTCTTCTCAGACTGGTATCAAATTAGCTGTTATCTATTAGTTAATTTGAAAAAGTGGGCACCATGATCCAATTCTAAATGAGATCAAATAATTGTACATATTTATTTAGTCCATTTTCTACTAATAGCTTTAGTTTCGCCTTTTATTATACAGAACATCCTATTTAGCTCTATCTCCATACTTATCTGTCTTCTGTTCATCTTTTTTTATTTTTTATTTTTTAAATACTTGAACAGCTAACTTAATGGAGGAAAAAATCTTGGTACCTAAAACTTTTAAAAACTTTTTTGTACTTGGCTTTTCTGAAATTCTCATATGACCCATAGCTGGTAGCAATAGAAGTAAGCCACATTGTAAGATATGTTTGCCTTGTAATAATGATTTTCCAAAGGAAAAATAAGTGGTACGTTGGTAAAACACCATCATTCAATAAATTAAATCTCAAAGGCATGGCTGTTACCTTGAACCTTACAGTTCCTTGGAGTAAATAATGCTAATAAAGATTATGGAGAAAGCTGACCTACTGACAACAGAGCAGAAACAACCATCCTGTAATTGAATTTTAAGCCTATATTGCATATATAAGATGCGATTTTATTTAATATCTATACATATGACCACATTTTTAAGAAAACTATAAGCAAATACTAAAAAGACACATAATGCTAAGGAAGTCCATTACTATTTTTTTTCTGTGAATGGTTAGCTTTGTTAGTTATTGGAACTAAGGAAGCCAAAGTATTGAGTGTGATACTTATTTTGAAAAATGATTCCACTTAAAAGTTAAACAACATTCTGGCTGGCAATATGGAACTATGCTCAAAGGGCTATAAAAGAATGCCTGCCCTTTGATCCAGCCATACCATTATTGAGTTTGTACCCCAAAGAGATCATAGATAAACAGACTTGTACGAAAATATTTATAGCTGTGCTTTTTGTGGTGGCAAAGAACTGGAAAAGGAGGGTATGTCCTTCAATTGGGGAATGGCTGAACAAATTGTGGTATATGCTGGTGATGGAATACTATTGTGCTAAAAGGAATAATAAACTGGAGGAATTCCATGTGAATTGGAAAGACCTCCAGGAACTGATGCAGAGTGAAAGGAGCAGAGCCAGAAGAACACTATACACAGAGACTGATATACTGTGGTAAAATCGAATGTAATGGACTTCTATACCAGCAGCAATGCAATGACACAAGACAGCTCTGAGGGATTTATGGTAAAGAACACTACCCACATTCAGAGGAAGAACTGCAGGAGAGGAAACATAGAAGATAAATAGCTGCTTGAACACATGGGTTGAGGCGGACATGATTGGGGATGTAGACTCGAAATGACCACACCAATGCAACTAACAATTTGGAAATAGGCCCTGAACAAGGACACATGTTACAACCATTGGAAATGTGCGTCAGCCATGGGCGGGGGGAGAGTGGGAGGTGAAGGGGAAAAAGTAGGGGCATGAAGCATGTAACGATGTTAAAAATGAATATTAATAAATGTTAAAAAAAAGTTAAACAAAATGAAAGAGGTAAATTACTATCTTTTAGCATTGATACAAGACTATTATTTTCTTTTTTACTCTTTTCTAAAGTAATATAATTGTACAAGAACACAAAAATCTTGAACAATCTGCTCAGAACAGTGTTAAACATGAAAAAAACATGCCAAATCAATATTTCATCTTATTAGTTGGATATGTCTTGAAAATCTGGATATCCATGAAGTGCCTGAACCATTAAAAATTGAATTTGAAATCTATTTCCAGACAACTGGAAATACTATCATTACTATCATGAAGACCAACAAGGCCAACAGGCAATAATCCAAGTGCACATCTTACTTTTTTTTTTTTTGGTAAGAACAATTCAAAACCCTCTGTTGCTACATTATGTTATTCAAAACATGGGTTGTGATAAAAATATGACAATTTGTGACAGTCTTTTGCACTAGCAGAGGACTATGGCTGAATAGGAATAGAGGAAAGTTATTTTTGTTACATCCTGATATAAAGCTGATTCTTTTCTGAGGGGTTTAAAGAAATTAATGACATTTAAAATGCAATTGGCCTCTTTCCTCAGAGGTGATATAAGTAGGGGTAGAATTCGAATCTATAAATACTGATTTCTTTGGAGGAAAAATTGGTGAGTCTTACTCCAGGATCCCAGAAACAGTCTCTTCTTCATACCTAAACCCTGGGTCTGCCTGTCTCATGTCTCATGGTCCAAATCCTTCATTCAGCTACTAAAGTGAGTTTTGTAAAACTCAGGTCCGATCAACCCTCCTACTCATAAACTCCAGCTCCAAGCATTTTCTCTGGCTGTCCCCAATATGTGGAAATTGCTGCCCCTCTTTCTGCCCAGACTACTGACCTTCCTGGACTAGTTTAAATCCCCAAATAAAATCTTACCTTTCTCAGAAAGTTGCAGGAGTAAAGGACTCCCACAGGTCAAGGAAAATCTTGGAGACAGGATAGCGTCAGCATGAATGAGATGGACGACAGACAGTTTGAATTTCAGCCAGGCAGGCAGGCATCATGAATACTGCTATGCTTTGCCTTGATTACGGTTTATTTTATAAGCTTTGAGGTCACACAAATCTTGGCATGGAAATCCATTCTCACCATACATCTTTTCTTTTTCTTAGAGACAATGTGTTAGGTGTGTTTGATGTATCTCTTGGGCTATAGATTGGTGGAAAAGTACAGACTTTTTCATGGGAGACAATTTTTCCATATTTCATTCATTATTCTTTTATGTGTACTGTACCAAATCAGGGAGGGGGGGAAACTTGGAGACTGCTCTGGCATGTTTTTGCAGGCACCTGTGTATGGGAACCTAAGTTAGGGTTTTAAAATCTTTAACATTAACTCACTATTTGCTGGTTTGTTGTGAAGTGACTTCTAGGGCAATTTCTGTATTACTGTATGTAAAGTTAGGAATTTCCTAGGAGTTTGTAGGGGGCCTGTAAGGACTCTAATAATAGCCTATAATGTTCCTCTATCTGTTCCTGGGGCTGAATAGAGATATTGATTACAATAATTCTAATAAAAGGGAATGTTAGTGAGAAAAGAGTCACATAAGGAATCTGAGTGGAATTACCATCTTTCTGTCACCTGCTGTGCAGGGTTCCAGAGCTCCTGTAGGCTGTGGGAACTCATGAACTTTGACTGCTTCCAGAATGTCTTCCCCAAATCCTCTTAATTCCATAGCTTTCTCTCTAATTATTTCCTATTTTTCTTGTTTATATAGCTTGCATTGTATTTATTTGTTTACATGTAGTCTCTTCCATTAGATTATAAACATCTTATGTCCAGGCATTACCTTTTACTTCTTTTTGTAGTCTCAACATTTAGCACAAAGTCAGTAGGCACTTAAATGTTTATTTAACTGAAATGGTGAGAGAAAGACTGACTTCCACTTTTTTCTCAGAATGGTAGCTGATTTTCTAGGAAACAATGTGGTTAGTTAATTCCTAGGCATGTCAGCATTAACAGTGGTAGAGAAAGCAGAGGGAATCTAAAGAGAGTATAATATTTCATGAGTTACTGAAACATATTCATTTACCTAATACAATAAATTAAGTATATTATTACTATAGACTACCTAAAATTATTTCTTTTGAAAACTATTGTAAAATTGAGCTGATAAGTAGCACAGTTGATAGAGCACTCAACTTGTAGTCAGGAAGACTAGAGTTCAAACTTAATTTGTGACCTAAGTCACCTAAGTGACTAAGTCACTTAACCCCGTTTGCCTCAGTTTCCTAAAATAAGCTGACGAAGGATATAGCAAACCAGTCCTGTATCTTTGTCGAGAAAATGCCAGATGAGATGGTGAAGTTGGGCACAACTGAAATGGTTGAACAACAATTATGTACCTAATCTATTTCCTTGATCAACCACTCTATTTCTTATCTAGTACCAGAATGTTGTTATTACCACTTTGCAATACAGTTTGAGGAATGGTACTGCTATGTTGTCTTTCTTAACTTTTTTCCCTTATTAATTCCTTTGATATTCTTTGCCTTTGGTTCTTCTAGGGAAATTTTGTTGTGTTTTTTTTTTCTATCTCTATAAAATAATTTTAGGTAGTCTAACTGGTATAGCACTGAATTAGTAAATTGAGTAGAATTGTTATTTTTATTATATTGGCCTTGTCTACAAATGAGCAATTAATATTTCTCCAATTTCTGAGATCTTTCTTAATGTGAAGTGTTTTGTAAATGTGTTCATATAGTCTTTTTGCTTGTCTTAGTAGGCAGACTCTCAAGTATTTTATGTTGGCTGCAATTATTTTAATGAAATTCTTCTATTTCTTTCTGCTGGGTTTTTTGCTTGGTAATATATAGAGAAGTTGATGATTTATGTGAGTTTATTTTGTACTCTGCAACTTTGCTAATGTTATTGTTTTACCTAGTTTTGTAGTTGTTTCTCTAAGTATATCATCATATCATCTGCAAAGATTTATAGTTTTTGTTTGTCTATTTGTTTCTTCATTTCCTATTTTTATTCCTTCATTTTTTTCTCCTAATTTTAGTGCTATAGTTTTTCTAACAGAAACTTAATAATAGTGATGATAATGAACATCTTTGCTTCACCCCTGATCTTGATGAGAAAGCTTCTAGTATATCTCCATTACAGCGCTTTTGGTGCTAGATAGATAACAGTTCATTTTAAGAAAGGCTCCATTCATTCCTCTGCTTTCTAGAGTTTTTAATAGGAACTGGTGTTATATTTTGTCAAAAGCTTTTCCTCTAACTGTTGATATAATCATATGATTTTTGTTGTTTTTGTTATTAATATGGTTGATTATGCTGGTAGTTTTCCTAATATCAAACCAGCTCTGACTTCCTGGAATAAATCTCACTGGTCAGCGAATGATTCTTGCGATATAGTGCTATAATTTCTTTGCTAGTACTCTTATTTAAAATTTTTCCTTCAATACTCATTAGGGAAACCACCAATCACTTTCAGTGAGTCATTCAACAAGCATTTTAAAATACCTATTTAGTTGCAGGTACTTTTCTACGCCTTTAGAGTGCAAAAAAAAAAACAAAACAAAAAAAAAAAAAAAAAAAACCACTTCTTGACCTCTAAGAACTTACATTTTCTCATTATATCCAAAATGTATGATATATCTTTACCTCAAGATCTACTCTTGTGACAACTTTCCAGTTTTTATTGAGAGATATTCTTTAGTCAGCCAGATACTGCACTTCAGGGTTATCATCAACCCTTTAAGCTTTATTTACTATACACATTCAAGCAGTTGCCAGACCTTTCTTTTTCTCTCTACTACATCTCACACATATCCCCATCTCTCTTTATGCACACTATATAATTTTCTGCTCTTCTCCTTCACTGTCAGGAGGCCAGTGGTCACTTGTTACTGAAACCAAGGCTCACTAAAATGGAAGCACCATGAGAGTAGGAACCATTATTCTATTTAAATCTATATCTCTTCTCTAGCAGCTTCCTTGATGTCTGAACACAATAGGGGGTTGATATTGTTTGCTGAATTGAAAATGAAGGTGAATTTGTTCCTTCTAAACTGAAGAATTATGGGTAACCATCCACTCAAGCTTATTAGAATTGTGTATGAAATAAAAATTAAAGGCCTTAGCAGCCTAGGACAGCCTTTGATGAATAACATAAATAAAAAAAAATTAGTGCAGATATTGTGTGACAACAGTTTACTTTTGTTTTGTTGACTGTGTTCTTGATGGTAGAAGTTGGGGGATGAGCGATCTCTGCAAAAATGTGAACTTTTATTTTGTGCTATATATCCATTAGGAAAGCCCTTTAATTACCTGAGGAATGAAATGATAATTGGCTCTGTCAAAATGCCATGAACATTCGAGTATGTAATAGTATCTACTCGCATTGAAAATTCAATGGACTTCACCTTTTCTTTCATTCTCTGATATGGTTTTAAACACGTGTTTATATATGAGTTTTGTATATCTGTGTGCCTACAACAAATTATATGTAAGGAAAGAATCATTATGAAAAGTGAGGCTTTTCACACCAAAATGTTGGAGGGGATGTAGGAAAACTAAGACACTAATACACTGTTGATGGAGTTGTGGATTCAGTCATTCTGGAAAGCAATTTGGAATGCATAAGATCTAACAATACATTTACTAAGTCTGTATCCCAAAGAGATTTAAAAAAAGTAAAAGGAATTATGTGTACAAAAATATTAGCAATTCTTTCTGTGGTGACAAAGAATTGAAAATTGAGGTGATGGAATACTCAGGTCATGAAGAGCAGGATGCTTTCAGATAAATCTGGGAAGACTTCCATGACTTGATATAAAGTGAAGTGAGCAGAAGAACCAGGAGAATACTATACGCAGTAACAGCAATATTTTTTCATCAATGACCAACTGTAAATGACTTAGCTGTCCTCAGCAATATAATGATTCAAGATAATTCCAAAGACCTTATGATGAGAAATGCTACTTGCTGGGGCAAGTAGGCAACACAGCGGCTAGAGTGCCAGGCCTGGAGCTGGAGGACCTGGCTTCAAATGTGGTCTCAGACCCTTCCTGGCTGTGTGACCAGGTCAAATCACGTAAGCCTGATTGTCTAGCCTTTGCTGCTCTCCTGTCTGAGAATTGATAATAAGATAGAAGGTAATTTTTAAAAAAGTTATGTACCTCCAGATAAAGAACTGATGAATGTTATTGAAGTATATATTTTTTTAACATTATTTTTCTTCTTAGTTTGGGGGAGGGGTTGTGTTTTCTTTCACAACATGACTAATATGGAAACATTTTGCATGACTGCACATGTATAACCTATATCAAATTGCTTTCTTTCTCAATGAAGAGGAAGAGGAGGAAAGGAGTAAGAAAATTTGGAACTCAAAAATTTAATAAATAAATGCTAAAAATGGTTTTTACATGTATTTGGAAAAATGAATGTTTTGCAAAAAGAAAACCTAATCATCAGTAAGAGAAAAAGAGATTTCTTTCGAGTGAAAAAGTTTTTCAAAGTTGCTACAAACTTAAAACATTTAAACTAAATATATATTATTTAGCTATGCAAAGAGCTTTGCAGATTGGTAAAAAGAAATGAGCCTATAAAATTCTTCTTCCTAGTAAAATATCTCTATTATCTTTAGTATTTTTTAATGTCTTTCCTTCTTCAGATCCCAAGGCACTGCCACCTGACCAGCCATTAGACCTTAAGGACTACTTGGTTTTTCCTTACATTCAGCAGCTGAACTCCTCTTTCTATACATATTATTATTATCCCTTCATTAGAGTATGAGCTTCTTGAGAACAGGTATATTCTTGCATTTGTAATTGCATTCCCAGTGCTTGGCACATAGTAAGTACTTAATAAATGTTTTTCCATTCCATTTTTTTCTGCCTTTATCATACAGATCTAAATTTATCCACTAAATAAATATGTATTGCTCTGAAAAGTCAGCAAAATGGAATAAGCTAGAAAGGAACAATCAAATAAGCCTATAATGCTCCATTCCAGAAGGGAGAATCGAAGTAGGACTTAAGCAAATATATTAGGACAGTAGAATAAATGTAGCATAAAACTAAACATAATCTTTTTTGATTGTGAATGAATAAATACTTAATATGTTCAAAGGGCTGTGCTATTTTATCTACACTTCTGGGTTATTCACACTATTAATTCTCTTCCACTTTAACCCAGACAACTAAAGATTGTCTGTTGCTACTTGCAAGTCACCAAAAAAACAAAACCAAACCCTTTGAGGCCTTTCAATTCCTTCTTTTCTTCCTCAGATCTAAAAAGCCAAAAAGTTAAAGGGATGATACTCAAGCAAAAAGAATATAAAGGAATAATTATATGACAACATTTTCAACTGTATGGGAAATAAGAATATTAATGGCTCTTAAATGGCTCAATTTAGATATGTTTGTTTTCAGAGAAAAGAATTATATATACAGTTTAGCCACTAGAGTTTTAGAACATTTTTGAAGCTGCATTTCTTAGGAGAAAGTAAAATGTCCCTTCCTATCATAAATAATAGCTTCAGAATAAGATGACAGAACTCATCTGGTCTCATTAAAGTTATAAAGTACTTTTGTCCAGCAGCCACATACACCTGAGAAAGGTCACAATCTTTTGAGAGTAAGAAGAGTGAACTGGGCCTAGAAGAAGAAGTACATTGAGCTAACTAAACCTTTATAATTATTTGGGATGAATGCACCATGGAATTGGGAGTTCATGCCAGCTTCAAACAGGAAATACATTTCTGAGTTTGCTTAACAAAGTAACATCTTAATTCTTTTTTTTAAAATAATTTAAGTTTTAATGAGAATATAGTAGAGTTGTAAATTAATATTATCCCTTTAAGTCAGAGAAAAGAAAACTTTTAGCAGCTTTTAACAATTAACAATTTAGTTTAATTAAAATAGAGATAGTAAAAGAATATAGAAAGATAGGAAAGAGAGATTTCTAATCTTTTACCCTATAAATATACCTAAAATTCCTGTCTTCTGAGGACAGCTTCTTCTTGCCTAGCAAACACCAGTCCTATCTAACCTACCCTATCTATAAATGATTCACTAACTTTTTAACTCCCTAAAATAATGGATAGCCACCACTCACTCACTCCTTCAATCAGTTTTCTATAGCAGCCCAAACTGTCAGTAGCCAACTGACAGCAGATCCTTGCCTATGAAACAGACCTACTCTCTAGAGATCCCAGAGGCAATACACCCTCTAAAAGCTAAAGCCAAAAGCACTCTCAGTAAGCTCAGATCCATCTTTATATTCCTGCAACTAAATGCCAATCCACACCACCAGCAACCAACCCCCAGTGACCAGCTCACACCCAGCAGCCAACTTCCCCACAACTGTCAGCTCTTATTGTCAGCAACTGACCCACCAATTGTCAGCAACTGACCCTCCTAACTGTCAGCAACTGACTCTTCTAACTGTCAGCAACTGACAGCCTGCAATGGAACCTCAGTCAGCAGGGGGCTCCCTGGTTCCTATTTTCTGTCACTGTGGGCTGATTAATCCCTACACATCTCTATGGTAAGAACACCTCCAGGTCCCCCATTAAATTAAAGAATTCATTTTTACAGCTCCCAAGTGGTTCTTTCCTTATCACAAATTTATGTGAGGAGCAATTATTAAGAATGAAAATAATATTATAGAGGGGAAGAGAATACCATAAATTTTTCCGCCTATATCAAAGTTTGTTTTACTCTTGATATAGATTATTTTATAAAATTACAATATTCTCTTTAAAGTGTATAAGAAAACAAGTTATAAAATCTTTCAATTAATATTTATTTAAAATATTTCATCAAGTAGAATTAAAATAAAATACTTGATATCTAAAACCTCAAATTGGAACTCTAATTTATCTGGGATAACACAAATAAATGAACTAAAAAGAAAAATCCTAATTTCTTTTATACATGTAAAAATATCAGATCAGAAAGTCATTACAGTACCCTTGAGTTCTTTGTGGAATTGCAAATAGGAAAATGGACTGTTATAACATACATGGTCAGACTTGCCTGATTAGGAGCTTTAAGACATGAGGGGAGACAGCTACAGGGGCAAAGGAACTGCCTATGATCAAACTTTTCTTTCCTTTCACCACACACATACAGTATATCAAAGAATGCCAAGAGACTACATCTTGGGAGCTTCAAAAATCACTCATCAAACAATCCAACTACTTATAATAATTTATTAAAGGTCTTAAAACAAAGATCAAAAGGAAATATACCCAGCATTTCTATTCAATCCCTCAGTGCCTGATGACTAATTTGTAAAGGAGAGCAGAAATCTTCACAAGTGAAGCCAAAATCATTTGAGGACACTTTGATATAACGCCACAAAGGATATGAACAGGAAGGCAGCAGGAGCTACAAATGGCTAAGTTCCATTAAGTGTACTAATAAAAGAGTAATGGAATTTCCTCTAACTATGAGTAAAATTGCTAGGAATGGGAAAAATTTAGATAAGTGGCACAAAATCTTTCAGCTTGTCACATTTGCTCCTTATATTTTAAATTTATTGAATACTGCATTAATTAAGTGGGCCAATCTGTAAAATGCAGTATTTCTATCAGCAATTCTGCCAATTTCATTTATTTGCCTCTTTTCATGATTTTCAGTCTAGACTCTACTGTTTGCACTGCTAGACAGTGGGACTACCTTACAAGTAGAAAAGCAGAATATTTTGAAGTGACTGTTCTGGTTTTAAAAGGTAATTTGAAATGATATATTTTAAAATGTCAACTCATATCTCCATAGCTGTACATAGGATAGCATTCCCTTGGAAAAAGTATTAGAACTCAAGAATCTATCCAAACATTCATTTTTTAAAAACAACTAGAGAATGATTCCCTGCTTTGGACATTTGTTTTCTCAACTGAATCCGGAGAGAAGATTGACAAGACTTTCTAACACATCCTGCTCACATTTGAGAGAGATATGTATTAGCATTTTAGCATAAACATTTTTTTGTTTTGCTTCTGCAAATTATCTTACATTAATTGATCCTGTGGAACAGTATAATGTCATGAAAGTTTTTTTTTTCTAAACAAAACATGCATAAATCCTGTAACAGAAAGAAATTCTTAGAATTATAAGAGATCACATGATTGTTCTAGCCCAGGCTAATTTTTAACTGTTAAGCCACTGTTAACAATGACTTGCCCAAGATCACACAATTAACTGGTAGCAGAACAGGAATTAGAACTCACATTTCTTGATTTTTCAATCCAATGCTTTTTCTTTTATAATACTGGTTCAATAAAGACACAGTACTAAACATTCTATTTCAAGCAATTATCATCAATGGTGATAAATATTTAGGGTAAATGTATTGGTAAAGTCCATTTTCTATTTAGATTTTCTATGTCATTTCATGACACTTATTCTTGATAAACCCAACTTCTGGTTGGCAATTGATTTATATTTCATCACCATTCTGGGAAACCAAGAATACCCATTAGAATACTTTGAAATTTCAATAATAACCTGCTAAAATATCAAATGAAAGTAATACATAGAATGAAACTGAGTTTCAGATGTAGAAATCTGGATTTAGAGACAAATGATTTGGGTTTGAATTCTTGCTTTAGTACTTCCTTTATCTGCTCCTTGGTCAAATCTCTCTGGGTCTCAGTTTCTTATCTGTAAAATGAGGAATCGGACTATATTGTATCCTGCAATTTATGATCATTCTAGTAAGATCTTAGAGGGCTATTAAAAATTTAAACTTGAAAATAATGACATTCAATAATCATAATATAGCTTATATATGTACTATGTATACATTACACCTTATATTTCTTCATGATTTTACCAAGCATTAAACATATATTATTTTCTTCTAACAACCTTATGAAGATTTAAAACTATTATTACCTCCCTTTTACAAAGGAGGAAACTGAGCTGCAGAGAAGTTAAAAGACAGATGTAAGGCCATCAGGCTACAAAGTGACAAAAGCAGTCCTCAGGTTTTCTGAGCCCAGGCCTAACGACTCCAGGAGGACTGGCACATCTTACCCTTTGTATTATGGAACATTATGCCACAGCAGTTGCAGCAAGATTTAAAGTATTGAGAAGACGCTTTTCTTACCTTATGATCATATGGATTATATGAATGGAATAGTTGAGAAAGGTCTTTTGTCCGTTGCTTTTTCTGAAAATGAACCAAAAAAAATCACATGTGTTAATTAACAGATGGCATAAATAGCAAAATAATAACTAGGATATAAAAATGTATTTAATTGAGATGATGTGTTCCTGTAACATGTGAGTAGAGCTCCTGCAGAGATCCTGGAATGACATTATCTAGGGGGCTTTAACCCAGCCTGGAGAATCACTCTAGGACACTGTGTACAGTCTAAAATAGACCCTCCTGGATGACAATCTGATCTAATGCCCACGTGATCAGGTTACCTCCCCAAGTTTTGCTATCGTTATTAAGTCGGTATATAATGAAGACTCTTTGCTCTTATCAAAATTTCTTCATTAGCCAAAAATAATATACTTATAAGAAAGAATAAATAGAATAGGGGAAGAAAATTTTAAATAGAAAGAACACATTCTAATTTTTTTTTATTACAATTATTACTACTCTAAATTGAATACTGGAATATGGATTCAGAAGTCACATGGACCTAATAAGTCAGTCCTCTTTCCTCAGAGGCTTGTAGACCTTCAAATGATGGGCAGTTAAGCTCTATCGTTCCATACTCCATACTCATACATAATTATGCAATCTCAATGTATTTGAACTCTAAGATTTCTCTCTGATTATAACTTCCCACCTTTCTTTGAGAGTCCTTGCTTTCTAATTCTTCTCTAACTTCGCCCCAAGCTTTGGTTTTCTACTCCTCCTTGTTTTTGCATTCCGTCACTCATTCTAAGTCTGACTTTTCTGCCTTTACAATCTTGGCTACCCTAGTGGCTTCTGCCCTTTTATCTCTTGCTCCCACATCCTCTTGTGGCTCACGGTTTGCCAAATCTCAATCTTAGGTTTCACCCCCCAACATTTGCTCTTTTGCTTGAGGAAGTCACCTAACTGTAGAGATGTACTCCACTATATATTTATGTTCTCTAATATCAACTGGACCTGCATTGCTGTGTAATAATCTTTTTATTGATTGCAGATTGACTTCCTATCATTCCCTGCTGTGACTGTTCCATACCTTCAATGCTCTCTTGGAGGCTCCTACATTATCATTCCCAACTCCCTATTCCCCCACTTGCTTCACATAGGATATTACTTTTAAACTGAAAAACATTTGCCTTGTGCTCTACCTCTTTACTTCTTTATAATTTAATATGTTTTTATATAATTCCCCATGTTTTCTACCTTTGTTCCAAGAAAGAAGAGGTCATTATTCTTGACAATACTAAACCCTTTGCTTATATTCTTGAACCCCTCTCCTTCTATTTCCTCTAGAGGTTTGTTTCTTTTTCATCTACTTTTTCAACTTCAATCTCATTTTACCCCCAGGCTTCCCCCCCCCCCCACATACCTAAAAACATGTCCAACCCCCCCTAGACCTTAAAAGATATTCATTTAGTACTATAATTTCTTCGACTATTTTCTCTTCTGTAAGAAGACTGTTATATTCATTACCTTCCTCATTTCTTACTTGCTTCTAGACTTGGAACACTATTGAATCTTCTCTACCAAAGATAGCCAATGATATCTTAACTGTAAATCCAAAGGCCTTTTCATTCAGCTTGCTGTCTTCCACCATTTCCTAATGAAAGACACATTCTATTCCCTTGGCTTCTCTGTCACCTCTTTCTCTTTATTCTCTACTGCCTTGTCTGACAGCTTCTCAGTCACCTTTACTGCCTGGTCTGACAGCTTCTCAGTTCATCACCAAACACAGGTGTAACTCCATGTTCCATTCTGGGTCCTCTTTATTTCTTTCTCAGTAGTTTCTCTCCTGTTGATTTATTTTATCAGATTCCATAGCCTCAATTATAAGCTCTCTATATATAACCTCAAAATTAATATAGGCAGTCTTCAGGGAGACCAGAGTCATCAACAGTTTGCTAAATATCTTCATCTAAATATAGAGACAATTCAAACTCAACATGTTCAAAATGGAACTCAAAATTAACCTTCTTCCAAATTTTCCAATTTCTTTTGGAGGAATTGTAATCCTCCCAGTTACCCAACTAATCAAGCAGCAGATGCCCATTTGCCTATATTAATAATATATTAAGAATTTGCTTATGTTAAGAATTAAGAAATATTAAGAATGTTAAGAAATTAAGAATCTAGAACCCATTAGCATTATTCTCAGTATGATGAATACAAAGAATAAAAAGAATAAAAAATATAAAAAGTCTATGCATGAAGATGCTTACAATATATTGGAAGAGACAATATATGTACATATACAAAATAGAAAATATATTAAGAGTAATATATAAAACTTTTTTTAGGGTAGATAATATAACATCATGTAAAAAAGTCATATTTGAGCTGGCATTTGAAGGGGAGTAGAAATTATAAAAGGCCAAGGAGAGGACTTCTCACTCATAACTATCTTTATTATGTAGAGGAATTTAAGGGAAAGGAAAACAAAAAAGGAAAAAAGCATAAGAGAATTGGAGAGGAAAATCAATTATTAATGATCATGACTGAGAACATGAATGGAATGAACTCACCCATAAAATGGAAGAGAACAGACTGGATTAGAAAGCAGAATACAATGTTTTGTTGTTTTTAAGAAAAAAAACTTGAAAGATAAAGATTCACACAAATAGAGTTAGAATAATGAATTGGAGGAGAATCTATTATTATGTTTCTTCTGGAGTAAAAAAAAACAAAACAGGGATAACATTTTATCATGTCATAATGAGTATAAGTATATTTCATTGAAAAGGGAAACTACATTATGCCTTTGGACATTATAGACAATTAATTAATATTCATATTTAACATATTTCCCACATGATATACCATCAGAATATTTCCCTTCTTTCCTCACACCTCTACAAGGTAGTGGTAAACAGTTTGATATAGGTTATACCAGGGTTATCATGTAATATATATTTCCATATTCCTCATTCCATGAAAGACACACATCACATATACAGTAAAAACTCATGAAGGAAATAAAATGAGAAAAATGGCATGTTTGATCTGCAATCAGACTCCAACAGTTACTTCATTGGCTGTGGATAGAATTTTTATCATGAGTCCCGTGGGGTTGTCTTGGAATCTTGCTGATATAATACATAAAAAATATAAACAGGAAGGAGTATATTCCAGGCTTGGGGGATAGCCTGTGCAAAGGAATGGAGGCAGAGATAGATGCTCTTTACTGGGGACAGAAATTGGCTTAGTTTGGCTGCAAGAAAGAGTTTTTGAAAGGGATGAATATAGAAAAAATTTGAAATATAAGGTTGTAAAAAGACTGTAACAGTCTTAAAATGTCCAAGAGGAATTTATGTTTTATTCTAGAGGCAAGAATAAGACAGACTTATTGGTAAAGAAAGTACAAATCATGCAAAGTCTTTACAATTTTTCATACATTTTTAATGCTCTCTTGTTCTTTTAAAAGGGGAAAGATGTTTTTATTTCCTTTCATTATTCAAATAGCAATTCCTTTTCCTTTACAAGAATCTTAAGAGTAATTCACCATATATACATTTTCTACCTTGTTGACACCTAGAACCCTACACTGATCATTTGGGCCCTAGAGTTAGTTTGGATCTGCTTTTAACCTTTAGCTTACTTGCATCTTATCTCTCTTTGCCCTCTGAAGACAGATATCTTAGTATGGAGGCAACCTTCAGACTCAAGTTCCCAAAAGAATATGACCCTATGCTCTGACACTTGGCTTTTGCTGACTCTATAACTTTGCCTGGATGGACCTTTCTAAGTCTCTTATTGCCATATTTATCAGGCTTATCACTTATGATAATCAAAATCCATCATTTCTCTGATCCTGCTCAAAGACAGAAGGATATGATCTTTAAAAAAACTGGTAGACAATTTCTTGGCTAATAAAACTGTTTAACTCTGTAAGCATGGCAGCCTTGGAATGAGTTTCAAAGAAGCCACTTGCCCACAAAAGTTTTCATTAGCTAATAATTTTGCCCAATCTTTCTCTGCATGCACCAATTTGGTGCATCACCTTTTGGCTTACACTTCAATCAGAAAGATCATGGTGAACATTAATACTTACTCCTTTTGGGATAAGTACTAAGAAATATTGCAAGAAAAATCCCCAACATTTCCCCAAAGAAATGACATTGGAGACCAGGAAGAAAATAGTCTGTTCTAGATTAATCAATATTCCTTAGTACAAAAAGCTCAGTAATCTACACTCCTACAATAAATATAGGTATATTCCCTACACCTTGCAATAAATATTTGAGGCAGATCTTGAAATGCCTAGGAGGATCAAGAATCTTGAAATGTTTTTCTTTCTGAGTCAAAAGGATTCTGAAAATATTTCTAAATCTTGACACAACATATCTGATATATCAATCTGTAGTCAACCTTTGATTATCCATATTATTCATGTCAACAAATTGATGTAATGAAAAATCAAGGAGAGAACAAATCTAGGCCCCAGTATATAGAGGTGGTATTTTCTGAAGTCTACTAATTCTAGCATCAAGCTACATCAAGGCCATCTTGTACAGTGGCAATCTCATAATTCCACTCATACCAGTAACTCAGCAATAGAATATAATTTACTTGTTAACATACCATAAGTATATGATACAAAAAAACTCTATCATCAAATATTTGCCTATTAGCAATCAAGCAAAAAGCAAACTAGCAGCTTGTTCCTGTAAATTTTAGCTATAGTCTTAGAGTTGTGGATGGTTTTGCTGACAATATAGCAGAACTGGTAACTCCTGATAGTAACAGTGGGCTTCAAGGTTTTGTAGACTTAGAATTTGGAGTCCTTAGAGTTTATAAACCTGCTCATAGCTACTGGTCAGAAGCATGTACCACTGAGGGGAGATTCAGTATGAAAACTCATCATAAGTACATAGGCATCAGTTTCAAATACATAGCCAAGAAGATTAAAAACAATGTATAAAACTTGTTGAGCCCTGCTATTAGCAGTTTTAACTGAAACTAAAAGAAGAGCCAAAAATGGAGTAATTAGGTATTTTCCTATTGCGTCATAATATAAGTATAAATTATCTCCCACTTTTTAGCCTGTTAAAACAAACATCTGTCATACAATCACCTGTTAATTCTCTAAGTGTTTGAAATGTAAACATGTTAAACAAGTTATATGATGAACTTGTGTTGTTACTACAATGGCCAAAATATAGTCTGTAGAGCAAACACCTTTCACAGAGTTGTATGAGGTACCCTCAAGTCACCTTCTTCAAAATATAAAGGTTTAGTATATGGAGATAAGAGGCTTTTTGAAAAAAAGTACATGTTGGATCCTGCTGTCCCAGTAGGCTACATTTCTGTATTAAAGAAAGGAGGGAGCTATGTTATGCAAGGCTCAAGTAAGCTTTAGATTCCTGAGGCCTCAGAATGTCTTCATATCTCTCTTATTAACATTTTTACAAGTAGCTTTGTATTCTGCCTTTTCAGGGACAAAAAAGGGTAGTAAGGAATATTTCTTATGCTCAAATATTTAATCTATTCTAGGAACAAAAATACACAAAAAACTCCAAAGATCTCATTCAGAGTAAGTACTAATGGTCTTAAGAATATGCTTTTTTAAAGCAAAAATGGATTTTTGCAATGCCTCTAAAGTTTCTATTTATAAAACTTTACTTACTAGTCTTTTGTCTGCTCACATACATTAACCCAAAAAGGCTATAATCCAATTATGGTTTTACCCAATAATGATAATTTTTTTTTAAATTGAGAAGTGTATTGTTTGAGAAGTTTAACTACTTCAAATTAAATTTATTTCTTTTCCTTAGTGGATAATGAGATTAATTTTCTAGAAGTGTAATGTTCCCATTTAGAAAGTTTTTGACATAAAAACATGAAAGTTTTTAATG
Organism: Gracilinanus agilis; assembly: GCF_016433145.1. NCBI lineage: Eukaryota > Metazoa > Chordata > Mammalia > Didelphimorphia > Didelphidae > Gracilinanus > Gracilinanus agilis. Next base: position 594,858,472 of record NC_058130.1, read on the forward strand.
GCAATTTAGGCAATTATAAATTGCCCAATCAAGTTACAAATATATATTTTTTCAGTGACAAGCATATGAATGTTTGAAACATTATAGGTTGGTTTCTGTAACAAACTGAAATCCTGATAAAAAACTGATGATTATGTGCACAAAAATTTTGATGTTTGAGAAGTGATTAGATAAAATTCAGAATACTTCTCAATAAGCATTTTTTCAATTTGTCATCACTCTGTTTCTAAACTACCATAAGGTTTTTTTGTCATTTGAGACCAAATTGATTCCCAAGGATGGTCAGACTCAATAGTGCATGTGTTCATTTGAACTCTACACACTGTACCAGAGTAGCTCCTTCATTCCCTTCTATTACCCTGTGATACTTCATCAACTCTGTATTCATGTGATCTAGGTGCTATGAACATCTGCATTCTTGCAACCTGAATTTCAGGTGTTATAATGAAAATAGGACTTTCATACTACTATGCTTCTAGGGGATATTGGTTAGGGAAGCTATGTCTTTGTATTCCCCTAGGTTGCTGGTAACTGGAGAACACCAATTCAGTCACCTTTGCTTGATGGTATAATTCCCTTTCTAAATAACAGTACCCAGGCAGGACTCTTAATGGTCTGGTGGATGGGTAACCCTTCAGGTCCCATCATAATAATCAGGGGTTGGATTAATTATTAATATTGGGCTCTAATTAGCCTAGGATCACGTTTTCATCTGACTGCATTGCTCACTCCCCAAGGGTTGTGATATAATGACTACTCAGAAAGGTACTTAATGAAACTTTATCTATTGATCTTAAGTAGGGAAAGGTATAATTAGGAACGGATTGGTGGTAGGAGACTCTGTTACACTAATATCTATTATCAATAATTCCTCAGGGCTGTAGGCTGTTGTTTCAGTAAAGCTGGAGCTAGTGTTTCACACTTCTCTGGTTCAGCTTGGCCACTGCCAAACCAGAGAGGGCAATCTGCTCGGTTGGTACAGATACTGTGATTTCTCTCAGCTTCTGTATTATCAGTTTGTGATATGTCGGCCTGCACAGTCTTCAGGAAGTAACCACCTTTAAGAAAATGCACCCTCTTCTTCTTATACTTCCCTCCTCCGGGAAGTATATGATATGAGGGAATGGTGGAACCAAGATGCTGGGGAAAAGGCAGGCTCCTATGACCTCTCCCAAATTCCCCTCCAAATGACTTTAAAATAAAGTCTCAAAAGAAATTATGGGGAAGCACAACCCACAAAAGAACAGGAAAAAGAATTTTTCAACCCAAAACATCTTAGAAAGGGGACGGGAATAGTCTGTTGCACCCAGGTGAGAGTGGAGGAAGTCCACTGTAGGATGTACCAGTGCAGACCCTGCTTCTGCAAGCCAGCAGCAGGCCTTGGGGGCAATTGAATTAGCAGCAGCAATTCCCAGAGCTCTCAGCCAACAGATAGTAAGGAGGTCTGACAAATAGTCAGGGGATAACAAAGGTTCCTTTACTCATGGTGGGTGCAAAATTCTGTTACATTGCCCATTTGCAGATCTGAATTGCAGTCCCAGGGTAAGGAGGAGCATTAACACAGCATAGTTTGCAGCTATAGGGGAGTAGAGAGCCTAGTCAATGTTAAAGGGGAGAGGGGGATAGAGAAGAGTGTTTGAGTGCAGAAGTGCAGAGCAAAGACCAGCAGAAAAGTGCAGAGCAAAGGCCAGAGGAGTAGCAAACATACCTTGGCTTGGATCATTCCACCTTGGAAGAATTGAAAACTTATAAACTCCCAGAACTAGTGCTAAAAGCAGCTACACAAAATAGCTGAAGCTTGGGATAGTGCTTTCTCTACTCTTGGGGCAAAGCCCAACTTTAATAATATTTGAAATTAAAAGTCAAGAATAAGCTGGAAAAAATGAATAAAGAACAAAATAGAACATGACTATAGTGACAAGGAAGATCAAAACACCATCTATGAAGAAGACAACAAAGTCAAAATTACTATATTTAAACCTCAAATTCAAATGTGAATTGGTATCAGGCCCAGAAAATCCAGGAAGGCTGTTAAAAAAATCAAATAAAGGCGGTAGAAAAAAAATGGGAAAAGAAATCAGAGTGATGCAAGAAAAACATGAAAAAAAGAGTTGACAGCTTGGTAAAGGAGACACAAAAAAATGCTGAAGAAAATAATACTTAAAAAGAACAGGACAAAAGGTAAACAGAAAAACAAAAATTCATCAAGGAGAACTCCTTAAAAAAATAGAATTGGCAAAATGTGAAAGGTGGTAAAGAAACAAACCAAAGAAAACAATTCTTTAAAAATTATAATTGAGCAATTGAAAACTAATGACTACAGGAGACATCAAGAAACAATAAAAGAAAATCAAAAGAAGTAAAAAATAGAAAAAAATGTGAAATATCATTGGAAAAATAACTGATCTGGAAAAAAGATTGGAAAGATAACTGAAGCATTTTTTAACTCCCTTAAAGTCACGATAAAAAAAAAAAGAACCTAAGTATCATCTTTCAAGAAATTGTCAAAGAAAACTGCCCTGATTGCAGATGAATTTAGAAAGAGTAACTGAACGCGAAGTTCACTGAGAGAATTGAGGTTGCAATTAGATTTGGACATTTTGGGTTATTAATATTGACTATTGCCCTAATCCAAGACTAAAGATCTTTTAAATATCTGTTTTACAGGGAGAGAAACAGACTTCAAAAAGAGAGCTGAATTCCTCAGCTACATTTTGTTCCCAGCATTATTGCCCTTATTGGGAATGGTCCAAGTAAATTCTACTCTTCTTTTTACAGTTGTACTAAATAATCTTCATGAGTAAAAGTCTCTCATTTATATTTAAAGGCAGGGAGAAAGGAAAGAATATAGAAACAGTCATTCCAAATGAGTCTGAATTTGAAGAGAATAATACTACAAAATTACAATATAATACTAGGAGGTAGGAGCAAGATATATAGGGAATTAATACAGATAAATATTGCAAGAATATTCAGACAAGCTAAAAAAAAGTTGTATACTGACAAACTACAAATCATTTATAATAATAGCAATTAGAATGAAAACAACTTTGAGATTCCTTTGGAAGCTAAATTAGAATGATACCCTCACAATCATTAAACTATACATATCCTTTGGCCTAAAAATACAACTGCTATAGCCTATCAACCAAAGAGGACAAAGGTACATAATGAGCATTCAAATGTAAGAAAACACTTATATTATGTGAAGTAATAGGTTGTAATACCCATGAGTAGATGGAACATTTACACTAAAGAGATTGCATATACAGTGAAGAAACATTTATATAAAATTCAAGATAGCAGAACTCTAAATCAATGTCAAAATAAATTAGCCAATTTATTCAATTTGCTTCATTGATTTACAAGTCCAGTATTCAAGGATGGCATGACTGAAAAAGCAGGGAGCTGATTTTTAAATGATAGATGATGTATGCAGTAGATATCTATAAAACATAAGCTTTCAAACTATAACTACTATAGTCCTTTGTCCACAGTAGATACTTAATAAATGTTTGCTGACCTGAACTGAGAGAAGTAGGCACAACTTGATTACCTTCTCAATTACCTTATGTATGGGGAAACGGAAGACAGTGAAGAGCAGTGGTGAAGACTGATTAGATCTATTTCCTAACATGGGCAATGTTGCTAGAGATAAAATACAGGATTATTAATTTAGAACTGAAAGAGAATTTATAGTCCAGTCACCCATCATTTTACAGATGAGGAAACTGAGGTTTAGAAATGTTAAGTGTTATGAAATCAAAAGGGAATATGATATTGTATGGAATAAAAGGGAATATAGGAAGTTAGGGAATGTTTGGAGAATATATGAAGGGCTAATGAAGCAGACTAATCACTGAGGCTAGATACTTGAGGGTACTAGGAGGAATAAGCTGGGTCTTCAGGCTAGGAAGGCTATCTCTTAATACAGAGCAACTTAAAGTCAGGCAGAAATTGTGAGAAGCCTGGCTGAAGGTTTTATTCAGCCCCTGATGTTATTCCAAGCTCCCTAGAGGGGAGGAGTAAATAGCCCCTCCCTTCTGGAGAACAAATCCCAGCATACAGGAAGAGGAATGCTAGCCACTTCCTGCCCAAGATGGATGCCTGGTTTAGCCCTCAAGAAATAAAAGAAAGTAATTCCTTTCCTTCTTCAGCCTTGCCCTACTAGTTGGTACAATGATTCACCAAAAGCTCTTTGTATAAAGCCAAAAGGGGTTTATTAATGCCAGGGGTAAGCTTGGGGGAAAAGAGGGATTAAGGTTTTGTAACTGCTGCTAGGGGAGAAGCTAATGCTGGGAGAGAGTCACAGAAGAGGGAGGTCAGACTGAGGGAGGTCAGCTCTCAGTCAGGGATAATTTCACTGCTCTGAGGTAATAAGGTTTATCAGATCACTAGATAAAGGGATGGCTTGATTTAGGTTGTCCTGCCTGCCTATGGGAGCTAATTCCCACGATCTCCACCCACCAAAATACCCTTCCTCCCAGGGCCCAATGGGGAAATACAGAGAATAGCAGGATGTCAAAGGAGAGGTCAGGGATAGGTCCAGGGAAATCAGACAAAGCCCCCAAAGTCCCAAGAAGCAAAAGGCCCTTCAGTTGGTACTCCAGGGCTATTTATAGACCAGCTCTAACGGTTTTCCCATGAACCCAGCACTCTGGCTGGTTCAACATTCTATTCCTTTCCAACTGTCAGAGCTGCTACAGTTGGTTTGCAAAAGCAAGAGCTTTTGCTGCAACCCTGCATTACATAAGTGACTGTCTCACAGCTAGTAAATTGCAGTGTGAAAAGTCAGACCTGGCTTCTCTATCTCAGGCTGTCTTCCAAAGAGGTAATTTTCTAGATACACAGGCATGGTATTATTCTAATTATTTTATTAATATACATATTATTCTAATATTCTGAATTTGAGAAGAATAAATGTAAATTGGGGCTTTTAAAACTACTGCCATAGAAGTCTATGTATTTCTGCCCCAGGAGCAATTATTAAAATGCCCAATATTCTATCTTCTCTAAAGCACCCCATCATAAGAAACAATGATCTAATGAATTTGTTGTTTAAATCCAAGACTAGGAGAATAGGATCTAGGTCTCCACAAGTCCTGTTAGAGTTTTATGCTCATGCAGGAATCCAGAGTCTTATTTACATATAGCACAAGAAAAAATGACAAAAAAGAATGGAGAAAACATAATGTCTGTGACCCTCAGATAAGTTACTATTCCAAACTAAAATCTGATCAAAATCGATGCATCTTCCTCATGACCTTGGATAACCCCTACTGTCACCCTATTTGAAGAGAAGCTAGAAAATTGTTCTGTGCCTGATATTGTTCAGTTTCTAGATAAGCCTGCTGGTAGTCTTTATTTTGATTCTGTGGCTCTGACCTGGAAAGGCAAAAATGACAATGTAGGTTTGATAACTCTCCTACTTCCAATATCTAATTCAGAACCTACTACAAAAAAAAAAAAAAAAAAAAAAAAAAAAAAAAAAAAAAAAAAAAAACGAAAATAAAAAACATTTCTATCAGCAATGTGACCATGACTGATATCACTCTCTGTTCATGACATGGCAGTCATAAAGGGGCCTAAAATTAATTTCAGGGGTGACTAAGCTTTTTGACCTACCTATTCTTGAAGTAGTAGGTCAAAAATATACTTACTTTTCCCTTATATATTAAAACACAAGAACTTTAGGGTTTATTTTTGTGTCAATAGATCCTTTATTTGATAACTGGGAAGGTAACTTAATGTGAAGTTCAATCTTCATTTCATGATTTTACTTCTAAGATCAGTCTAGCCTTTCTCATAGCCTACTTGCAAGGTTAACACTATAATGGCCAGTGACTGAAATGGCATGAAACTGGTTGCTAACCAGAGAGTCTTTGTAGTTACTGGAAAAAAGTTTGAAAGGAGAGATCAAAGAGTCTTCCTTTTACCGATTCTCTCTAGGTGCTTTTTTGACACTCTTCTGCTACAGACTGATGTTAGTGACCATTTTTTGCCTATCACATAAGAAATAAGGCACAGTTAGGCTGTGGTGTCTGTGATCAAGTCAGATTTGTATTTGCACTCTCTAGGGAGGCCACATGTGTATTTATAACACAGCACAAGTGTAGGACCCTACCATGTAGTGGATATAGTTATCAAAGTGAGATATACAACAATAAGTGGGCTGGTAATGGTAAATTTCAGGCCCCAGCAAAAGCAAAAATGACTGGGCTTTTTAATTTGCCTTCTTCCTACTCCACCTCTATCAACAGAGTTATGTTACTCTGGTTTTTTTGTTGTTTTTTAAAAAAGCCTATTGACAAAATCTTAACATGTATATTTGACAGTTGAAAAACAAAAGAAAGATACAATCTTAGTAATTCAGTGATTCACCTTTGAAGGAGGCATATGTGAAGAAATTCACATAAAAGTAACAGCTGATGTCATTAAAAGTCCAACTGAGGGACCATATTGCTACAGGATCTTTATTCTGCCTAGAAATTTCTGGTTCTAGGAGTATATATCATCCATTACTTTCATTTTAAAAAAGCAGTAGAAGAAAGTAAATGCTAATGAAATATATGTGTACAGGGGAGAACTGGTTACTGAAGTGAAAATGAGGAGAGAGCTAATAGAAAGTGAACATTTCTAACTAACACATGTGACAGAGGAAAATAAAATTCAGGCACAGTCTAACAATAATCTCATCCTGTTGCTTCTCTCATTTGACTGTGAGCTCCTTAATGGAAAGAGTTATTTTTGCCCATTTTTTAGGGGGGTATCCATAGTATTTAGCACAATGCCTGAAAAACACAGTAGGTGCTTAATACATTCTTGCTGACTCAACTCTCACAATTTGTGATTCTACAAGTTTGTATACACATGTATGATTGTATTCAGCTTTCCAGTTAAATGCATTGCTACTAACTTACAATTAGGGTGCAGGTTGTCACTTTGAATGATTTTTCCAATGGAAATAACTTTCCTAGATTTTATTAACTAAGTCCACATTGTGGACTATTTGTGGCCATTGAAGGGTATGACAACTGGCTCACATAACAATTATGTAGCCTTGGCTCTATTTGTACAGAGATATGAGCAAATGACCCTCTTTCTGAAACCTGATTCAACTGATGAATATTGCTCATGAAGAGAGGCAGAATCTGTGTAGCTCTTATAAATTCAATTTAGTTTTGTATATGGGAAGATGCTGAAGAATGTGTTAAAATTATCTTTCATCTTAAAATATTATAAGGGAATAGTAAATCAGTAGCTTTTACACATGTCCTCTCTGGACTCACCATTCTAGATACTGGGCAGTGATGGTGAACCTTTTAGGGACCTTAGAGACCAACTGCCCAAATTGTAACCCTCATGCAGCATGTGTGACCCTGACCTTTACCCCACACAGGGGAGGGAAGAAGTGCTCCCATTGGGCTGTTGGGTAGAGGGGTGGGTGAAGTGAAAAATGTCCTTAGGTGTGCATGGAGAGAGGGAAGGAAACAGATCCCTCTGGCATGCATGCTATAGGTTCGCCAACATGGTACTAGAGGCATCTAATAAGAGTAGTTTAAAAGGGAAAATTGTGTTCAAAAGCACATTAATTATGTCTTGGAAACTTAAATGATATTATGCAGTTTGAAGAACATTCAAAGCCTTTTGAATCAGAAAAGCTGAATATTACTTTTTTGCTTTTTAAAGGTAAGGAAAATAAATACATCAAATAGAATCTGCAGATATACAATATAATTAAAATATACATTCATTTTCATTCCTTCAACACATAAAATGTTGTGTGTATATTGTGTGTGTGTGTGTGTGTGTGTGTGTGTGTATTGTGTGTACTGTGCTAAGGATTGGGTAGATATAAAGTCACATGAGACAGAAATACATAATTACAATGCACAATATTACATGAGAAGTACACAAGAAACTTCCAAAATGAGGTACTATGTAAGGTCAGAGAGACAAGCACTTTATGATATTTGAGTTGGGCTTTAAAGGATGGATAGGAACTCAGTAAGAGAAGGGTGTGTGTGTGTGTGTGTACACACATATATAATGGAAAGCATTCCAAGTAGAAAGCACAGGAGTATAATCAAAAAGTGCAGAGGAAGATATATTTATAGAAAAGAGAATAGTCTGATTTGGCAAGAGTTTCCTGAGAGAGGTAGTATGTATAGGAAAGTTAAGATGACACCAGATTCTGAAAGCTCTTGAAAGCCAGACAAAGGAGGTTCAACTTTACTGAGGAGGTAAGTGGGCACAATGAAAGCCGGGGTTCTTTACCTTCTCTGAGGCAAGGATCCCTCTGGCAGTCTGGTGAAGCCCATGGGCTCTTTTCCAGTGTATAATTTTTTAAATGCATAAAGTATATAAACTTACAAAGGAAACTAATTATATTAAAATACTATTATCACATTATTAAAAACATTCAAACTATTGTCCTTTATTTCTCTTCTCTTTGTCAATAATGATGATAAGAAAAATTGTCTACACTTACTACCTCCACGTCTTCTTGTAAAATTTAAATTAATATCAATAACTCCAGGTTCTTGTTTTTCCATAGAGTTTTAATAATAATCACTTGAAGTAGAAAATATAAAAAGGATAGAACTATAAAGCCTAATTTTCTAACCTAACTGACCACATGTGTAGATTCTCTCACCTGGCTCCCAGCAAGCCTCCTCAACCACATTCTGGGAAGCAGAGAGCTGGGGGTGGTTCCCCACCAAAACTTTATCCTCAGTCCATCTCATGCACGTATGTTCACATCCGTCCATTCATGTAGCATTCATACAGTGTAAGCACACAAATGGGATTCTGGGTAAGACCAGTGGGGTTCAGATGAGCCTTACAGAGTAAATTCTATCTATACACTCTTTTCTCACACCTCAAACTTTTACAATCTGGTTTCTTACTATAATCCTCAGCTTAAACTCCATATTTACCAGAGATTTCTTAATTTCCAAACTAACAGTATTTTCAAGTAGGATGAGTCCTATTTGGCCAGTATTTGATGGTGGTGATCACTCTCTCTGTTCAAGTATCTCTCCTAACTAGGCTTTATGATAGTCCTCTTACCAGAGTCCTCTCGTACTTGCCTGACTACTACTCCATCTCTTTTTTTGTCTCATCATTCATATTTCACCTTCTAATTGGGGATGTCCCAAAGGCTCTGCCCTTGGCCCATTTTCTTTCCCTTCACTCTTTCTCAGTGTCCTTTTCAGTTCCCATGGATTTAATTATCATCTAGATTCTTCTTTAAGTATCAGTCACACTTCAGTGTTGCCTGTTGGACATCTCCAACTCAATATGCCTGAAACAAAACCCAAATCATGTATCTATCAGGTTCAAAATCCAAGTGTCACTCTCTCCTCCTCACTTACACTCTGCATATATCTAAACAGTTGGCAAATCTTGCTGTTTTCACCTCAATAACATCTCTCTCCAAACCAATCCTTTCTTTCTACTCAGACAACTACCTCTTGGTTCAGGACCTAATTACCTCTCATCTATTCCAATGACTCTTAAATGTTATCCTTGCTTAAAGTTCCTCCCAACCCCCAATTCAGTAAATTGTGGAAAGGAGAGCAATTTTCCATTTGACAGATAAAATTTTGTTAATCACCTACTTCAAAAATTCCAGTGACTCTGTTGCCTTTAGGAGCAATATAAATTCTCCTTTCAAAGTCCTGAACCCTTTGACCCCAACCTATCTTTCCAGCCTTATTGTATATAACTTCTGCACATTGCAATCAGACCAACTTGGCTCCTTCCATACATCACTATCTCTCTTGTTGGACTTGCTAGCATCTTTTCCTGGACCTCTACCTCAGAGTATTCCTCTTTTTCCTTAAAGTTAATGCTCAAATATCACTTTTAACAGTAAGCCTTTCTGTTGCTCCCAACTGCTAATGTCCTCTTTTCCTTATTTCCTTATATTTATTCTCTTTATATTTAGAATTCTACATATATACTAGTTGTTTCCTGATTGTAATGCAATGTCCTTGTTGAGATTGTTTGCTGGGATTGTTGGATTCTCTGTATTTGTATCCTCAATACTCAGCACAGGATCTGGCAGAAAATAAGATTCTTCTAAACAGCTGTTGAATGATTTATTGACTGAATCATGCCATCAGCAAAGTCTTTCTTCCACATAGAGCTAGTCATGCTAAACTTTATGCTTGAAAGTCTTTAGAGCCATAGGGAATTTGGGGCAAAATAGGTAGATCTGAGAATCATCAGCAAGGAGATGACAACTGAATCCATGGGAGTGGATGAGATTCACCCAAGGGAAATAGAATAGAGGCAAAGAGAAAAGGGCCCAGGAGAGGGTGATGTCTCAAAAACCTAAAGAGAAGAGAGTATCAGGGAGAGAGTGATCAGAGGCTTCAGGGAGCTGAGAATTGGAAAAAGGCCACTGTGACAACTTAGAGCCCACTGTTGACTTAAGAGAGAGCAGTTTCAGTGGAATTATAGTCAGAAGCCAGACTGTAGGGGTTAAGAAGAGAGTGGAAGGTGAGAAAGCTTTCTTAAGAAGTTTTACTACAAAGGGCAGAAGAGCGAGAGAATGAGAGCATTCTGCCATTCCCACCAAGGTAATTCTTAGTCTTGGGAAAGGATTAGGTAATACCTCCCAACCCAATTCAGTTTCTTTGTGATGGTTCTTGGATTGGTGAGAATTGCTGAAAAATTCCCAATATCACAATTTTTTTGAACATTATCATGGTATTTAATCTCACGTAGGCCCTTAGCAATCCTCTGATGAAGCTTGTATAGACTTGCCTAACATTCCCCTAGGCATTATTATATAGCCTTTCCCCCTCAAAACCTCAACAGCTGGCCTCTGTTAAGGGAGAAACAAGGGAAAGGTGCCTTGAACAGAAAATATGGGTCTAGGTGGGTGTGAGAGACAGGAATGACAGGAAGGGGCCCAATAAGTAGGGAGACCGAAGTTTAACAGCAAAGGGGTGTCTGTTATTGAATTGGCTGTTAGGTCCAACTGCTACTCTGAAGCACCAAGACTAGGCCTATGGTAATCAGCAAAGTAAAGGCAGGAGATTATAAATTAAGGCAACATATTTAATCAAGGACAAACTAAGATTAAGGATGGGAATGGGGTTTACTACACTTAAAAGCTAAGGGCAAACCACAGGGACAGGGGAAGGACTTGACTACACTCTCCTATGATCTAAGCAAGACAGGACTCAAAGAAAGCTGTACTGGAGTCACAAGGGAAAAGTTCCTCCCAACCTGGTTCCAGCCAGGTTTGGTCAGCTTAGCTGAGGACCTGAGGGTGGCTTTACTTGGGATCTCACGGCTAATCCAGGGATGGTTTCAGGATGCCAGGAGTCAACTCCACCGGAACTGGTGATCCAAGGTATCCAGGTAAGGAGAGAAAGTTTGCAATGCTGTCCACCAGATCACAAACTACTTCCCTACTCAGTGCTGCTCTGCAGGTCTGATGTCCTCTGCTGTAAGCCTTCTCCACTCTCAGGATCCCAGGGAATCTGGATACAACTCCCCTAGCCCTGAGATCTTCCAGGGTCAGCAACAGTTTGTGCCAACCACCATGGAGTCCTTCTCAGGCACAAGCCACTTCCTACTTCCCCTGCATTCCATTCAGAATGTCCATGACCGCCAGCGAAGGCTTTTCCTAGCCTGCTTACATACCTACTTTTAAACTTATGCCTCTTATCCTCCTCCTCACTTTACCATCAAAGTTTACAACCTTGGTCTTATTTCTGACTCCTCACAATCTTACCATTCATCTACTTATCCAACTGGGGGGGCCAGACCTTGTGGATTCTACTTCTGCATCTTTCCTATCTGACCCCTTGGTTCCACTCAAAAGTCTACCATCCTGGTGTAGACCTTTATTCTCTGTTGCCTAGACTATAGCAATAGCCTACAAATGGGTCTCCCTGACTCAGGGCTCCCTTTTCTCCAAAAATCCTCTGCATAGTTTCTAAAGTGATTTCCATAAGTGCCAGGTCTGATTATATCCACTTTACAACTATCTCAACCTTTAAACATGTTCTATTTTTGGTGTTTTCTAATGTATATAATTATTAGCATAATAATCAGTATGATAATAGGGAAGGAGAAGGTAATAAATATGAAGTGACTATCATGTGCCAGGCACTGTGGTAAATGCTTTACAAATATTATCTCAGCTGATCCATATAATAATCCTACAAGATATGTTCTTTTTATTATTCCCATTTTACATCTGAGACAACTGAAGCAAATAGAGGTCAAGTGATTTGTCCAGGGTTGCCTAGCTAGTAAATGTATGAGATTATATTTGAACTCAGGTCTTCCTGACTTCAGAACTATAAGGTATCCCTACCACCTAGCACTGGAGGAGAGAGTTTCCTCATGGGAAAATCTAGTCTTTTTTTTTTTTTTTTTTAAACCCTTACCTTCCATCTTGGAGTCAATACTGTGTATTGGTTATAAGGCAGAAGAGTGGTAAGTAGGCAATGGGGGTCAAGTGACTTGCCCAGGGTCACATAGCTGGGAAGTGTCTGAGGCCAGATTTGAACCTAGAACCTCCCGTCTCTAGGCCTCGTTCTCAATCCACTGAGCTACCCAGCTGCCCCTAAATCTAGTCTTTTTAAGAATGCAGGTCAGCATAATTTATAGACTTGGCATTGCCTGAGAGATTAAGTTATAACACATCACGTGTGTCAGAGGCAGGATCTGAGCTAAGATCTTCCTGGCCAGCTCTCTACCTGCAATATACTGTGTTGCTTCTCCAAGAGAACAACAATGTTAAAAAGATGGCCTTTTTTTTAAGAGCAGGTAGGCTCTTAAATGTACTGCATTAACTTCCCATTTCCTTCTCTTAATTTTAAGTTGTTCACAAGATATGACACTGAAAGTCTAACTTAACTGGATAAATGTCTAGCTACATGGTTAAAAAATACTGGCTTTTGCTCAAATTTCATAATTTTTTCAATCTGGATGTTTAGGCTTATCTATTTTACATTGCTTTGCATTTAATTGTGGAGTATGACAGTGTTCTGGTGTACTTAATAAATGGTTATTAATTGATCAAGGGAATTGTTATGATTAGAACAATATCATATTTGAATAGAACCATTTGTAGAACCTCCTTTTGTTTGGACTGGGTGCAAGATATCTTCAATGACAATGACAAGCACCTTAGGTCAATGTCTTCCTTTACATGCTTTGATTAATGCTGATATGGGATGAACTGTTAAAGCTATCATCATGCTCACACATGTTCTATAATCTCATGATTCTGAAGTAAGCAGAGGAGACATCTTGTCTAAGGAGTGGATTCAAGGCTGCATTTTGTTATACAAAGTCAAATGCTTTTTAAAAATCAATAAGCACGGCAGGATCTTATATTTTGCATTCCTCTCATTCTACTGTATGACCTTAAAGATGTGGTCTCCTGTAGAAAACCATCTCCAAATGCCTGCCTGTTCCCTAGGATACCCCTGATGTGAATATAGACTGTTACTCATAAACATTTTATAAAGATGAGAAATAAAACATATGGGTCGGTAGTTGCTGATATCTTCTCATGTACTTAAAAAAAAACAAAACACTACCCAGAATCTTTTCTATTCTTGAATCTTTTCCTCTTGGAGATAATTTCATCATTAGGCCCTGCTTTTAGAAATGTGTTATTTGTAGGATATATTTCTTTTTTGTGTTAGATCAGGCTCATTTGTCGTCTGAAATTTATCTTATGAGCCATTGGGTCTTCCTCACAGAGAGAGAGCATCAACAACTGAGGTGACAATGTCAGTTTTAAAATATATTGAAACATTCATTATTTCTCATCATCAATCTGTTAACCATGATATTTTTTCAGCTTTTTCTAAGTTTATTCATTTTTCTGACTGTACCCTTTACCAGAGTAAAAAGCTCCAAAGATTTACAACTTGCTAAACAAAGTGCTTGAGAGGCAGCAAGAAGAGTCAATGGATAGAATGCTGTGCCCATAGTCAGGAAGATCTGAGTTCAAATATGGCCTGAGACACTAACTAGCGGTGTGACCCAGGCAAGTCACTTAACCTCTTTTTGCCTTAATCCATTGGAGAAGAAAATGGCAAACATCTCCCATACCTTTGGCAAGAAAATTCCATGTATAATATGGTCCCTAGGGTCACACAGAGTCAAAAATCACTGAATGGCTGAATAACAACAAATGCAAAGAAGCACATTCTTTAATTTTTCCAAATGAATAATTTCAAATAAAGACCCTAATAAATATAAGCAAAGGGGGTCACTTAAAGGCAGTATTTTACAAAGCTAGAAGCACCATTTTAAATTCCGTTTACTCATAGCCTTCACAATGATTATGACAACTAACTGACATAATATCTGGCACATACATAATAGATGCTTGTTGATTGATTATTTAGATTTGGTGCTTTGCAATTTGCTATTTATTTCCATATGTGATTTTATTTGATTTCCGTTTTAAAGACTTTTCAAATGCTCCCTTCTCAGAGAACACTGGTCTCAGAGTTAGCAGATTTGGGTTCTAGATTCAATACCATCCAAGTCATTTAATGTATTTGTTTCTCAATTTGTTAAACTGAAAAACAGGAATAATAAAATAAGGACCTCTATTTGTCCTGAGAACTTCCAGATGAAGAAACTCCCTCAAACAAAGTAGCCTGATACTTTCTCTACAACTTGGAGCAACAAGTAGGCCCATATTTCTTGATCATAAAGTCCATGGAGAAGGAGCAAGATGTAAGAAAACCAAGGTAGGAGAGGGCCTGCTGGTGAGAGGCTTCAAAAGTCAACCAGAGGACTCTTTTGTATTCTTGTGGTGATAGGGAGCCACTGGGGGTTACTGACTAGGAGGGTGACTTGTCAGACTTGCTTTTTAGAAGGCATCCATGGAAGATGGACTGAAGGGAGTCATTTGTGACAGGGAGACCAAACAGAAGCTTCCTGAAAGAGTCCAGGTTTGAAGAGATGATGACTTATCAGGGCTAGGGCAGGATCAGAAGAAAGAAGGGAACCCAGCAGAAAAGTGTTGGGAAAGGGAATCACCAGACTTGGCAACAGATTATCTGTAAGGAACAGGATGATGGTGGTGCTCTTAGCAGCAAAACAAACAAAGTCCAGCACCTTTATTGGGAGGAGGGTTTGGAGGGAAAATAACGAGCTCAGTTTTGGACATTTGGGTTTAAGATGTCTATAGAACATCTAGTATGTCTTACTAGGTAAGTTAGTGATGCAAGACTGGAGGTCTGCAGAAAGCTGGGGCTGGTCAAGTAGAGTTAGAGTCATTAGAGAGAGAGAATAACTGAATTCAAGAGAGTTGAGGTGATCACTAATTGGTGAAGAGGGAGAAGAGAAGTTGTTCTAGGACAGAACTCTGAGGGCAACATGGCTAGTAAGTGTGACTTAGCTGAAGAGAGACAGAGAAGGAGGATAATCAGAAGGAGCAGTAAGGTAGGTAGGAGAACCACAGGAGAGAGCAGTGTTGGAAAAACATACAGAGACCTATTCTTAATTGATGTGTAAATCATAATCTGAAAAATGCTGGTATTTTATAATCACATAGCTGTGTGTGTGAGAGAGAGACAGAACGACCCAGAGAAAGAATGAGTAGGAATAAGTTAATTTAAAAGTTACTTCCTCTAAATGAATACCTGCTACTAATCACTACAATGTGAAAGTAAATTTCAGTTCAATATTATAATTATAATTAATATGAGGGATATAATGACTTATGGGTATGTATCTTCCAATTTTCTTTGAGGTATGTCTATATAAGTACTCTAGCACAAACACAAGTAAAAATTGGTATAAAGATAATAAAGATGAATTTTCAAAAGAGAAGATTTATGTTCTCTTTGTCTAAAATAAGTTCACGTGAACTTATCTCATATATCCTTCTCCACCCTCTTCACTGTCTGGAGGGGAAACTTGTAATCACTGGTTTTCACAGTGCCTCACATATTACAGAATCACACAGCATTCAATACAAAGGAAAGAAAAAAAGGCAAAAGAAAGTTCAAAAACAACAATCATCAAAGTGGTATCTTCCCCTGAAGGTTTTCTTTATAGTTTTTCAAAAGCTCAGTGCAATTTAATCTACCAGTTGAGATGCCCATCACTAAATGAAATCTTTGAAAGCACACATTGTGGAGTCAATGAAAAAAAGTGTTCTCTCTATATTCTCCCTTTTTACTCCAATGCTGAATGCTTTATGAAAAGTAAGTATTCAAAAACAGATTAGCACCAACGGTGGGTTCTCAAGTATAGTCACTCTCTTTTTTTGAACTTGTCCTAGTAGCTTGTTATTGACTGAATATTTGTAGCCCAGGGATTCTTGAATGGAGAAAAATATATGATCTGTCTATTACTCACAAAAAAGTACAAATGTTCAAAATAAATGACTCCTTAACAAAGTTAAAATAAATGTACAAAAAGAGACTAGGCTATGATGTATTGCTAAGGAAAACTAGAACAAAGATGGACAGTATTTTCAGTCTTCTCTATGTACCATAAAATTTTATTCATATAGAATAAAGGACCATGACAGAGAGGTTAGAATAGTTTCATACCATCATATCATTCAGCCTTTTTGATTGTTTGTTTATTAAAAGGAAGTTGACACCTGGGGATATTTTTCTTGCCCTGGGGATATAAGACCTAAGAGGAGTCTGATCATAATTGTACAAATTCAGGGTAGGAAATAAAGAGAAATGAGATCACAGAAAGAGTTCAGAGTAAAATTGAGAGCTCTAAGAAGAGTCAGAATAGATGAAATTTTATCCTGAATTATGAGATTTTCAAAGTGAGACAAGAAAAGGTAACATGGTAGTAGGAAGCAATATAGTCCAAATCCCCACCCCACCCCTAAAACTCTGACAAAGATATAAGAAAAAAATCACAATCAGACTTTATTCCAGACTAAGATCACAAATTCCACCCCCAGGCAAGTGAGTAGAGCAACTATGGAATGAATGCAGAAGATGACTAAAAAAAAAAGAAAAAGAAAAAGAAAACATCTATGAAGAAAGCCTCAAAGAAAAAATATAGTTCAGCCACAAGATCAGATGGAATTCCTGGAAGAAATGAAGTTTGTTTTTTTCTTTTTTTAAAGAAACTATAAAGGAAATGGAAATATAGGGGGCTGGAGATAGAAAAGAGAGCTTTGGAGGAAAGACTTGAAAAGTTAAATAACAGTTCAAGTTACAGACATATTGAAAATTGGGAGGGACCAAAAAGAAATCAATTAAAGTCAGTAACTCCATGAGATAACATGAAATATTAAAACAAAATAAAAACATTAAAAATTAAAGATAATATAGGATATCTAATGTCAAAAAACAAACCATCTATGAAACAGATCAAAAAAGTGTTAAAAAAAATTCATTAGACTATTTGAAAGCCATCACCAAAAGCCTAGACATTTCAAGAAATCATTTAAGGAAACTACTCTTAAAACTAGAAGCAGTATTGCTAACCCCAGAACTGGACTATAGATTTAGATTCTGGGCTCCAAACAAGGGTAAATAGGTGAAGTTCTTATTCTGACCCAAGAGGGAAATGTGAAAAAAGAAATAATACAATTACTCCTTGGGGGATGGTAGGATGGTGAATTGGGAATAAAAACTCCTCATCCTGGTACCATGAAACCAGTCAGATTCATACAAGAGTACTAACAAATAATATAATAAGCTAAAGAGGATAAAATATGATATTCCTAAAAGCAAAAGAGATAAGCTTAAAATTAAAAAAATTTGATTTTATAACAAAAATTATACCATAATAACACTATAATTCTAAAGGAGGAAAATGGACATTCCAATAAAGTAGACGACTTCTAAGATTGCTGATGAAAAAAGCAGGATAAGGAGAACTTTTAAATACAAACATAAGAGTTAAGATAAACTTGCAATATTAAGTGAGCCTTCTGAAGGGGCTTTATAAGGGTGATGTGTTTACATTCTAATGGGTAAAGGGAAATGACTCAAGTATTCCCTCAGGCCCTAATTTTATCAGAATTCATAAATGGAATAAAACAAGGGCCCAGGATGGTTTTTCTCTCTTTGGAAGATCTTAAAAGAAGGAAGAAAAGGGAGAGAAAAAGGGATGCAATAGGGAAGAAAAGTGTTGAGACTTATGATCTCACCTAATGAGGATATTCAAGTACAAGGCCATGCAAATGAAGAAGGCATAGGAGGAGGAGACATCATTTGAACCTTATGTTCATGAGATCTGATTAAAGGAGGATATCAAGCAGGAACACATGCATACATAGTTGGGTGACCAAATACATTTAGTTCATGAGGGAAATAGGAAATAGGGAGAGGAAAGGGGTGAATTTTAGAAAGGGTATATTCAGAGAAGGAAGATTAGTCACAAGCAAAATAAACTAATAAACTAATCATGAATATGGGTTTTGAAAGGAAAAGAAGAAAGAATAAGAACAATGGTTGGTAAGGGGAAAAGAAGGAAGGAAACAAGAAGTTGATTATATCTAGTACAGGGCATTAGTGCTAAGTACACTTCTCTCTCATAACCTTCTTCTTGAACAGTGGCCAGGAAACAAAGAGAAGAAAAAGAAATGGAGGGAAATATTTGGTAAACCCAACTATGAATACTAAGGGAATAAACTCACTCATGAAAAGAAAGAAAATGTCAGAATTATTAGAAAATAGAGATTGCCAATATATTGTTTACCAAAAACCTACTTGAAATATAAAAGCTCACACAGAGTTAAAATACAGATCTGGAGAAAAATCTATTGTGTGGAAGCTAAACTCAAAAGAGTAGAAATAATCAGAATCTCAGAAAAGGTATCAAAATATTTGAATAAAAGAGAGAAAAAGTAAAGCCATTTTACTATAAGGCATCATGGTCAGTGAATATTAATGCCTAGAATATGTGAACCAAATGGCAGGGTATTCATTTAAATACTTAAGGGAAAATCTAAAAGGGCTATAGTAAAAAAATAGAAAGCACATCTATAATATTGGGGTACTTCAATGTAACTATCAAACTTAGAGAAGGTTTAGATAAAAAAAAAAACAAGAATTAAGTAAATAATCTGAACAGAATTTTAGAAAAGTAAGATAAGTGTCTGGAGACTACTTAATGGGAATAGGAAGGACAATGCATGTTAATCAACTGTGAAGACCCATAATGCATAAAAATTATATTCAATAAATATCTACTGAAGGGCAGCTATGTGGCTCATAGAATGGGATGTCAGTGGATTCAGTGGATAGGGAGCCAGATGTGGATACAGGAGGATCTGGGCTCAAATCTGGCCTTAGACACTTTCTAGCTGTATGACTCTGGCTATATTTAAATTTAAAAAAATTAACCTCAATTGCCTAGCCTTTAACTATCTTATGCCTTGGAATCAATACTTAGTATAGGTTCTAAGACAGAAGGTAAGGATTTAAAAAAAATCTACTTAAGAATTAAAATTAATTGGAAACTAAATATGTTATTCTTAAAGAATTTGTGGATGAGAGAACAAATAATAGGAATGATAGTTAAGTCCATTAAAAATAATCACAATTAGAGAAAATAGCAACATTTTGGAAATGAAGCTAAAGTAGTCCTTAGGGACTTTATATATCTAAATATTTTTGAGAGCAAGAGAGAGAGAAAGACTAGATTAATAAATTAAGCATGCAGTTAAAAAGCACAGAAAACAAAATAACAATTAAGTATCTAAAAAGAAATTTTGAAAATCCAAAGATTAATAAAATTGAATGATTAAAAAACCCTTGGAATTATTGAATAAAATTAAAAATTGCTTTAAAAAATAAGATAAAATAGATAAAGAATTAATTTAACTAAAAAGGTGCAAACCAAATGATCAGTTCTATCTTTGAAGTAAATATCTCTTTTTAAAAGTTAATTGCTGTTAAATGGGAGGCTAATGGGGGAAAGGGAAGGACAAGAATACAAGTAGAATGGGAGTCTGAGTCAGTGGCATTAGAGAAGAGATACTCCAAACTCCTCACGTTACTCTAAGATCCTGAGGGGAAATATAACTGCCCTTGATCTGGAAGAGTGAAGTCAAATCATATTTGCTACCTATATATTTATGAATATTAAAAGATAAAGTGCTAAAAATGTTCTAGTTTTAGCCTTGATCAAGTATTAAACTGTTGTGAGGAAGATTATTTAGTTATTAGTTAGGAGACCTAACAGGAAGGACTGGAAAATTCCTTTTAGAGGATTTTTGGGGAAATGGAAATAAAGCAAAACAAAATAAAAAATTTAATACAACTAAAAATGAATATTTCTGGCTTTTTTTAACATTAAAGAGTAACTATTTCCTGCTATTACTTTTTTGAGGTTAATTCTTTGGAAATAGACTATTGAATGTAGGCTAACTTTGGGTAGAAAATGAAAAAAAAAACACAAATTGCTCAACCATCTATGCTTAAGGGCATATTTCTGCATCATTTTAGCATTACTGCTTATTCTGTCTTTGTAGTTTCTCTTGCATATGCCCAATTCTCTCCACTGAATCACAGTGCAGTTGTTTATTCTTTTATACCTAAACTATTGCATTAGCTTTCTGGTTGTTCTCTTTGCCCTGTCTTTCCCAACTCTGGTTTATCCTTTATTCAGATACCAAAATAATTTTACTAAAGCATGTCACCTGTTGTGAAAATGGAATTAGCTCTACCTCATTCATAGTTAAACTCTAACCACCAGAGATAATGTCTCCCCACCTTCCTTAGTGGGGAGGGGAGATTAGCTACCCACACATGACAATAAGTAACAAATCAAGAACAAGGGACTGAAAACAGTGTTAAGGCTGCCATTTGTCCACTTGAATTAGAGGTGGGTCCAGGAAGTGACAGAAGATGCTATCCTTCAAGTATGATGGTAACTTCCTGTTGAGGCAGTTAGCAAGAAGGATCTCTGGTGAGACCTCGGTGGCTTCCCTCTGAATTGTCACGTGGGTAAGTTAGGCTGACTTCCTTTCGCCTACCTTGGTGTTTCTAGAGTCTCTACCTCAAGGAGGCTTCTTTGCCTCTCTAATTGCTAAGGCCTTGTGGCTAGTAGCTTAGTTTAATTAATCTCTTAACTCTCACCCGGTCCAGACCTCTTCTGGTCCGGACCAGAGTTTTTCTCTCTCTCTTTCCCTACCTTCAACCTTCCTAATTGTAAATAAACTTCCATAAAAGCCATCCTGGCTTGGGTGTATTTTTAATTATGGAATCAATCTAAATCTGATTGATTCCTGGAGACCACACCCTAAACAAACAAATAAATAAATAAATATGCATAAAAATATCTAATTTCCCTTCTTACATTTTTGGTGACCACAATTCGGTCTCAGACATCCTCAATCTTCCTAAATTTTCTTGATTTTTCCTCTACTTTTGTAACTATCCCTAAGTCAGCCTTTTTACAGCTCCTTTTGGATCTGTGATTTAAGTAAAGCTGCCAGACTGGTGAGATTAAACATTTTCTTTCCTTTAGCCTTTAAAATACATTAGAAAAGCAGCCACTTTTAATCTTGGCTAGGGCTGTTCCCTTGTCTTAGGGAACAAATAACCCAATTAGCTGACCCTGGGAAGGAATCCTATTTTTCAGTTGCCTTGCTGGGGACTAGTAGACTGGTGTGTCTCTTAGGCCAGGGACACACCTGAAAGGCTTAGAAGCAGTTCTGCTCCTCACCAAAGCAGAAGGCACTAGACTCAGCATATTAGTAGGATCTTTTAGGGAGAGTAAATTTTTAGGCTAAAATTAGGTCTTAGCCTTGTTTTTTACTTTCTTTTCAAAACCACATGTGTCTCTAGTTTAAAATCTTAAGTGAGAAGCGAAAGCCTGGTAGGGCCAGCTAACATTGAGCTGCCCTTTTGCCCAAAGAAGAAAGCTCATGGTTTTATCTGTTTTAGCATCAGAGGGAAGGAGAAAAGAAAAGGCTCCTTCAGACTTTTAAAATTGAACTTTTGAAGCTGAAAAGAGTTTCAGCTACACCTTATTGCCCCTCCCAAACTTAGCCTCTGAAAGATACTCCCGCCTGCCTCCAGCTAGAGGCTTTGTCTAAACCTCCAAAAACTTAATCTCTAGAATTCAGCCTCAGGCTTCAGGCTTTGTTTTTCTTCCAAGCCAAAAAATAAATGGTATTATAATTTAAAAAACAATAGAATCCATGCCCTATCCTTAGAAAGGAAAAAAAAAACCCTACCCATTAGCAGCATCTACTGACAAAAAAGTAAAATTACAGGTAAGTTATCAATTAACTAAAGGAAAATGTGGTGGTTCCAACCAATTAACAACTTAGTGAATACCTGGGTCCAGATTTTCAATTACATAATCAGACTTGTAGAAACGACATTTTTTTTTGCTGGTTAGTAATCCCACAGAATGTACTGCAAGGGATATATCTTGCACTATATTTGGGTGTGGTGGTAATACTTATAGGGGGAGTGGTTTATCTTTATTTCTCCCGGAAAGACTTACAAGAGAAGCACAATGCCACTTCTAATGCCACTTCTAATATAGAACAACCCAGGGCACCACACGCTCGGCTTAATTATAACTCGAGATTGGACAATGCGGAGGAGAGTATAGAGCAAGTGATGGCTTCTGTAAAAATCCTTGCAAAGTATTTAAAAAGGAGAAAATGTAAAATTAGGAAATTCCAACATAATAGAGACTTATTTCTCCATACTTCCTTATCATCTGAGTCTCTGTAGGACTCTACTCCTGCCACATCCTCCACTCAACCCATTGCTCCTGATACTGCCACCCCCACTACTCAGCCCATCCCACCAACAGTCCCTGCCATTGCTTTTTAGTATTTCTAATTTAGTTTTCATCTGGGGATTTTTAATTTGCTCGCTTTCTAATTTTTTGAGTTGCATGCCCAATTCATTTATCTCAGCCCTTCCTAATTTGTTAATATATGCATTCAATGATATAAATTTCCCCCTGAGTACTGCCTTGGCTGCATCCCACAGAGTTTGGTAGGATGTCTCATCATTGTCATTCTCTTCAATGAAATTGTTGATTGTTTCTATGATTTCTTCTTTGACTACCTGGTTTTGGAGAATCATATTATTTAATTTCCAATTAGTTTTTGATTTGCCTGTCCAGGTGCCTTTACTAATTATTATTTTTATTGCATTATGGTCTGAGAATGTTACATTTATTATTTCTCCTCTTTTGCATTTGTTTCCAATGTTTCTATGCCCTATTACATGGTCAATTTTTGTGAATGTACCATGTGTAGCTGAAAAGAAGGTGTATTCCTTTTTGTCCCTATTTATTTTTCTCCACATATGTATTAAATCTATTTTTTCTAGGACTTTATTCATCTCTTATCTCTTTCTTATTTATTTTTGGTTTGATTTATCCAGATCTGAAAGAGGAATATTTAGATCTCCCACTAGTATGGTTTTACTATCTATTTCCTTCTTGAGATCTGCTGGTTTCTCCTTTAGGAATCTGGTTGCTATGCAATTTGGTGCATACATATTGGGCACTGTTATTTCCTCATTGTCTATACTGCCTTTTATCAGGATGTAATTACCTTCACTGTCTTTTTTTTGTTAATTTTTTTAAACCCTTAACTTCTGTGTATTGGCTCCTAGGTGGAAGAGTGGTAAGGGTGGGCAATGGGGGTCAAGTGACTTGCCCAGGATCACACAGCTGGGAAGTGTCTGAAGCTGGATTTGAACCTAGGACCTCCTGTCTCTAGGCCTAACTCTCAATCCACTGAGCTACCCAGCTGCCCCCCTTCCCTGTCTTTTTAAATCATATCTATTTTTACTTTGGCTTTGTCAGAAATCATGATCGCCATTCCTGCCTTCTTTTTCTCATTTGAAGCCCAAAAGATTTTGCTCAAGCCCTTACCTTAAACCTCTGTATGTCCACCGCCTTATATATGTTTCTTGTAGACAACATATGGTAGGATTTTGGTTTCTAATCCACTCTGCTATTTGCTTCCTTTTTATGGGCGAGTTCATCCCATTCACATTCAGAGTTATAATTATCAGTTGCTTATTCGCCAACATTTTGGTATCCTCTCCTAGTTCTACCTCTTCTTCTTACACTATTTCCTTTTAAACCAGTGGTTTGCTTTAAGCCAGTAACCCTTGTCCCCATCCCTTGATTTACTTCCCTTTCTACCCCTTCCCTTATTATTCCCCTCTTTTTATTTTTAAGGCCTAAAGAATTCCCTCTCCTTCTTTTCCCCTCCTTTTTTTGACTGCCCTACTGCCCTACTCCCCTTGGTTTATGCCTTCCGACTTTCTCAGTAGGGTTAGATAGAGTTTTATATCCCAATGGATATAGCTACTCTTCCCTATCAGGATTAATTCCACTGAGAGTAAGGTTTAAATATTACCTCTTAATGCTCTCTTCCTCTTCTTCTTATAAATAAAAAAATTACATAGGCTCCCTACTATTATCAGAAACAAGCATAAAAGTCTCCTGTTTGACTTTTAAAGCCCTTCACAACCTGACTGATCTCTTCCAATTTTTCTAGACTTTTTACAATTATACTCCATGTACTTTGCAATCTAGAAACATTGACTCCTTTTACTTTTCTAATAAGAGATTCCATTTTTTGTTTCCATGCATATTCCCTTGCTATCCTCCCATACTCAGAATGTTCTTCCTCACCTCAGTATCATGGATTCTCTGGATTCTTTCAAGTCTCAGCTAAAATCCTATCTTTTCTAAGAGGCTTTTCCAAGTCCCACAGATGCTAGTGTATATCTCCTCATATTACTTCCATTTTACAATCTTATATGTGATTAGTTGTTTGCAAGTTGGCTCCCTCTTTAAAATATGTGATGCTTGAGGGTAAAAACTGTATTTTGTCTTTCTTTGTATTCCCAGACCTTAGTATAATGCCTGGCATACAATAAGTGTTTAATAGATGGTCAAACTAGTAAAAAAGAAGTTGGAGAAAAAAATTAACCCTTCAAAATGTATAGATAAATTTTTATATAGATGGAAAAATCAACCTCAGAAAAAAGTTTGATTTGGAAATGTCTGCCTCAGCTTCATCACATCCTACACATTCCTCACTTCCTAGCTCTAAGACTTCTAATACAACCACTTGATTAAAACCACATTTCCCAAGGTTACTACTGATTCAATGGTCTTTTTATAGTCTTCATCTTTCTTGAATCCTTTATATACTTTGACATTGTTGAACATGTCCTCCTCCTTGGTACTCTCTCTTCCATTTTATTTTGGTAGGGAGGAGGGGGTGGCAGCAATCTCTTCTTAGCTACCTGGCTCCTTATTCTCAATCTTCTTTGATAGTTTCTCATCCATGTCCTGCCCCTCAGTGTGGCAAAGCTCTGATCTGCTATCCATCTCTCTTCCCCTCCCTTTCCTCTCTCTCAGTTCCCATGGATTCAATTATCAGTTCTGCAGGTTCCTTCCAAATCTACATGCCCAGCCTTCAGATATTCTTGACTCTTTTCTCCCCTCTAGTCCAAATGACTGTCAGTCCTTGTAGATTTTACCACATATCTCTTCTAGTCACACTCTTCTCTCTACTCATAACAAAAACGGAGCACTTCAGGCCTCTATGATCTTTCACTGGTACTATGACAAGATTAGGCTCTTAAGTGCATTCCTTGGCCCCATTCATCCTTTCCAATCCTTTTCCACCATCTGTGGGACCAATATTCCTAAAGCATGTGTTTTTTTGAGACACCACTTTACCCCCTACCTATCTGACTGCTCTCCCTCAATCTCCTTTTTTAGATCTTCATCTGGGTTGTGCCTGGCAGCTGTGGGCATCCTCCAGGGCTGTCTTGAGTTTTCTTTTTTTTCTTCTATATTGTTTCACTTGGTGATCCCATCAGCTCTCATGGATTCAATGATCCCTTCCATGCTTAATGATTCTCAAATTTAACAATCCTGCCCTAACTTCTGTGCTCACTGCCCATGTTATATCTCTAACCATCTTTCATCATCTCAAATTGGATGTTCAAATCTCAAACCTAACATGTCCAAAACAAAACTCTTTTCTCTTTTTTTCACTTCTTTCTTACTGTAGAAAACATGCTCATCTTCTCAGGTCCTCAGCCTGGCAAACTTTGACTCATCACTATTTCTTATGCCCTTATCCAATCCATTGCCAAGGTCCAACCATTTCATCTTTGCAACATTTCTCAAATATGCCTCCTTCTCTACTCTGTTATCACTCAGGTACAGGACCTCACTGCTTCATACTCGGACTATTGCAATAGTTTGCTGGTTGGATAGCATGCTACAAGTATCTCTCCACCCCAATTTATCCTTCATTCAGTTGCCAAAAGTAATTTTCTTAAAGGACAAGTAGGACTATATCACCCCTCTACTCAGTAAATTTCAGTGGCTCCTTATTACCAGGATACTCTTGCTGTTTTACTCAGAATGGAACAGTTCTTTATCAATTAGTAGTCTCTAATACATTTCATGAATTTGCTATTAAAAATTCACAAAAGTAGGTAGCCTCAGTTACATCTTCGCAAAACTACTGGAAGGAAAAAATGTATAGAATGGTAAATAATTAAAGTAGCTTACCACATGTGCTGGAACTTGTTGTATTTTTGCAGCAGGGGTCCCTGGTCGTGGATAAAATTGGTTAATAAAAAGGCTGGGAAACTTATAATCCTCAACCAGTTTCAATGTATCTTGAAAATCTTGATCTGTTTCTCCAGGAAAACCACAGATGATATCTGTAGCAATAGTTATTCCTGGAACTCTAAAAAAAAGAAAAAAAAAAGAAAAATTGTAAAATTATTTTTAAGATACGGCATTTCTCTCTCACTTCTTCCCAATAATTATCCTAAATTTACAAGAAAACATTTCAAACAATAAAAATTGTGAGACCACTTAAATGTGGTTACTATACAGATGAATAAAACTATCCTAATAACACGTTAAAAAAAATTTTACAAAGTGTCAAAAATTGAGGAGTGGAGTATCCCTTCAAAAATTTCACTTGACTATTGCTTTATTATCTGCCAAGATGGAAAGAGCAAAAGTCAAATTAGCAAGCACCTACTCTGTGCCATCTTGTTATTGTGGCTTAGTTATTTCAGTTGTGTCGAACTCATCATGTTGAATGTTTTCTTGGCAGATACCAGAGCAGTTGCCATTTCCTTCTCCAGTTCATTTTATGGATGAGGAAACTGAGGTGCATGAAGTGAAATATCTAGAGGACCTTTATTCCAGCTTTGATCCCAAGTGCCCCAAACAGTGGGACAAAGGTATCACAGAGTAATGTGTTGTATCTGACAGCCTATTGCTGGAGTCTCCTGGTGTCCCTGGAGGAGGAGCCAACAGGCTTTTATAAACTAGTGGGGGAAGCCAATTTGCTCTCTGAATTTTTGTACCAGTCTTTGGGATAGAGGGGTTTAGATTTTCTCTCTCTGAGCTGTCTAGCTGCCTCCACCCCCCTCCCCCGCCCCCTGCTGCTTATCTCACTTGATGATCTCTGACAAGCTGCAGTAAAATGGAGAATCAGATCTAGAAAGGTTTTTGTGCTCTGTCTCTGTCTCTGACTTTCCCTCTCTTTATTTTTAATAAAAGCTTATAAATCTGGTAATATAGCCTCCAGATCAATTTTTATTTATAACAGAGGGAAACAGGGGTAAGTGACTTGCCCAGGGCCACACAGCTAGTGTCAGGCCAGATTTGAACCCAAGAAGATGAGTCTTTTTGACTCCAGGCCCAGTACTCTATCCACTATACCACCTACATGCCATACATTGTGCTAGTTACTAGGGATTCAAAGAAAGTCTGAAATCAGTCCCTATTTTCAAGGAGGTCACAATCAAATAGGGGAGGCAACTGGCAAGTAACTATATACAAACAAGATGTGTACAGATTAAGCTGAAAATAATCTTTAGGGGAAGGTACTAGCATTAAAAGGGATAAGGAAAGGTTTCTTGAAGAAGGTGAGATTTTAGCTTAAAGACTTGAAGGAAGCCAAGAAAATGAGTTGATGGGAAAATCATTAAAACAAAAGACAAAAAAACTCTTTTGGAACATGTGAATTAAAATACATTTAGAAAACTTTTAAAATCCATATTTTTATTATTTTATGCAAATATTTGAAATTCTCTAGTGGACATTACCAAAGTTAACATTTTAAAACATTTTTGATAAAAAATAAACTTCAAATAAAGAAATATTCTAGACTAATAAGAAGTATATAAGAAGAAAAAATTTATGCCAGCAAATTTCAACCAGTTTTATATATAGTTCATCAGATATTATGACTAATAGTACTAAGGAATTAAGTAGGAAAGGCTATTTAATAAGCAGAATAAGAAAGGCAAGTATTCATTTTCATATGCTTCCTAAAAGATAATTTTTTTTTCCAAAAAAATAAATGTCAGAAAATTCCTATATGTTATAAGAACAGAGACAATTGGTTTATTGTCCCCATGTTTGAACTGGAGTAAACTTGGCACAACCTACAGGGTATTCCCAAAGGAAAGTCCCTTAGTTACGATTTTTTTCCAAACCTTACTGATTCCAATTATCTATCAAAGTCCAACTTAGTATTTGGGTCACATATCTTCACTATGAACTTCAGGTAAAATAAGTATTGGTAAAAGTAGTGGGGAAAGAGACTAATTTGTAATTTTTAAGAAGAGAAATGAATACAATTGACAAAAACATGAATACTGATGGGGAATCATGTTTGAATTCAGAAAAGGTGTGTTATTGAATATTCTAAAAATCTCCTCCAATTGATTTTAAAGTTCCAGTGATTAGGGGCTATCTTTTAGCTCTTTTTGAATTACTAGTGCTTAGTACAATAACTAGAAGTAGTAGTGAGTGCTTAATAAATGTTTCTGACTGACTTTATCTGAGACTCCAAGAAGTCATAATGTGGAGATGAGGAGGGAGAGAGTTTCACCTATGAGAGAAAGTTACAGAAAATGCCCAGAATTGAGTAGTGAGTATCATGTTTGAGGAATGTCAATGCAGTCAATGTTACTGTATTACATAGTACAATTTAAGGATATACATTAAGTACACCAGGAAGAGAACAGATGAAATAAATCACAAGTTTCTGATACCTTAGTAGCATTTACCAATTAGTGTTTAGAATTCTATTCTGGAAATTGAAGACTGAAAGGGGAAATATTCAGACTATACAATTACAAATTATATGAAGACAGTGATGATGGCCTTGTTTCCAAATTTCAACATGCTCAAAATAGAAAGAATCTCTTGGGGTCTGAAAGAGGTCAATTTAGAACAAAGTGATAGAAAATATTATTTCATATTATGAGTAGTAAATTTTAGAACTAAGATGGTGGTCTAGCCTGAAAATATAGTTTCTAAAAAGCCTGAACAATTTTATGGGAGATTGAATTTTAGTTGGTCACCTAACGAGGCTAGGTTATTTCAGAATACCTCTATTTATCTGGGGTTGAAGTCAAGGAGAACAATTTTGTTCTATCCCAGAAGATTTATCTTGCTACTCTTGTCAGAAACAGATTATTCTGTCAAAAAAAATCATCTATGCAATCTAGGATGGCAATTCTTAAGTATACTAAAAGCAAAACATATAGGTGTGATGTTTGTGCAAGGGGTTTTGCATAAAATGTGTTCTTTATAGAACATAAGCACATTCTTGTCAGTAATCACCATATGTTGTGTAGTCCCAGAATTGTTATAAAAGCATAAATTGTTTTCAGAAAGTACACCAAGGACAGAGCACATGTGGCATGAATAATCAATCTTGTTTTTTCCCCATCATGTTATACACAGATGTCAAAATGGCAGAAGTTGACATGAGCTGTGGATACCTTCTGTGGAAGGCATATGATACCTTCTACAGTCTCTACTCAAATATTTAGGATGCTGTGATAAAACACTGGATTATTTCTGTAGAGAGTTTGACATACTTATTAGAAGAAAATGTTTTGATGTACTTAGCAATAAATATACCTATATTGAAATTAATGTGCTTCTTATAAATGAATCCTTATTTATTCCTGAAAACTAACACAGTGGGGCCCAACGATAGACACTGCCCTTAAGGGAATTGAAAAAAGCTTAATGCCATGCATTATATAAGCATATATGTGATATATAAATATATACATGGTGTATATCGACAATATATATGAATCTACATGTACTACATGTAAATGTAGTAGCCAACATTAAGATATTAATATACAATCAGACATTTAGTAATAGTTTACTACATGTCGGATGCAAAGAGAACAAAACAAAAATGAAACAATCCGGGGGCAGCTGGGTAGNTGAGAAAGTGTTCTAAATCTCTAATAATTAGAGAAATGCAAATCAAAACAACTCTAAGGTATCACCTCACACCTAGCAGATTGGCTAAAATGACAGCAGGGCAGAGTAATGAATGTTGGAAAGGATGTGGCAAAACTGAGACATTAATGCATTGCTGGTGGAGTTGTGAACTGATCCAACCATTCTGAATGGCAACTTGGAACTATGCTCAAAGGGCTTTAAAAGACTATCTGCCTTTTGATCCATCCATAGCACTGCTTCGTTCATACCCCAAAGAGATAATAAGGAAAAAGACTTGTACAAAAATATTTATAGCCACACTCTTTGTGGTGGCAAAAAATTGGAAAATGAGAGAATGTCCTTCAATTGGGGAATGGCTGAACAAATTGTGGTATCTGGTATACTATTGTGCTCAAAGGAATAAAGAACTGGAGGAATTCCATGTGTTCTGAGGAAGATTAGGTAGTAATTAATTAAGTATTAAGGATGTACCTAGCAGGAAGGGCTAGAGCTGGAGCATTCGAAGATGGAATGAAGGAGCAGGAAGGGGCTTGTGCTCTGAGAGAGACTCCATTAGGGGTTGGCATCAAACTGTTGTTAGCCCTGGGAGATCTCAGAGTAAAGGACACCCTGCATCCTGATTTCCCTGGGATCCTGTGTGGTGGTGGCATCTAGCAAGTGGACAAGACCTACAGAGCAGCACCAAGGGAAGAGGAGGAGTTTGGGATCTGGTGGACAGCATCTNTCTGTTGTGAGGAAGATTAGTTAGTAATTAAGTATTAAGGATAAACCTAGCAGGAAGGAGCTAGAGCATTCCAAGATGGAATGAAGGAGCAGGAAGAAGTGACTTGTGCCCTGAGAGAGACTCCATTACGGGTTGGCAAAAACTGTTGCTAGTCCTGGGAGATCTCAGAGTAAAGGACACCCTGCAACCTGATTTCCCTGGGATCCTGAGTGGTGGTGGCTTTTCAGCAAGAGGACAAAACCTACAGAGCAGCACCAAGGGAAGAGGAGGAGTTTGGGATCTGGTGGACAGCATCTCAAGCACACCCTCTCTACTTGGTACCTTGGACCATCTTGGCTTTTGGCATCCTGATATCATCTGTGGATTACCATGAGAAATCCCAAAGCCACCCTCAGCCCTTAGCTGTGCTGGCCAAGCTTGGCAGGAACCAGGTTTGATGCAGCATGCCAGTGACTCCATTACTGCTCCTTTGGCCCTGTCTGCTAGATCACTAAGATTAGAGTAAAGAAGTCCTCCTCTTGCCCTGTGGTTTTGCCCTCTAAGTTTTAAGTATAGAAATCCCTTTCCCACCTTTTAGTTAAATATAATTAAAACTGTTAAACCCTTTTACCTTGCCTGCTGGTTTCTAGACTCTGGCCTAGGGAGAGCTGGGTGACAGTTAAGACCAACTGCCATTCCTGTGTTAAACCAGTGAACTCTGGTCTCCCTGTCCTGGTCCAGTCTCTCCTACAACCCAGTGTGTGTACCCACAATCATTTAGATTTATTGTAACATCCCTGGTGCCTCCATTATCTATTTTCATCAGGCACTTCCCAGCTGTGTGACCCTGGGCAAGTCACATGACCCCCATTGCCTACCCTTACCACTCTTCTGTCTTGGAGCCAAGGTAAGGGTTTCAATAAACAAACAAACAAACAAACAAACAAACAAACAAATAAAAAGAAACAATCCTGTTCCTCAAGGAGTGTTCTTTTTAGCCTCATTTTTTGAGCCAGTACTTTGAGTTATTATATATGTTCCCAAGTGACAAAACTGTTTTCTTGAAATAGATTGTTGTAATTCAGATAGATTTTCCCCCTAATTAATAGAAATTTAATGATATAAAATTTCATAGTCAAAAATACAATTGGTATGAGACAGAAAAACCAAAGAAAGGTGTTTATACACAACTGTGTATATACACATATAAGGGTTGTCCACTGTTTTAGGTATGAAAGCTTCAAATTATGTTAAACTTTGGGATACCCTGCATATGAACGAAAGTAAATGATAAATGGTTATTAACAATGCTCTCTATAGGATGAATCTTTATAAGTTTAAAAATTAAAATATGAAATATTATATTCAAAGTAGAAAGATATTAAGAAATCTATGCATGTGGAAAATTTTAGAACAATTGAAAACAGACTAAGAAATATATGCACATATACATATAAAAATTTTATCTAAGAAGTTAGTTTTTATGAAATCAATGAACATCTCTGGACCTCAATTTCCCTCTCATCTGTATAATGAGAGGGATAGGCAAGATGACTTCTGAGGTTCTTTCCAGCTCTGAGGATGCAGAACCCAATAATAGAGTGTGTCTTTCCAGGGGCTGAAAAAAGTTTAATGTTATACATTATATATTTCTATAAATATATGCATGATACATATACATACACACAGTACACATGTATCTATATATGTTATTTTTGTAAGTAGTGCATAACATTAAAATATTGATAAATAACCATACATTTTAAGGGCTTACTATGTGAATTCAGAGACTAAGGAAAAAAGCCAAAAATGAAACAATGCCTTTCCTCAAGGAGTGAAGTTTTTCTAAATACTATGAAACATAGATTCTAGAAAATATTAAAAAACACCCTAGCAGAAGTACTTAAGGCCCAAGGGAAGAGCCAAGGAGGTGAAAATGGTTTCCAGGATCATAATTAGTCTTAGCTCTGTTTTTTTTTTTTCATCCTATCAATGAGTTGAGGCCAAAATAAATGATGCTTTACACAGGAAGATAATGGCTGTATGCAGCAGAGGGGTCTAAAAAGAAAGAGGCCCTAATAATAACAATAATAACACCTGGAATTTATATAGCATTCTGAACATTAAAAATGCTTTAGCATCTTATCTTAACACAGTTCTAGAGCTAGAAGGGACCTAGGATGCCATCTTACTATTAAATGAGTTGCCCAAAGTCAAATAGGTAGTAAGTAGCACAGCCAGGATTTGAATCTATAGCCTCTTGACTTTAAATTCAGTATTCTTTCCACTGTATCATACTGCCTCTGCTATCTAATTTTATGTCTTGGTCAGTTTGGCAACCCTTACAGAAATTCTCAATCTAAGGGAGGGAAATGAACTGTCAGATGTAAATACTTTTGCAAGAAGCCATATTGGGCCAGGATAGTTGCCAGTCTCTTAACCTCCTTTACACAGATCAGGAAAAGTCTGAATAACAAGACTATAGTAGCAGGAGCTTTAGATGAAGCCAGAAATGAGAGTGGAGGATATCAAATCAAAGGATTAATCAGAAGTAGAAAAGATGGGAAAATATTAAAGATCTGAGTGGGCATCTAGGATTGTTAAGAAGATATAATTATTGCTTTAAAACTTATAATAAAGCTACTAGAAAATATGTAACATTAAAAAGGATAATTAATAAAATTTATAGAACTATTACATATCTGTTATTAAAACCATACTGATAGTGCATAATAGTCCAAGTGCTTAGAATTATTATATAGTAGTTACTAAAATCATACTATGATAGTGTATTATAGTCAAATCTCTGCTACCTATAGAACTGGTAATATCAACCTTTTAAGAGTTTTTGTTTCCATGATGACAAGAATTTCAGGATCCAATCCAAGTAGATTTAAATAATATGTGGTTTTCTCTTAAGGTAAAAATATGTGGTTTTCTCTTAAGGGAAAAAAAAAAACCAAACATTTTTAACATTTGTAAACCATACCAAATGACTGAATTTCATTTAGAGATAAAGTGATAATTACTGGAGTAATTAGAATTCTTCCTGGATGGGATTATTTAGACACAACAGAAATTCAGATTTGGGAATTAAAGTAGGGGCAAGGGTGTATTTTCACATCAGTAATTAATTACAAACAAACCAGTTTACCACAACATGGCACAAAACTGTATCCTTTTTCATCTGTTTCTGAATACAACAATATTTTTTTAAGGAGCAAGTTAAAGTGAGTGAAATTATTTTATTCAGGAGAAAATCAAATTATAGAAATAATCAAATTTGCTCTCTTACTTTATTTTTCTCCATATTTCAAAAGGAACCACATTTGCAAAACCAATTACATGAACATAGGAAGAAATGGCAAAATTTAAAATCTTTGAAAATTTAAAGTACATTTTCACCATTGATCAGTACTTTGGAGATTTACTTTGTTGATACATTCGAAGTATATTTGGAAGATAAACAAATGACAACACTCAGAATAGAATAATACTTGTGAAATTATACAGTTGTAACCTGTTGTCTCTGAAATCTACTCTCCCAGTAAGGTATTAGACGAAATGGCCTAAAAACCAATTTAATCTCTGAATCTATAGTTCTATGGCCCTTCCCTCATCTTCTGGATACTTTAGTATATCAGTAGATCTGTGCTCTATCTCGTCTGTGTGAAAATTTTGTACCCTAGTTTAGATTATTTTATACCTTATCTTTTAGGACTCTTGTCTATATCCTCCAATATAAATCCCATACAGAAGTCTTATCTGGTTTTCTGAGATGCCATTTCTCTTTCATGAGGGCTTATCCTTTTTTTTGTGTGTCATGGATACCTTTCTTAGAATGGTGAAGTCTATGAACCCCTTTTTAAATAATGTTTTTAAATGCATGAGATAAAATACATAATGTTATAAAGGAAAATACACTGAAATATAGTTATTAAAATATTTTATAAAACATGTTCCTAGACCCCATGTTAAGAACCTTTGCTCTATGTTTTTAGGACATAGAGGTTGATGTCACCTGAGCAACAGGATTATTCAACATGATCACCTTAATTTTTCCCCCATCATATATTTCTCTGGTTAATATCTTTTATGCCACTTTGGCTGCTTAAATTTTCATTGATAATATGTGTTGTAGCACATTTACACTCATCATGCATACCTCTATTGCCATTTGGATGACACCCAACTTTAATTCTCTGTAGACTAGTGTTTCATAATGATGCATAAAGTGCTAGCAGAATATTATTTAAAAGATAGGTCTTTGTTTCAAGGAGAAGCTTGTAGTCATTAACAACAAACATTACACATTTTCCCACCATTATGATCATGTACTTGATGAAGCACAGGTTTATATATTGGTGAAATTGAAAATGCAACCTAGGACAAACAGTCTTTTCTTCTTAGTTTGCAACAACAGCTATTTTATAGTGTCTATGACTGCTTATAACATTGCTGGGTAAATCCTAATCAGTCTGAATCTTTAGCTCAAAAAAGAACAAATCCATCCCCAACACTGTACTCTGTGTTTGTCTGTCAGGTGTAGTTGTTATTCAGCCCTCAAATAATGCTACACTGCTTAAGATGGGCTTCACTGAACCTGAAAACATTTCTGGGACTTCTCTGATTATGATTATCCCACTTGAGTTCACCATACAACAGCTGCTTCAGGTTCCTGCTGTTATCTATTATTCTTTTGTACATCCAGTCCAATGCAGTTGTGTTATGATAAGTATCACATCAAACCTATTAAGAGTCAATTTTAAACTAAGAAAAAAATTGCAAAAGTCAACAATATAACTATTCAATCATTTAACATCAGAATATTATAGACCAATTACCTTGAAAACAACTCAAAGGAAAGAACAGTATTAATCACAGATGAACTGTCTTGAAATAGCACTCACTGAAATCAGATTCAATGATTTCTAATTAGGAATGGTGATAGAACAAGTTTTCCTGGAAAGAAGGCAAAGAGAGAAGTGAAGCTCAGTGCTTTACATGCTTCTCAAGAACAATAAAAACAAACTTCAAAGAAAAGATACTGAGTTAGCCTCTCCTTCAAAAAACAATAAAAACTATTCAAAATAGAAAATAAGACAAATGTTAATAAAAACAGTTTATAAAGTACTTGAAAAAGCTTGTGTCAGAAAAAAAACAACCTAGTTGGATAAAGAAATAATATAGGTGGCCTCAAGAAATCTCCTCAAATGGATAACACATTAATGGAAATTAAATAAGTATTAACAATGGTAAGAAAGTCACAAAGTCAAATATAAGAATGGAATCCAGAAGGTTTAAAAAATCAAATGAGGCATTTAAGCTAGAATACTTTAAAAGATGCTGGGAGAAAAAAACAACAGAAGGAAATCGTAAATAAACTGACCAACACCCCCCAAAAATATTCTCAAGAATTTGCTGCATTAAACAGGTACTTTGGACCTAATATTATGGAAAAGTGAAATGAGGCCATTAAAGAATAAGAGTATAGACTAGGAAAGCATACAAAAACAAACAATGAAATTGGGAACACAGAAAATGCTGGTTTACTGATGTAGAATCTAAGACATGAAGGCTTCAAATTGTAGTTAATCTCTATTGTGAATCTGTTAGGAGAGGCAGAAAAAAAAAAACTAACAAGAACCAAAAATCTATTTTTTCTGAGAATTTTATAAGTTACTCAGACTTTCAGGAGTGACGGCACACTCCTGTAACCTCTACTACTAGATAGGTTGGGGACCTCGTTAGTCCAAGTATATAGCAGGCTGCAGAGATCATGTACGTCCATACTCCATCTGGCAACAACATAATGAGCATCCACGAGCAAGGGGCTCTCAGAGGCTGCTTAAGAGGGAGTCAATCAGCCCAAATTAGAAAGGGAGAAGGTTACAGCTTAGTAGCTATCAGTAGTGGGATTGATTACACTCTCAGCCTAGATTTGATAGGAAGAAAAGTATCAAAGGAAGAAAAAAAGATACTAAAGCTATTTGGTCAAGTTTCAACTACTAATTTCTTGCCTACAGGGACCCTTAAGACTATATACCATTTCTTGAGTTTATCCTTGAGATAATATATTCTGATATGTAAAATCATGATTGCTTTGTATTGTAAAAAAGAATTCTTTAATTTCTTTACTTTAAAGGGGAACCTTCCTCTTACCTTAGAGATGTGTAGGGATTAACCAGCCCACAGTGACAAAAAGTAGGAATCAGGGAGCCCCATGCTGAGCGAATATCAGTTGCAGACTGTCAGTTGCTGACAGGGCTGAAGGTTGCCAGGAAGTTAGCTGCTGGGTGTGAGCTGGTCACTGGGGGTTGATTGCTGGTGGTATGGATTGGCGTTTAGTTGCAGGAATATAAAGGCAGATCTGAGCTTACTGAGAGGGCTTTTGGCTTAAGCCTTTAGAGAGCTTTTTGCCTCTGAAATCTCTAGAGTAGGAGGTCTGTCTCATAGGCAAGGATCTGCTGTCAATTGGCTACTGACAGTTTGGGTTGCTATAGAAAACTGACTGAAGGAGTGAGTGAGTGGTAGCTGTCTATTATTTTAGGGAGTTGGGTAGTTAGTGAATCATTTATAGATAGGGTAGGTTAGACAGGCCTGGTGTTTGCTAGGCAAGAAGAAGCTGTCCTCAGAAGACAGTTAGAGGTAGTTATTAGGAATTTTAGGTATATTTATAGGGTAAAAGATTAGTAATCTCCTCTTTTCTATCTTTCTATATTCTTTTACTCTCTCTATTTTAATTAAACTAAATTGTTAATTGTTAAAAGCTGTTAGAAATGTTCTTTTCTCTGGCTTTTACAACTCTATTATATTCTGATTAAAACTCAAATTATTAAAAGCTGCTCTCTTATTTTGTTAAAACCCCTATTTTAACCATTACAGTAAATACTTTATAATTTACTCATCTATGTATACCTATGTATGTTTCTATCAAAGAAGCATTTAGGTGATACAGGGAGTAGAGCACTGAGCCTAAAGTCAGGAATACAAGAGTTCAAATTCAATTTTAGACATTAGCTGTATGATCCTGGGCAAGTCACTTACTAGCTATCTGCCTCAGTTTCCACTGTGAAATGTGGATAATAACAGTAGTTGTCAGGATTACTGTGAAGCTCAAATGAGATGATATTCATAAAGTGCTTGGCATAGAGTTTTGCACAGAACAGATGCTTAATAAATTTCTTTTTGTTTTTTTTAGATTTTTGAAATCTAAAATCATAAGGGCAGATGTCTGTATTATTGGTACCTAGTAGAATACCTCACACATACACAAAGTACTACTCAGTAAAAATTTGCTGATTGAGGAGAACTGAGAATTCATTATTATTATGAAAGATGTCTTGTATAGGATAATCAAGCAAGGATTCCCTGTAGTTGGTGATATATTCCTAATGCTCATATTCATGGATATTTTTAATAATAATCAATACATATTTTAAGTTCCTAATATGTGCTATATTGGGGCAGAAAAACAGTTCCAAAAAAAGAAGAAAAAAATACTATGCACATCAGGTACTAATCATAATGGAATAAAAATTATTTTCAATAAAAAGTCTTTAAAGAAATAACTGCAGATTTGGGGGCCAAATTATGTAAATCTAAGGAATTAGTGTATTGAAAGAACAAATTATAGAAACAGTAGAAATTTCATCAAAGAAAAAGGCAATAATGCAACAATATACAAAAACTTTTGGGATTCAGACAAATTAGTTCTTAAGGGTGAAAATAGAAGCAAATCCATTAGTGGTCATACAAATAAAAAAATGCTTAAACAACAAAAATAAAATATCCTCAACTATGTAAAAAAATAGAAATTCCAAACATTAAAGAGATTTTTTAATTTGAAAAAATATAATTGATAAATAAACAACGAATCAATTTAAAAAGAGAAAGTCAAATTGTAACAAAAATTAAAAAAGAGCTCAGCAATTTTAGAGAAAATAAAATAATTCGTCAGAAACTAATTTTCTCAAGTATATCCAAAAAAACTACTTAAGAAGAAATAGGTGAATAATAGCAAAAATGTAAAGTATGGAAATTAACAAAAGAAATAAGACTATATAAACTAAGATCAGACAGAGAAATTGAAAAAGCCATAGTTAAACTGCTAAAGAGAAAAAATAAAAGACCAAGTCTAGTTATATTTAGAAGTGAATTCTATCAAACAATAAAAAAGCATAAGCAGTCGACAGATTCTTAAGCCTATTTCCTCATCACTGGATTTTTTTCTCTCTCTGATTAGTTATAATTATTATTTCTTAATAAACTTAAAAATTTAACCTCAATTAATGCTTTAAGGCAGATAGGTGGCACTATTTATAGAGTACCAGGCCTGATGTTAGGAAGCTTATCTTCCTGAGTTCAAATCTGGTCTCAGAAATTTCTTAGCTATGTGACCTTGAGCAAGACACTTAACCCTGATGGCCTCAGTTTCCATATCTGCCAAATGAGCTAGAGAAGGAAATGGCAAATCAATATCTCTGATAAGAAAGCCTCAAGATCATAAAGAATGTAATGCAACTGAAAATTACTGAACAACAATCCTAATTAATGAACATGTATAGAGCTGGGTATCTAAATGCTAAAGTAAATGAAGAAAACCAAAATGCATTCAAATGAAGGTACAACACCTTGTGACACATTTATCATCACTTTAGGATACATTTATTTTTAATCATATAAGTGTCTTATAAAATCAGATTGGGGTTGATCTTGCCATCTGTTCCTATGAAGTCTTTTTTTCCAGGATGACTGTCAGGATATAGAAATTACTTCTGGCATTTTGGTTTCATTCTTTTGTTTTTATCTCTTTTTGCTAATTGTAAACTAGAAAAGCAAAATCCTTATAACAAATAAACTGAGTCAATCAAAACAAATCTTTGCATTGACAATATCTCAAAAGATGCCTCATTATAATGTTAATCCATGATCTCTATCAGCAGAGGGATGGCAGTACACTTTATCACTGGTCCTCTGAATTTGTGGTTGGTCATTGTGCTGAAATCTCAAATACTCTTAACCAACATTCTGATCTGCTCTTTTCAGGAAAGGAAAAAAAAGAAAAAAAATGTAGTCTTGGGAATGCCTTGCAGAAGTAAAAATTATTTCTACTCCAAACTATTGTTATGCCCAAGGCAGTTGTGACATATAGCTAAATAAAGTTTTAAAAAAACAATAAAACTACGAAATTTAATTATACAGACATTAAAGATCAGAAAGGGCATCAAAAGATCATGTAGCCCAACATCTCCCCATATTCAGACTAAGAAATATTTCAAATCCTTCAGGTAATAAATTTTCTTTTTTTCTGAAGTACTTTGGAGGAGGATATTTCACTGTGGTAATTGATTTCAGTGTCATAAAAACTTAAACTTACTAATTTAGAGAATACCTAAATCTCTGTGGTATGCCATGAACATAGCAATCAAATATATAATCTTAAATCTCATCAGTGTCAAATAGTGATCCTTCAATAGATTGGTAATTTCACCAGGTTTTGCATATCTCTTAACAAAAGTCAGTCATAACTCTGATTCACAACACTAAAGAGAAACACAAGGACATTTGTCTTTAAAAAAATGTATTTTTGTGTTGAGAAATTTTTGATCATTAAAACTAAAATCTTGCTCCAATTTCCTTTCTACCTCTAGTGTTTCTCAATAACAATGAAGTAATTAACTCAGTGGATAATTCTTTGAAATTAGTTTTCCAAATGCATTTTTCATATTCTGAACAAGAGATTTTCTTTGCCCACCCAGTTATACCATAGAGATCAGTAGGCTAATGTCTTCTGAGACTGTGTGGGGGTCTTGTAATATCCTGGGAACTTAACTAAATCAATACGGTGTCCTCCAGAAGCTGTGCATCTGGAAAAATTCAACATTTTTTAAAAATCCCATTATTTATGACATTGCATAGGTTAGCGGAAGTAGCTGCCTATGAGCTTCTTTGCTAAGGATAAACCTATAGTACTGAGAGATCTGATTTCTTCTTGTGGCTAGAACAAGAAATATTCAATGAGTCAAGGGGGAGGCAGAGAGGATGCAGTGAGTTGAGGTCAGAACACTGAAAGGGAAGAGAGGTCTTTTTGTTGACTTTGCAGGGGTCCCATAGCACAATAGCAATGACCCTGGAGCTATATCTTATAGGTCAGTGATGGGCAACCTTTTGAGCTTTGTGTGTGTCAAAAATCGCCAAAAAACCAAGCATAACTAGGGTGGTGTGTCACTTTGAGAAAAAAATTTTGCAATATTTATAGTTTAAATAACAAAAAATGTATAATTGTAATATATAACTGTATTTAATAAACCAAAACCTAATTATTTAACTTACTTGCTTAATGGCTTCTTTGTTCATCTGTCAGTCAGTTTCTTTTGTTGGTCTTGATATTATTTAACTTGTGTGGGGTGCTGTGAACTAAGATAAATGAGGGGGAGGGGGAATTCTTTAACTAACTTACCTATTAGTGACTTTTTTGTTGCTGAATTTCATTGGCTAATGGAAATTCATTTAGCCGCTAAATCTTCAATTGAAGGTTGGTATTTTGTACACTTCAAGCCCAAGTAATTGCTACTAACTTCATTTGTCAATCTGTTTCTTTTGTTGGTTTTGATATTATTTAACACTGAGAATAAGATCTCACAAAAGTACGTAGAGGGAAAAAAATTGTGAGTAAAGCCATTGCTGTATTTTTCAGAGTACTAAAAGTGTCTGGTAATCGGTTCCAGGCACTCCAAATTTCTGGTTCATAATGGCACTCCTCTTGATTCTCCAAGCAGCACCTTTCCAGATTCTCAAGCTTTGATCTCAAGTTGATGAACACCTGAGTCTAGATGCTGTCTTCAAATACTGCAAGTTGCATCTCCAAATCATCAATTTGCGTCCATTGAAAAACCATTTAATTCCAAACTACTGTAGACTACTACATCAGGATACTTAATTATTTTCATGGTCTGTTCTAGGTTTCTAAATTGATTAAATCTATCACTGAACTGGTCAAGTAACGAGTCTAAAACATGCTGGTACCTTATATGCAAGGGTTCCATTTCATTTTGTACAGCTGCACTGACCTCAAAATACTTTGTTAATTGAGGAAAATACTTATAAAGTTTCAGTTTCTACATCTCGCTTGAAAATTTTAAGTTTACTTTTAAAAGCTTTTATGTATCCAAATGTAACGTCAATACTTTTGCCAAAACCTTGTAACTTTAAATTCAGTTCATTAATATGAACAGAGAGATCTGTAAAAAAACATTAGGGTGTTGACCCACTTATCATCATTGAGCTGAGGAAAGTTTCCCACATCCTTATCCTCAAGAAATAACTTAATATCTTCAAAGCACTCCACAAAGAACTCAAGAACTTTGCCTCAGCTCAGTCATCTTACATTATTCAACATCAGCAGTCCACTGTAGGTGGAATCAAGCTCCAGTAAAAATGCAGAAAATTCTTGCTTGTGAAGGGGGTGAGCAGCTATTAAATTAACTATTTTTGTAACAACTGACATTAAGTCATTTAAGTCAGTGAATCTTGTCTTGGCACATAAAGCCTCCTGATGGATAATACAATGAAAAGGCACAATCGGATGTCTAATAACTTCTGTAAACAATTTGACAAATCTGACTTTTTCCCCCCACCATGTTTGGTGCCCTAACGGACGTCACTGACATAACTTTAGAGTTATCAATGCTTAGGTCACGGAATGTTTGTATAACAACCTTATATATTTCA
The DNA here is from genome assembly GCF_016433145.1 of Gracilinanus agilis. NCBI lineage: Eukaryota > Metazoa > Chordata > Mammalia > Didelphimorphia > Didelphidae > Gracilinanus > Gracilinanus agilis. The sequence continues at coordinate 594,901,160 of NC_058130.1, forward strand.
CTTCCTGGTGTACTTGTTGGCACTGATACTAATTTTATAAACTCTTTTTTCATTGTGAGACCATCAGAATATCGACCAATAATGGTCAAATGAGCATGTGATGTGACATTAGTAGTTTCATCAAGAGAGATTAAAAAATTTACAATTACTTTTGTCTTTCTTTAATTGAGGTTGTACGTTTGTGTTCGGTCTCATTATTTGTTCTTTTATGATATTTCTACTGAGTGGTAACTCAGATATTCTCTTAATAATGCATCTTTATTCTGCATAACATGAAACAGAACTGTTGCTCATCTTAGGAGAGTTTCCTTAATAAATTCTCCCTGCCTGAGTGCTTTTCCATGCTGAGCTATGGAGTGAGCAATGCTCAAACTTGCAGATGTTAAATTTGTAGAGCCTTTTACAAATTTAAGGATGGAATCAGATTGGCTCTTATAAAGGTGTAGCTACTTGGAAATGTATTCCTTCCTTTCATCCTCACTTTTTTTCAAGAGCTTGGAATGATTAGTTTCAAAATGTCTATTTATATTCCACATTCTGCTTACTACCATTTCAGTACATAAAATGCAAAATGATCTGCTATTTTTTCTATAATGCCATACATTTTGGTCCATGTCTCTTGAAAGGGTCAGCTACTGCTACTACCACTTCCTTTACTTAACCTTGGTTCATTCATTCATTCATTCATTCATTCATTCATTCATTCATTCATTTATTTGTTTGTTTGTTTATTTGTTTATTTATTTATTTATTTTGGTTCTCCATCAGGGAGGCAGTGACAGAAGATAGAATTATAGATAGCCTGTTAGCCCTTCAGGCAATTAGGGGTTAATTAGCTTAACTGACCACAAGATGATACATGTAACTATCTTTTAGGAAAGGGCAGGGTTAATAAGCAGAAATAGGGGTTAATAAGGATGCACAACAGTAACAGTGGTGAAATGGAGTCTGCACTATGCTGCAAGATGGCATTCTTCATGTAAATTAAGATGATTGCCACTATTTCCAATGGTGGGAAATGGCACCCATAGCCAAGCCCTTATCTCTCCCAGCCTCCCCCTCACTTATCTCAGTAATGATGGTAAATTAGAAATCTAAGAACAGTAGATTGGAAGATGGTTGCTATGGTTATGTGGTTGCTAGCAATGGTGATCACAGGGTCCCCAGAGATACATCCCCTGCGGCATCCTGCTGCACCCTACTCTGCTGGCCAGAAGTGAGGTCAAAGGTCCCCTAAGGGCCCAGAAGTCCCAGAACTAGATGCTCTGTGCTGGAGTTCTGTTGTTTTGGCCTACAGACCTCCAGCACAGAGTGTCTACACTATACTACAGCATATAATTCATCCTCGGCATGCGGCCCCATACTTCTCTATATGTGGCTACATGTGGCTGTGTGTCCTCTAAAATGGCTATGTGTGTCAGTGCTGACACACGTGTCATAGGTTTGCCATCAGGGTTATAGGTAATGTTCCAGAAAAAGCAGATGGCTGCTTCTCTGCACAAGAGAAAGTCTTCTCACATTTGCATGAATTTTCTTGGAAGATTGTACTCATTTGTGTATGTGTGCTTTACAATATTTCCTCCTACTTGTTATGCATTTTTCCATTTGATTTTGTTCAAATTTTTTGGCTAACAGAAAAGGGCATGTGTGTGAATGAATTCCTTATCCATGACAGTGTAGAACATTTATGGTAAGCAAACATCCAGAGATTATGAGACTGTAAATGGCCAATAGAAAACCCAATCATTTAGGAAATTATTAATAAACTGAAGGTAAAAATATGCTATAGTTTTATAACTATTTTTCTTATCAGTGTTAATTCATCTACTCTATAGAATCAAGGATGAAGAACATGAAAAAATATGACATCAATAAAAAATAGCAATAAAATGTTTAAAATGGAAACATCAAGTAATGTTAACAAGAGTTATTCAAAATGGCAAGTTATAAATGGTTATCATAAAAGCCAAGAAATGGAAAAGTAGAGTAAAGAATTATATCCTCATGAGTTCAATACTTCTCCATGCCAATGGCAAACTTTAAGGAAGAACAAACTACCTACTCATTGTATTTAATTTCTCAAAACTTCCTCACATCTCGGGCCTTTGCCATCTGGCGTCTGAACTCAACTGAACTCAAATTTGTCTGCTGATTTCTTAGTTAATAAGATGAGTGTCCATTTTACAGACACTCTTCTATTTTGATATCTTTCCAGGTTTTAAGAACATTGACTATCCATTGACTCAGAAGTTCTCTAAATATTTTGTCTTCTATGGACATTTTCTTTTCATAACTCTCTCCTAATTGCCTATCTATTCCTTCTTGTCATCCTTAGCTGAATCATTAGTCATATCTTCCTGACTGGGCATCTCAAAAAATTCTCTTCTGGGCTCTCTTCTTTCTCTATATTCTCCCACTTAGTAATCTCAATTGCTTCCTTATTTTCAATTCTCATAAATTTGCTTATAATTTGCAAATCTGGATGCCTAACCGTAATCTGTCTTCTCAATCTGTTAGTTGACAAGCATCTATGAAACACTTTACTATATTCTAGGTACTTTGCTAAATGTTGGGGATGCATTAAAGAAATTAATATCTCTATGAAGGAGATAATATACTAATAACTAGGTATGAATGAAATAAGTAAAAAAGGAAGGAAGTCCGAGAGGAAGGCATAAGAAGCTGGAAGGATGAGAAAAGAATACTATAGAAATTGATATTAAGCTGTCTTGAAGGAAGCCAGAGAAACTAGGGGTAGGAGGGAGAAAGACATCCAGGCATCAGGGACAGACAAAAGGACTGGACGTGCAAGTTGAGGCATCATGTATGGGGAACAGCAAAGAGGCCAGTGTAGTTGCTGGCAGTACAGTGCTGGAGAGAGAAGTAAAGTGTGAGAATACTAGAAATATAAGAAAGGGACATGCAAAGATTTCATAAGATGAAGGAAGAATTGGGAATCAAAAACTCATTCTAAAGATATCCAAGAATCAGATTTATAGTTCTGGATCATAAGATTAAAATATAGTAATGACATATTGTTAGGGATGAAGTAAGTAGTAATGAAGTAAATGTTATGAAGTAAACATAAGAAAGGGCTAATAAAATATATTTGACTGTAGTTCTGCAAATCATAATAAATGAAAAAGAAGGGAAAGGGGAAAAAACTCAGTGTCTGTATGTGTGTGTGCATGTGTGTGCAATAGGATCAATACCTAGAACAGTGATAGCAAACCTATGGCAAGGGTGCCAAAGATGACACACAGAGTGTTCTTTGTGGGCACATGGCTTCCCCCTGAGGTTCTTTACCAGAAAGGCAGAGGGACTCAGGCATAGCTGCTCCCCTCCCCCTTTCCACCCAGCCTGACAACTTATTTTCACATTCTCTGCTCCTCTGCCCAATGGGAGCGCTTCCTCCTCCCCTATGTGGGCTAAGGCATGGTGGGATGGAGCACAACCAGCATGTGGTGGGGGAGGGGCATGGCATGTGATCTGGGGGCTGGGGTGGGGTCAGGGCCTAGCACTCCATTTCTAAAAGGTTCACCATCACTGACCTAGAATATGTTTCTGAAAGAATATGCCTTGTTTGAATGGAGCAGAAGAGGTTAAGGAATTTGAGGGGCAGAGAGATGAAGCAGTATCATATATCAAGAAAATATATATTCTAATGAGGAAATGCAAAAAAGAATAGAGAACTTTGACAGAAGAATCTTTGGCTGAATATTAATAGAAGTAGAAATGGAAGCAAAGCTAGACTAGAATATATTATAAATAACCTGGACAGAAAAAGGTAATAAATGCTTGATTAATAGATGAAGAGTTCAGAAAACAATGTAAGTTTGGCATAGGCAGGGTTAGGATACAATAGTGATTAAGAATTTATTACTGAGATAATTGATAAAAGTTTGATATCTGTGAAAAAGCAGGACAGAAAATAATTTCTTGACTTACTTTTATTGTGTCATTTTTCAAAGAGCAGAGGAAACAATGAGGTAAAGTGCTATTCTGAATTTGATTCTTACCAACAAGGAGGCATTAATAATTGAAACTGATATGATGTGAGGTGGAGAGAAAAGTGCACACTTCATCTTAGAACTGTGATAAAGAAGAAGAAAAGGCAGGCATAGTCTGATATTAAGTATTGACTTTCAAAGGGTCCATTTTAAAGAGTACAGAGAAAGTATAGCTAGGATCCTAGGATCTAAATAAAGTTCTAAAAGGAAAGTGAACCTAGCAGAGATGGGCATTTACAGGAAATGGCTACAAGGAGATAACAAAATGAATATAAAAGGGCAAGATTATTTCTGCAATACTAATGTCAGGAACATCAAAGCTTAAAATGAACTTAGATTAGTGATGAATGATACAAACAAAAAAGTTCTTTGTTTTTTAAGCTATAGAAGGGAAAAGCAGAAGATAAAAGAAAGGCCAGGATCACTTCTCAAATTGGACAGAATGATACTAACCGAAATAAAAAGACAGAGATATTTAACTCTTACCTTGTTTTTTTTTTTTTTTTTTCCCTTTTCTGAGGAAAATGAAGGTTTAATGGAGATGGTACTTAAGCTCTGTCCTAAGATGAGGAAGTCTATGTTGAAAAATAATAGCCTTTTCTCAATCCTCATTTTTCTTGAACTCTTTGCAGTCTTTGACACCATCAATTACTTTTCTCTGACTCTTTCTAGGTTTTCATATTGCCACTCTCTACCAGTTCTCTTCCTATGTGTCTTTCCCGGTTTTCTTTGATTGATGGATGAATTTTTAGCTAAATCACATGCATTAATTGTGAGTATCCCAAAGCTATCACCTGGATCTTCTTCATCTTTTCTAGCTATGTATCCTTGGGCAAATAACTTGTGTTTACCAAACTTTCCTCATGTATAAAATAGGGATAATAAAAGCACCTACCTCCCAAGAATTTTATGAAGATAAAATGGAATACTATTTCTATTTATATTTTACATATAACATAATACGCAACATAATATATGTATTAAATGTTATAATAAATATGCTTATGCAAGAGAAACAAATTCTCAAATTAGCTATTTCCAAAAATCTGTGTCTCATTCTTTTTTTCTCCTACCTCCCTTCTTCTCTCTCTCCTCCCCAAGAAGGAAGATAATATGATAAAGATTGTATAGATATTATCATGAAATATATATTTCCCTGTTGTTTATATTTCTAAAACACTTGCAAACCTAAAAATACTACATAAATGTTAGCTATTATCATTAGCCATCTATACTATTCACCTAGTGAACTCATTAGTCCTTACAGATTCAATGAATAGTTCTATGGACATTATTCTCAGATCTATTTATCTAGCCCTAAGTTCTCTCTTGACCTTAAGTCTCACATCTCCAATTGCCTACTGGACATCTTGAAACTACATTTCTTATCTTAAAATTCAGCATATGCAAAATTGAACTCATTCATCCCAAACTATCTCTTCTTCAAAACTTTCCTATTGTAGTTGAAAGCACCACCATTCTTGTAGTCCTCTAGGTTAACAACCTAGGTGCCATCTTCAATTCTTACTCTTTATGACTTCTCATATCATATTTGTTGTCAAAGCCTATTGACTTTACCTTCCTAATATCTCTTATATATCTCCCCTACTCTCCTCTGACCCTGTCAGTCTTCTGGGACATGCCCTCATCACCTCATGCTTGGACTACTGCCAAAAGTTTGCTGTTTGGTCTCCTTGATATAGTCTCTCCCCATACCAAATTGGTTCTCCACTCAGATGCTGATGGGTTATTCCTACAATGCAGGTCTGATCATGCCACTCTCCCCCCATTTAATAAACTCCAGGGGTTGTTTCTCTTCAGTAATACAACAGCAAACCTTCTGTTTGGCTTTCAAAGACTTTCATAACCTGACCCCTTCTTACAGTGACAGTCTGTGATACACTAACACTGGCTTTTTTATTCCTGACACATCTCCTGACTGCTCTCTCTGTCACTCTCTCTCTCTGTCTCTCTCAAATTCTTATGGTCGGTCTTAGAATCAATACTAAGTATTCATTCCAAAGCAGAAGAGTGCTAAGAGCTGGGCAGCTTGGACTTAATTCACATAGCTAAGAAGTCTGACTGCATTTTCACTGGTTATCCAATTCCATCAAGTTTCCAGCCTGGTTATCTACCTTGGGAGAGTAGAACATCAACACTCCTGCTCCAAGTTCTTGCTACCTAACTTAAACTGCTTTTCTGAAAGAAAAGATTCTACCCTCAGACCTTATTATCGACTTTGAAAATTTCTCTAAATCTTTCACTTAGTGATTAATATACTCCCATCTGTTTATACTCTCCATATCTCAGTGACTCTAAACCCTATCTAGCAGTTCTTATCTTGGGTGGTTCACTGTTACTCATTTCTCAGTATTGTACAATTATTATGTTCAAAGACACCTGTTAAATATAATGCCAGGGGTCTGCAACGTATGGCTCTCGAGACATATCTGGTTCTGGCTCCACCTCCCCACCGGCCAGTCTGGGAAGGGCCCCAGGATGTGCCTCAGGGGGCCCTTCAGCCCCTGCCCCATATTCCAGCTCCTTCTGCCTCCATCCTCCTCCTTCCACAGGTGTTTATGGTTCTCACGGCCAAAAAGGTTGCCAACTGTTGTATAATGCTCTTATTCTTCAGAAACTATTAACCTCTAAGAATTTATATTAATGTCTCAGTATATATTACCAATACTTCAAGGAGGATCTATCATAGAGGCTTGGCATATTATATAATGGACAAGGCAAAAACAAATAGAAATCTAACGATTTATGATCAATGAAATCTTAAACACACACACACACACACACACACACACACACACACACACACACACACACACACACACCCTGACAGTGGCAAAGAATGAGGGTGAGGGGACAAGAGAGCCTACTTAGAAAAGTATCAATGAAAAATGTAATACAGAAATGGTAGCTTGGTGGAAAAACAATGAAATAATAAGCTAAATGAGAGATTGTAATTTTAAAAGTTATGCATTTTAATACCTAGTTTTAAGCTGTTACACATTACTCGAACCTTCTGTTTCCATTACTTTTAGCAAATTTCAATCTGCTGATAGTGTTCTTATTTCCAATAAATACAACAGCATGAGATTCCATACTGGTAGGACACCTGCTAACATCTTTTATTCATGTACGTGCTCCCGATGCAAAGCAATTATATTATTTCAAATATTTTAAAATGTTTTCTCTTACTGACTAATATAACTGCAGGCTGCCTCACACATTTCTGTTTTCCTTTTGCTTTGTCTTTGTCTGAATCAGTCTAAAAGACTTGGTTTTATTGTTTGTAAAAGCCAGCAACAGTTTAGGAGTTCTGCTGGATATGATCATGAATGAAGAGAAAATACATTCAAAATGCAAAAAAACAAACAAAACAAAACAAAACAAAAAAAAACCAAGATAATCATTCTCTCATTCTTATTATGGACATTTATTCTTTATTTTTAACCCTTTTCCCTAGTTAATTGCATGGGTTTTCTAAGCCAACTCCCAATGTCATAATCACAATATAAGAGAATAGATGAGGATAGATAGCTTATTTGCAGTTACAATAATAAACAACAGTCAATAGTAACATCTCATTGAGGACTCACTTCAAATGGGGAACCACATTCTCCAAAATTCCATGTGGAGTACATGTCACTATAAAAACATGCTACAGAAGGACTTTGTTTTATACGAATGCAACATAAGCAAATTCAAAAATACATGACTGGCAATGGAAAAAAAGGGCAAAAAATACATAAAATTATAAAAAGTTAATCATTCTCGAAATCCTTGTCATTTTCCTTAAATGATATAACATTTCACAGCAGTTCCCCAAATTCCACTAGCAAGTCATTATAGTTTTACACCAAACATTAGCTTCTACAATCTTTGTCCAGTTCTCCTTTATAGAAAATCATGTCTATATCAAATCATTGCTTTACTTTGTTAAATTAACACTATTTAGTTATTGAAAATGGCCCCAAAGTACAAGAGTAATAATGCTGATAGCTCTGATAAGCCAAGCCTCAGCTTACAGGAAAATTTCTTATTTATAGGAAAATATGACCCTCAGGTTAAATGACATCATTCGGACACATTCACCTCAACGCTTTCCAGCCTTCCTGAAGGGGGTACCCTCCAAATGAACCTTTTTAGCAAACAGTCAATGGTTGGAGTCAGCTGTTGAGCTGCATGTTGAGCTAAATGAGAGATTGCTACTACTTCTAACAAGCCACTACTGTGTTTTCCCTCAGACAGGCACCCTTGGGAATGATAATTGACCAGACTAAAGCAGCCAAGGATTGCCTATGAAAGAAACTGGGGAAGGGAGTTACATAACAGAAAAGAGGCTATTAGCCTAGCCTCAGGTTCATAAAACTTATTCCTAAATCACTAGACTACAGTTTTGAACATTTTTAAAGGCCAAAAGACATATCCTCATATTCCAAAATACTTTGTAAAGATACTGGTTGCTTCTGATAGTAAAGACATAAGTTGTTTCTATTTCACTTAGGCCAAAGGTAAATAAGAGGCCATTATATTCTGAATGGGTGGGGAAATTCTGTCCTGCAGGGGATGCTGTCTAGAAGAGACCTGTTTACTAACTCCTACTGGGAAGAGGAGAAGGGGAGCAGCCCAGCTGTGCCTCCTTCTGGCTTTCATAGTAGGAACTCTGGTGAACTTTGCGTTGCAGGGAAAGGCTCACTGGTTCCTTGGCATGTATGCCCACAGAAAGGGCTAGATGTGCCACCTCTGGCATGTGTGCCATAGGTTCACCATCATGGCCCTATACCAAGAGAAATTCAAAATGGATAAATTATTTAAACATAGAGATATTATGAGTGAATTAGGTGAACATTACAGTCTAAAGAGCATGCATGTAATATTTCTGATTTTCTACATTTGGGTGTGAAATTTTTATGCCGTGTTATATAGTTAATTTTTGTGAAAGAGGCATGTATTGCTAATAAAAGGGCACATTTATTTCTATTGCCTCCTAATTTCTATAGATGTCTATCATATCCACCTTTTCTGAAATTCTATTTATCTCCCTGATTTCTTTCTTATTTATTTTTGGTTGCTTTTATTTACTTCTAAAAAAAAGAAGTTTGAGGTCTCCCACTAGCAACATCTTATTATTTCCTCTTGTAACTCAGGTTCCTTTAGGAATCTGAATGCTATGCCATTTGGAGCATATATGTTTGTTACTGATATTATTTCATTGTCTCTGGTGCCTTTAGTCAAAATGTAATTTCTTTCCTTATTTCTTTTAGCTAGATCAATTTTTTCTGTTGTTTTGAGATCATGATTGCTACCTCAGCTTTTTTTTTTTTTGCATTAGCAGAGACAATAGATTCCACAGTATTTATGTTGTCTTTTACTTGTTGTTTATAGTATTTTCTTCTTAACTTGGGAGCTACAGAACTTAGGAATAATGTTCCTGCACATTTTTATCTTGGGATCTCTTTGTGGTGGTACTCAGAGAATTCTTTCAATTTCTACTTTGCCTTCTAGCTCAGAATTTCTAGGTAGTTTTCTTTGGTGATTTTTTGTACCATGGTACTAAACTCTTTTCAATCATAACTTTCCCAGAGTCTGACAATTCTTATATTGGCTTTTCTTGATCTATTTTCCAGGTCAGTTGTTTTTGTGATGAGATATTTAATATCCTCTTCTTTTATCTCATTCTTTTGATTTTGCTTCATCATTTCTTATTGTCTTATGAAGGAAGTTGTTAGCTTCCCTTTCTCCAATTATAGTTGTTAATGATTTATTTTCTTCCTTTAGGTACTGGATCTCTTTCCATTTGGGTAATCCTTTCTAATTTTTTGTTCTGGAATTGTTACTATTATCTTTAAAATGTTTCCTCAACTTCTGTCATTTGATTTTGAAAATCTTTTTTAACCTCTACCAAAAACTTTTTTTGAGCTTGTGACCATTTATTGTTTTTCCTTTGCTTTTTCAGAAGTATTTTTTATTTCACTAGGTCCTCTGAGTTTAAACAGAAGTCTTCTCTGTCCCATAGTAGCTACCAATAGTTGTGTTTTTTTCTCCTTTGCTTATTTATTTTTCTAAATTTTAGTGGCAAGGCCAATAGGCTAATTATTAACTATATGCTAGAGTCTAAGGGTTTCTAGAGTATAGGGGATGGTGCCTTAGCTATCAAGATTTTTTTGTTTATTATTTCATAGGCTCTATTTAGATTTAATTTCTATAAATCAGAAGGTATATTCTTATACCCCACTTAAGTCCTAGTCTGTAACTGACCACAGGTCCTACAATTAGAGCCAACTGGCAGTTTAGCCACTGCAAGGGGACAGAGTACCTCCTTCTTGTGGTAGCAGCCAGAGATTCCACTCTCCTATGGTGGCCATACCTGATGGGTCCCAGTTCTTCAGCAGCCACACTCATCAGTGTGTTCCTTCCTCATTCCTCTTCTCTTGATATTACAGGTCCTCAGCACGGGCCCCCACATCCTTCCGTGGTCAGAGGTCTAGGCTGAGGCCCACATGGCCATTCACAGAATTTGCTGCTGATTGGCTCAACTGGTATCCTGCCACTAGAATGTAAATTCCTGGGTCCTGCTCTCAGGGCTTGGTGCTTGACAGCTCTCTGGTATTTACGCATCAAATCACAACTGTAGGAAAGCAGGGATCTCTGTATTTGAAGCTATAGACAACACAGTTGTTCCTAGGACACTCTACCTGCTGCCTCCAATTCTACTGGGATCCTCCACTGGGACTCAAACACCAGGTTCAGCAAACAAGGAAAAGCTACTGGTCCTGTCCCAGGGCTCACTCTGTATTGATTCCCAATTGTTTGATCCAGGATGTTTACACTAACTGGTGGGACTGAGGTCAAGGAAATCAGAAATTTCCTCCCTAGTAGCTCTTGGCTATTCAGTTTCACTCCTGATTCTTGTCTGGTATTGCCTATTTTAACATTGATTCTGTGGATTTATTTTTATTGTTTGTTTGGGGGATTTAGAAGGTTGAAGAAATTTCTGCCTCTTTCCCAACAATTTTTTCCAAATAAAGAATGCGTATCCCTCAAATTTGAATCTTTCTTTTCATTAAACATATATTACTATATATCTTTAACAACTGTTCTATGTCTATTCTCTTCAATTAATTTACCTTTCTATTTCTTAGCCACTACCAAATAGTTTTCTTAAACATTTATTAATATTCATTTTTAACATGGTTACATGATTCATGCTCCTACTTTCCCCTTCGCCCCCCTGAACTCCCCCCACCCATGACCGGTGCACATTTCCACTAGTTTTGTCATGTGTCCTTGATCAAGACCTATTTTCAAATTGTTGGTAGTTGCATTGGTGTGATAGTTTCAAGTCTACATCCCCAATCATGTCCACCCCGACCCATGCGTTCAAGCAGTTGTTTTTCTTATATGTTTCCTCTCCTGCAGTCCTTCCTCTGAATGTGGGTAGCATTCTTTACCATAAATCCCTCTGAATTGTCCTGGGTCATTGCATTGCTGCTGGTACAGAGAGAGGTCCATTATATTCGATTTTACCATAGTATATCAGTCTCTGTGTATAGTGTTCTTCTGGCTCTGCTCCTTTCACTCTGCATCAGTTCGTGGAGGTCTTTCCAGTTCACCTGGAACTCCTCCAGTTTATTATTACTTTTAGCACAATAGTATTCCATCACCCGCATATACCAGTTTGTTCAGTCATTCCCCAATTGAAGGACATACCCTCCTTTTCCAATTTGTTGCCACCACAAAAAGCGCAGCTATAAATATTTTCGTACAAGTCTTTATCTATGATCTCTTTGGGGTACAAACCCAGCAATGGTATGGCTGGATCAAAGGGCAGGCATTCCCTTATAGCCCTTTGAGCATGATTCCAAATTGCCAGCCAGAATGGCTGGATCAGTTCACAGCTCCACCAGCAATGCATTAATGTCCCAATTTTGCCACATCCCCTCCAACATTCATTACTCTCCCCTTCTTTCATTTTAGCCAATCTGCTAGGTGTGAAGTAATACCTGTGTAAATAGAATTAGCTCGATCCCATTAATAGTCAAAAATCTACTCAACCCAGGCGTGCTAATGATGTCACTCTCACTTCCCTTAGTGGGGAGGGGAGACGAGTTACCCACACGTGACAATAAGTAACAAATCAAGAATAAGAGACTGCCCTTTGGGCAGTCCAAGTCAATGTAGAAACTGCCATTTGTCCATTTGAATTAGAGGTGGACCACAGGAAGTGATGAAAGACACTATCTCTTTAAGTAAGTTAGTGAACTTCCCGTGGGGGCAGTTGCCGTCTCGAACTGGAAGAAGAAGCATCTCCTGAGATCACAGACAGATTATGCTCTATATTGTCACGTGGGTAAGTTAGGCTGACTTCCTTGGCCTAGCTGGGCCAATTCTAAACTCTGCCTATCTGGCTGTTGGGCCCTGTGGCTTACAGCTTCATTATTAAGCTTTATAACCTTCTTCTCTCTCAGTCCAGGCAGGACTAGCCTCTACTTTTCTCTTTATTCCTACTTTTACCTACCGATTGTAAATAAACTCTTCAACCCGATGCTGACTTGGGTCTGATTTAATTACGGAATCAACCTAAATTGTCGATTCCTGGCGGCCACATATTTTAATATATATCTATAAATACCTAAATTTTATTCCTTACATACCTCAGAGTTGTTTTGATTTGCATTTCTCTAATTATTGGAGATGTAGAACACTTTCTGATGTGCTTATTGATACTTTTGATTTCTTTACCTGAAAACTGCCTATTCATGTCTCTTGCCCATTTATCAATTGGGGAATGGCTTGATTTTTTATACAATTGCTTTAACTCCTTGTATATTTGAGTAATTAGACCGCTGTCAGAGTTTTTCGTTATAAAGATTTTTTTCCCAATTTGTTGTTTCCCTTCTGATTTTGACTACATTGTTTTTGTTTGTACAAAACCTTTTTAGTTTAATATAATCAAAACCATTTAATTTACATTTTGTAATTTTCTCTAATTCTTGCTTGGTTTTAAAGTCTTTCCTTTCCCACAGATCTGACAAGTAAACTATTCTGTGTTCACTTAACTTGTTTACAGTTGAATAATAGAGGTGATAATGGGCATCCTTGTTTTACTCCTGATCTTATTGGGAAGGCTTCTAATTTATCCCCATTGTATATGATGATTGTTGATGGTTTTAGGTATATACTGTTTATTATTTTTAGGAAAGGTCCTTCTATTCCTATACTTTTCAGTGTTTTCAATAGGAATGGATGCTGTATTTTGTCAAAGGCTTTTTCAGAATCTATTGAGATAATCATGTGATTTTTGTTTGTTAGACTGTTGAAATGGTCAATTATGTGGATGGTTTTCCTAATGTTGAACCACCCTTGAATTCCTGGTATAAATCCCACCTGATCATGGTGGATGATCTTCTTAATTACTTGCTGGAGTCTCTTTGCTAGTATTCTATTTAAGATTTTTGCTTCTATGTTCATTAGGGAGATTGGTCTGTAGTTTTCTTTCTCTGGCTTTGGAATCAGTACCATATTTGTGTCGTAAAAGGAATTTGGTAGGACTCCTTCTTTGCTTATCATATCAAATAATTTGTATAGTATTGGGATTAGTTGCTCTTTGAATGTCTGATAGAATTCACTTGTGAATCCATCAGGCCCTGGCGATTTTTTCTTAGGGAGTTCTTTGATGGCTTGTTCAATTTCTTTTTCTGATATGGGATTATTTAGGTATTCTATTTCTTCTGCTGTTAATCTAGGCAGTTTATATTTTTGAATATTCATCCATATCTTCTAAATTGTTATATTTATTGCCATATAATTGGGCTAAATAGTTTTTTTAATGATTGCCTTAATTTCCCCTTCATTAGAGGTGAGTTCTCCCTTTTCATCTTTGATACTATCAATTTGGTTTACTTCTTTCCTTTTTTTTATTAGATTGACCAGTACTTTGTCTATTTTATCTGTTTTTTCAAAGTACCAGCTTCTAGTCTTATTTATCAATTCAATAGTTCTTTTACTTTTGATTTTATCAATTTCTCCCTTGGTTTTTAGTATTTCTGATTTAGTTTTCATCGGGGGATTTTTAATTTGCTCGCTTTCTAATTTTTTGAGTTGCATGCCCAATTCATTAATCTCTGCCCTCCTTAATTTGTTAATATATGCACTCAAGGATATAAATTTCCCCCTGAGTACTGCCTTGGCCGCATCCCACAGAATTTGGTAGGATGTCTCATCATTGTCATTTTCTTCAATGAAATTGTTGATTGTTTCTATGATTCCTTCTTTGACAAATTGGTTTTGGAGAATCATATTATTTAATTTCCAATTAGTTTTTGATTTTCCTGTCCAGGTGCCCTTACTAATTATTATTTTTTATTGCATTATGATCTGAGAAGGTTACATTTATTATTTCTGCTCTTTTGCATTTGTTTGCCATGATTCTATGCCCTATAACATGGTCAATCTTTGTGAATGTGCCATGTACAGCTGAAAAGAAGGTGTATTCCTTTTTGTCTCTATTTATTTTTCTCCACATATCAATTAAATCTAATTTTTT